>NW_006399928.1:5207293-5218917 GCF_000299155.1 Elephantulus edwardii | reverse complement strand
GTCATCTGCATAACACAGATTGTTAATAGATCTTCCACCAATCCTGACGCCACACTTCTCCTCATAGAGCCCAGGCTCTTGGATAATCTGTTCTGCATACAGGTATGGAGATAGGACACATCCCTGGCATACGCCTTTCCCAATTTTGGACCATGCAGTGTTTCCCTGCTCTGTTATGACAACTGCCTCCTGGTCCAAGTATAGGTTTTGCATTAGCACAATCAAGTGTTCTGGGTTTTCCATTCTTCTCAGAGTCAGCCACAGTTTGTCATGATCCACACAGTCAAAGGCCTTTGCATAATCAATGAAAAACAGATAGACATTCTTCTGGTGTTCCGTGCTCTCAGCCAAGATCCTTCTAACAGTAGCTACAATATCCCTAGTACCATGACCCCTTCTAAATCCAGCCTGGACTTCTGGCTGTTCTCTGCTGATGTGCTGTTCCAGTCCATTTTGGATAATCTTCAGTAAAATCTTGCTTGCATGTGAAATCAATGATATTGTTCTATAGTTTCCACACTCTGTTGGTCCACCCTTCTTTGGAATGGGAACAAATCTAGATCTCTTCCAGTCAGTTGGCCAAGTGGTTGTTCTCCAGATTTCTTGGCATAACTTGGTGAGCACATCCAGGGCAGCATCTATTAACTGAAATACGTCAATTGGTATTACATCAGGGATCCGTCTCCATATCTTTTCAATCTGTATGTGGAATAGATCATTCGGGAGGCCGGCCTTTATGAAGAGGAATGTGGCATTAGGGTTGGCAGAAGACTCTTCAACAACCTTCATTTTGCAGATAACACAGGTTGTTCGCTGAAACTGGAGAGGACCCAAAGCATGTAACGCAGATGGTCAAAGAATGCAGTCTTCAATATGGATTGAAGGTCAATATCAATAAGACAAAAGGCTCTCATCACAGGGTCATTTTGCAACTCCATGATAGATGGAGGGGTGATTGAGATTGTTAAAAATTTCAGTTTAGTTGGTTTTATAATTAGAGCTCTTGGCACCAGAAGTCACGAAATCAAAAGATGAACTGCACTGGGAAAATCTGCTGTCAGTGACCTCTCCAGAGTGCTAAAGCACAATCATATAATTCTGTATACTAAATTACGCCTGATTTAGGCATGGACTTTGCAGTTACTTACTATGTATCAGAGAGCTGGACAGTGACTAAGGATGACAAAAGAAGGATTGATGCCTCTCAGTTGTGATGCTGGAGAAGAGTATTGAACATACCGTGGACGTCCAAGAGAAGAAACAGGTTTGTCCTGAAGAGGGTAAATCCAAATTGCTCTTTGGAGGCAGCATATTTAAAAATTTTTCGTTCCTACCCACCCCCATTTTTTATTTTAATGTTATATTTGTTTTCTTACAGATTTCATATACATTGTCTTTTACAATATTCTTCATTCACATTGTGTTTCATACAATTTTTCCCATTCATTGTTTTATAAAGTTAATCACCATTGGACCATGCTTAGCATTAGCCTGTCTGGCAAGAATTTTTTTTAATTTTTTTATTTTTCATTTAGTGTTTTATTATAGACTTTAAAAAATTTTTTCTTATTATTAATTTTAAAGGAAATTTACAGAGACTTTGGATTTCCATTCATTCATTGTTGAACTTTTCTCCCTGCCTACCCCTCCCTCCAGTACACTCTTTTCTTTGAAAAGTAAAAGGAAAATTCTTTCATTGTTTTACTATCCATGCCCCCAGGTTCATTCCACTATGCAGTCTTCATTCTGGACTCCTGCAATGACAATAGTATTTAATCACATATGCCTTTTAAACAATTTTCTTCCTCATTTGTTTCCATGCAATATTCATTATTTATCCCATCTTTCTCAGTTTCCCCCCAACCCGGATGTAAATCCTGTTTTACAACAGTGGCACTATGCACTGTTTGTTCTTTTGTGACTAAGATGTTTAACTCAGCATAATGTCCTCCAGGGTCACCCATTTGAATAATATTGCACGGGTTCCTTGTTTTTCAATGCAGTGTAGTATTCCATTGTGTGAATATACCACAGCTTCTCTATCCATTCATTTGTTGATGGGCATTTAGGTTGTTTCCAACTCCTTTTTATTGTGAACAAAGCCGTGATAAACATGGGTGTGCATATATCTGCTTTGAGTGGCTGTTACGGTTTCTTGAGGGTAAATTCCTAGTAGTGGAATTGGCCGGTCAAATGGTATCTATATTTTGCAACTTTTTGAGAAAGCGCCATAACATCTTCCACAGTGGTTGCACTATTTTACACTTCCACCAGCAGTGAATAAGTGTTCCAGTTCTCTAAAACCTTGCCAGCATTTGTTGTTTGCTGTTCTGTTAAATTTTGCTATTCTTACTGGGGTGAAATGATATCCCATAGTTGTTTTGATTTTCATCTCTCTTAGAGCTAGGGATTTTGAACATTTCTTCATGTTTTTGTTTGCCATCTGAACGTCTTCTTTGGTAAAGTGTCTGATCACATCCTGTGCCCATTTTTCAATTGGATTGTTTACCTTTATCTAGTTGTGGTGCTCAAGTATTTTATAAATTCTAGATATAAGTCCCCTATCTGACATGTCATTACCAAACAGTTTTTCCCAGTCTGTGGCTTCCCTTTTTGCCCTGTTGGAGAAGGTTTTGGATGTGCTTACGGATTTGATTCTTCTTGTTGTTATGTGCTATCGAGTCGCTTACGACTCATAGCGACCCTATGTACAACAGTCCTAAACTCTGCTCTGTCCTGTGCCAGTCGCACTGTCTCTGACACTCCCATCCCAATTATGCCAGTCACTGAATCAATCCACCTCATAGATGGCCTTCTTCCTCTCCTACGCTGTCCCTCCACCCTCCCAAGCATGATTTCCCTCTCTAAGGACCGGTCTCTCCTCACAGCATGTCCAAAGTATGTTAGACGGAGCCTCAGAATCTTGCCTCCAAGGAGCCACCCGGTTTAACCCTTTCCAGGACAAATCTGTTTGTTTTCCTAGCAGTCCTTGGTATTCTCAATACTCTTCTCCAGCACCACAGCTCAAAGGCCTCAATTCTCCTTCTATCCTCCTTGGCCATTGTCCAACTCTCTGATGCATAACAAGTGATTGCGAAGACCATGGCCTGTATCAGACGCACCTTAGTCTCCAGAGAGACACCATGGCTCCTCAGTACTTTGGAGAGGTCCCTAACAGCAGACTTTCCCATGGCAATACGCCTTTTAATTTCCTGGCTGCTGGTGCCAAGACTATGGAAGCAAGCAAACTAAAGCTGTGTACAGTCTCAATCTCTTCATCCATCCTGATGCTGCCAATTGGTCCAGTGGTGAGAATCTTTGTCTTCTTGATATTGAGCCTCAATCCATATTGTAGGCTACAGTGCTTGACACTCTGCAGCAGGTGCTTCAGGTCCTTTTCAGTTTCAGCAAGCAGGATTGTGTCATCCGCCTAACGGATAATTTGATTCTTAGAAGGTCAAATTCATCTATTTTATCTTCTCCTGGCTGTAGATTTTTCAGGATATTTGGAAGCCTGTTTATGTTGTGAATTAGGACTTCTAGAGTTCTTCCAAGCTTTTGTTTAATGAAGTTTATTGTCCTTGGTTTGAGTCCTAGGTCCATGATCCACCTAGAGTTGTGGGGGTTTTTTTAATATGGAGAGAGGTGTGGATCTTGGTCAGTCTTCTGCAGATAGTTTTCCAATATTGCCAACACCATTACAAAGGCTGTCATTTCCCCACTTAACTGATTTCATCTCCTTGTAAAAAATCAGTTGACCATAGGTAGGTGGGATGCTTTCTGGGTTCTCAATTCTATTCCATTGATCTATGTGTCTGTCATTGTACCAGTACCATGCTGTCTAACCACCATGGCAGTGTAGTAGGATTTGAAATCAGGGAGTGAGATGCCTCCCTACATTGTTTGTATTTTTAAGGAGTGCTTTGCTCATTCGGGGCTCTTTTCATTCCAAATGAAACTGGAGATTGCCTTTTCCATCTCATTGAAGAATGGGATTGGTATTTGTATTGGGATTGTATTGAACGTATAAATTGCCTTTGGCAATATTGCCATTATCACAATATTAAGTCTTCCTATCCGTGAGCAAGGGATATTCTTGGACTTTTCCAGGTCTCTTTTTGTTTCTTGTACTAATGTTTTGTAATTTTCTTTTAATAGATCCTTTGTGCTTGTGGTTAGATTTACTCCCAAGTATTTAATCTTGTGATTAGCTTATTGTGAAGGATATTGTTTTTCTTAGCTCTGGCTCTGTATTCTCTTTGTCACTGTAGAGAAATCCAACTGATTTTTGTATGTTGAACTTGTATCCTGCTGCTTTGCTGGATTGGTCAACTATTTCCAATAGTTTTCTTGCTGAGTCTTTAGGGTTTTCTAAGTATACTATCATATCGTCTGCATAGAGAGATGATCTTACCTCTTCTTTGCCAGTTTCGATATCTCTTATTTTCTTTTATTGATTTACTGCTGTCGCTAAGACTTCAAATATAGTCTTGAATAAGAGAGGTGACAGTGGGCATGCTTGCCTAGTTCCTGTTTTTAAAGGGAATGCCTTTAAACTCTCTCCATTCAGAACAATGTTGGCTCTCGGGTTTGCATAAACACTCTTTACTATGTAGAAGAAAGTCCCCTCTAATCCTATTTTGTTGAGTGTTTTAATCAAGAAAGGATGTTGGATTTTTTCAAAGGCCTTTCTGCATCAATTGATAGGATCATGTTATTTTTGTTCTTTGCTTTGTTAATGAGATGAATTGTATTAATTGTTTTCCTTATTTTTGAACCATGCTTGCATACCTGTTACGAATCCCATACTTGATCATGGTGAATTATTTTTTTGATGTCTTGTTGAATTCTATTGGCCAGTATTTTATTCAGGATTTTTGCGTCTATGTTCATAAGAGATATTGGCCTATAGTTTTCTATTTTGGTGATGTCCTTTCCTGGATATATTTGCTTCATAGAATGAGTCTGGGAGAATTCCATCTTTTTCTATTTTCTGAAATAGTTTATGTAGAATTGGTGACTGTTCTTTAAGTGTTTGATAAATTCACTTGTAAATCCATGTGGTCCAGGGCTATTTTTGGCTGGAAGTTGTTTTATTGCATTTTCAATTTCTTCTTTTATAATGGGTCTGTTCTTGGTGTTCAATTTCGGTTTGTGTCAGTTTTACATAGGTTGTGCCTTTCTAAGTATTTGACTATTTCCTCTAGGTATTCATATTTCTTTGAGTATGTTGTTGTTGTTATGTGCCGTTGTGTCACTTGCGACTCATAGCGACCCTATGTACAGCAGCCCTAAACTCTGCTCTGTCCTGTGCCAATCGCACTTTCTCTGACACTCCCATCCTGATTACCCCAGTCACTGAATCAATCTACCTCATAGAGGGCCTTCCCCTCCTGCGCTGTCCCTCTACCCTCCCAAGCATACTTTTTCATAACACTCTAATGTTAGCTTTTTTATTTTAGTTGGTTCTGTTGTGACGTTGCCCTATTCATATCTTATTTGGATTATTTGTATCTTCTCCTTTTCTTTTGTGAGTTTTGCTAATGGTTTGTCGATTTTATTGAACTTTTCAAAGAACCAACTCCTAGTTTTGTTGATAGTTTCAATTGTTTTTTTGGGTACTCTCCCCGGCAATCAGCGGTGCCCAGGAAAATCCAGTCAGGATTCTACCGGCCTTTCTCCTGCCAGATCAATCCCACAGCAGCTCAGCTGGTGGCTTTGGGCGATGGCTAGATCCATGGCGTGGCTTTATGTTCCTGTAGTTCCAAAAGGAATTGCTCCAACAAAAGTTCTGGTTGAAAATCCTACTATCCACAGCTGTTGTGTGGGCTCTGTGCAGCATGAAGGACTCTCTAGTGTCCCTGGGGCCCTAGGGGCGAGGGGGTTAGGGTGTTGCCACTTTGGTTGGGGGGACTGGGGCACTGTGGGAGCCATGGGGCTGGGGCACTGCCGGGGGTGTGGGGTTGCGGTCTGTTCACAAATGTTAAGCTGCCAAGTCACCCATCCTCAGCACATCAGACTGCCCGCATCGCTGGTCTGCGCCCACGTCCCTGGTCTGCACCTTCGTCGCTCATCTGCACCCACATCGCTAATCTCTGGCCAGAATTTTGAAGCTCCATTTGGTATACTTTGGCGTGTTGCCAGGAGAAACCAGTCCTTAGAGAAGGAAATGATACTTGGAAGTATAGAGGAACAGTGCAAGAGAGGAAGACCCTGGATGAGATAGATTTACACAGTAACTGAGGTAATGGGATTAGGTGTTTTAGAGACAGTGAGATTGTTCAGGATAGGACAGGGTTCAGAGGTATTGTCCATAAGGTCATTATGAGTTACAGGGACTCAGTGCATCTAACAACAGTAACATTACCAGTAGCAAAACAAGTTAGAAGACACCAATGAATTCACTGAAGACTCAGTGTTTGTGTGTGTGTGTGAACATGTATGAGCAAAATAACTTTAGAGAAGTCTATTTCAATCTCCACTATAATACTTAAATTTACATAAGGGAACCACATTACATGGTCCAGAAATTTTTATTTTGTACATTCTATATACAGCTTTTTTTTTTTTTTTTTAGTTACAAATACCAAACCTTACTAAAAACATGAGTTCTGGATTTTGTTCTAGGATCAGTACATATGTAATTCAGTCTTCAGTATTTATATCTCCCTAAGCAGGTTTGTCTTTAAGGCCATTTCTAGATGCTAACTTTCATTAAGAAATTGACAGTGTTCATCATGATTAGCCTAGGACACTAAAAATTCTTTGATGTGATTCTTGAATCACATTAAAGTTCTGTTTTGTTAGTATAGGTAAAGTATTCTAATTATTTTAAAATCTAAGAACCTAAAAGAAATAAATTATGTCTGCCTGAATATCTAGTTTACCAAGACATTTCATTCCTTGTTATTTCTGGGCCGTATACTATATAATCTTTGTATCTAGAATTTTATTTTCTTAAAAGAAGGGAGGATTTTAAGGTTTAGACTATATGCTATAAAGAGACTTTTGGATTATTTTTGGCTATTGTCTTATGTTTTCTTACAGAGATGAAGCCTCTGGATTTTGTTATCTCAATGATGCTGTCCTAGGAATATTACGATTGCAGAGAAAATTTGACCGTATTCTCTATGTGGACTTGGATCTGCACCATGGAGATGGTAAGCCCTTCAATTTCAGAGATTCTCACGTGGTAGCAAACAGACTTTTATCAGTAAAGAACTTATAGATAGAAATTCTTTCTAATTGAGAACCTAAAGTAATTACAGATTCCTTTAGCTGATGTAAATCCTCCTTTGCTGACGAGCTGCTTTAAATAGAGAATGTTAAGAAATAGAAATCTGACCTAATGTTTAGTCCAGTATTCAGTAATTTTCATTATTGCAGTACTATAGGTTATTTGCAATCTGGGATGAGATCTGACAGGGTTCTCTTTTTCTTGATCCCTCTCATAAGAGAAAATAAATGTTCCACATTATAACTTTTTCTATGAGTGTGTCAACTTTTATAATAGTAAGAATTTGTGCTGCTTTCTTTGTGTTGCTAAATTATTTCATCCTGCACATACTCAGGGCATATTTTAAAACTTTTTAATATCAACATTTTTCTTTTAAGATTTACCTGACTCAATGTGGCATTTCCTTTTTCTTTTTTTTAAATCCTGCTTTATTTACTAAATTTTATACATTGTTTTTTACACCAGACCCTTCCCATTTTCTTCACCCCCCAATCAAATTGTGTGAGCCTCTAATTAACCACCCTCCACCCCCCACACCCATTCTCACAACTCTGCTTACCCCTCCACCCCCAGATTCTCATACTCATTCTTTAATAATGGTTTTATACAGTATTTGTCCTTATGTGACTGAGTTAGTTCACTCAGCATAGTCTTCTCCAGCCCCTTTCAAGTTAGGTAGGTAGTTGCAAAGTCATCGCTCCTGTGTGCTGCATAGTATTCCTTTGTGCGAATGTACCATAATTTATCAATCCATTCCATTGTGGTTGAACATTTGAGCTGTTTCCATATTCTTGCGATGGTGAGTAATGCTGTTATGAACACTGGTGTACCAGTCTCAGTTTTTGCCTCAGTTCTCATTCTAAGTATTTCCAAGCAGTGGAATAGCTAGAAGATAGGCAATTTCTATGGTCAGCTTTCTGAGGAAACGCGAAACTGCTTTCCAGAATGGTTGTACCATTCTGGAATTCCACCAGCAATGTAAAAGTGTTCCTATCTCATCACATCCGTCCCAACATTTATTACTTGCTGTCCTGTTAACCTTTGCCACTGCTACTGCAGCGAGATGGTATCTCATTGTGGTTATGATTTGCATCTCTCTAATTGCCAGTGATTTTGAGCATTTTTTATGTGTCTGTTGGCAATCCGAATATCTTCCTCTGTGAAAAGTCTTTCCATGTCTTTTGCCCATTTTGTAATTGTATTATCAGTCTTTTTCTTGTGGAGGCCCTGTAGGAGTATGTAAACTTTTGATATGAGACCCTTGTCACAGATGGTATTGTGAAAAGATTTTTTCTAATTAGTAGGTTTTCTTTTCACTCTGGAAAAATTTTTGATGCACACAAGGATTTAATCTTTAGAAGGTCCCATTCATCAACTTGATCCTCTTCAGACTGTGCATTTTTGGCTGTATTTGGCAGCCTCTTTATACCATAGACTAGACCGTCTAAGTTTGATCCCAGTTTGTCTTTGATCACCTTGTGGTTTGGGGCTTTAGTCCCAGGTCTCCCAACATAATTTCTTAACAATGTGACCTAATTTCTTTAACCAGTTCTTATAAGACTTCATTGAAAAAAACTTATCTAAGCTTCCTATATACTTTGCATCTAGAATGTAAAGTTTTTATATGTTACCAACATTCGGTTTCTTTACAATGTCCTGTATATTTGTAATGTTGTTACGTGCCGTCAAGTCACCTGTGACCCATAGTGACCCTATGTACAACAGCTCTGAAGCCTGCTCTGTCCTGAGCCAGTCTCACTAAATCCAACACACCAACCTCCTTGCCCCAGTTACTATATCAATCCATCTCATCCTGGGTCTGCCTCTCCTGCACTGTCCCTCCACCCTTCCAAACATGATGTCCTTTTCCAAGGACCGGTCTCTCCAGACCCCATGCCCAAAATATGTGAGACAGAGCTTCAAAATCCAAGCCTCCATGGAGAAACTTGGTTTCACCCTCTCCAGGACAGACCTATTTGTTTTCTTAGTGGTCCATGGTATGTTCAAGCCCCTTCTCCAGGACCACAGTTTGAAGGAATTTATTCTTCTGTTATCTTTAGTCATTGTCCAGCTCTCTGATGCATAGCAATAATTGCAAAGACCATGGCCTGGATCAGGTGAGCCTTAGTCTCTAGAATTATATCAGTAATTTTCAATACTCTGGAAAGATCCCTGACAGCAGATTTTCCCAACACAATTCATCTTTTGATTTCCTGACTGCTGGTGCCAAGAGTGTGGATTGTGGAGCCGAGCACCCTGTAATGGTTAACAACGTTAATCTCTTCTCCATCTATTGTGGTGCTGTCAATTGGCTCAGTGGTAAGAATCTTCGTCTTCTTGATGTTGAACTTTATGAATGAAGACTACATTCCTTGACATTCTGCAGCAAGCGCTTGAGGTCTTCTTCAGTTTTAGCAATCAAGGTTGTGTCATCTGCATCTTCCTCCAAACCTGAGGCCACATTCCTCCTCTTAAAGCCCTGCTTCCCGAATTATCTGTTCTGCATATAGATTGAAAAGGTATGGAGATAGGATGCATCCCTGATGAACTCCTTTCCTGATTTTAAACCATGCATTGTTTCCATGCTCTATTCTGAGGACAGCTTCCTGGTCCAAGTATAGTTTTCACATAAATAAAATCAGTTGTTCTGGGATTCCCATTTTTCTCAAGGTTCACCACAATTTGTTGTGTTCAACACATTCAAATGCCTTTGCATAATTAGTGAAGCACAGATAGATATTTCTCTTGTACTCTTTGATTTTGCCAAGATACATCTGACATTGGCAATAATGTCTTTATTTCCATGACCTCTTCTAAACCCAGCTTGTATTTCTGGTAGTTCCCTGTCAGTGTTCTAGTTCTAGTCATTTCTGCATAATCTTCAGCTGGATTTTGTTAATGTGTTATATTAGTGAAATTTCCTCACTCTGTCTAGTCACCTTTTTTTGGGAATGAGAATAAATATGGATCTCTTCCAGTCAATTGGCCAGGTAGTTGTCCTCCAGAAAATACTGAACAAGTTTGGCCCTTTGATTTTCCAACTCCAGCTCCTTGCATATTTCATTATAATACTTTGCCATGTCTTCCCAAGCTTCCCTTTGAAAACTTTGACTCAGCTCCTTAGCTTCTTGATTTCTTCCCTTTGCTTTGGCTTTTTGGCACTCTAATACAGTGTTCAAAGTCTCTTCTGACATCTGTCTTGGTCTTCTTTCTCTTTCTTTGTAATGATCTTTTGCATTCTTCATAGACAGTCTTCTTGGTATCTTCCCTCAGCTCATCTAGTTTTTGTACATTAGTGTTCAAGGGCTCAAACCCATTCTTAAGTTGTTTTTTAAATTCAGGGGGATAGACTCAAGGTCTAATTTTGATTCCTGTGGATGTGATTTAACTTTCTTTAGGTTTAATTGGAACTTTCATATGAGTAGTTGATGGTCTGTTCCACAATCAGCACCTGGCCTAGTTCTCCCTGCTGATAATTAATTTCTCCAATGATTCCTTTGACAGATATAATCTATGTGATTCCTGTGCATCCCATCAGGTGAAATCCATGTGTTTAACTTGCTTTTATGTTTTTTATAAAAGGTATTTGCTATGAATAAATTACTGATTGTGTAGAACTCTATCATTGTATCTCTAGCCTCATTTCTATCACCAAGTCTGTGCTTTTCAACTACTGATCTTTCTTCCTGGGTCCCCCTTTTGCATTCCAGTCGCCCATCATTATTAATGTATGTTGATTACATGTTCGATCAATTTTTGACTGCAGCAGTTGGTAGAAATAATCTATTTGCTCCTCTTTGTCTCTGGTTGTTGGTGCATAAATTTGAATAATATTGATATTAATAGAGTGGAAACTACCAGTACACTACTTTAAGAAATATATTTATTAAATATCTGAATACTCTGCCAGTGCTAAATCTCTTGCTCAAAACCTTTAGATATTCCTAACTGCCTGTAGCAAAGGAGAGCATTGGGCTCACAACTTGGTTTTTTTTTTTGTGGTCAGCAAGCTAAAAATGGCTTATACATGTTTTAAAGTTTATAAATTTTCTTTAAAAAACACTCTGTGTACTTGGTTAAATTAGAAAGCATATGCTATTTACTATTAATCATTTTGCTGACCCTGGACTACAAACAGTGGTTCTGAAACTTGAATGTGCATCAGGAAGGGCTAGGGAGCTTGATTTAAAGTTAAGATACCTGGGCCATGCCCACTAGATACTCAGATTTGATAACTTTCCTATGTTGTTGTTGCTGTTGTTATGTGCCGTCGAGTCGCCTGCGACTCATAGTCTCCAGAGAGACACCATTGCTCTTCAGTACTTTGGAGAGGTCCCTAACAGCAGACTTTCCCATGGCAATGCGCCTTTTAATTTCCTGGCTGCTG
>NW_006399928.1:5196919-5206857 GCF_000299155.1 Elephantulus edwardii | reverse complement strand
ATTAGAATGATCAAGTGTTCTGGGATTCCCATTCTTCTCAGAGTCAGCCATAGTTTGTTATGATCTACACAGTCAAATGCCTCTGCATAGTCAATGAAACACAGATAGATATTCCTCTGGCATTCCCTGCTTTCAGCCAAGATCCATCTAACATCAGCTACAATATCCCTAGTACCACGACCCCTTCTAAACTTTCATATAGAACCTTGATATTGACATATTGACATCTTAACAACAATCCAGTAGTTCCATTGATAACATCTTGATCTTCAGTGAAATGTCCATGTTTTTTACCCTAGCTTTTAAAGACTACTTCAAATTTGTCTCCTTCTTCTTTCCAATTTATCTTCTACTACTCACCCTCTAGGTTAGTTTATTTAACGATTCCTCCATATCTTAGGTTTTCCCATTCATTTCCTGACTGGTTTCACTTGGTTTTCTTTTCTCTTTTTGTGTTTCCAAAGTCTGCTCCATTAATTCAAGTTCCAACAGTAACAGCTTTGCCCTGACCACTCCAACTGAAATGTTTAATTGCTTCTCTTAAGTCTTATTTATATAATTTATCAGTTTTTAATTATAACATATGCCTTGTTGTTGTTAAGCGCTGTCAAGTTGTAGATGACTCATAGTGACCCAATGAACGAAAGACCTGAACACTTGTATAACTTTCATCATTTCTCCAAGTTCATGGGGTTTCCAGAGGCAAGCTATTTCAGAGAGAGATGCCACTCCTGCTTCCAAGCTTATTTTAATTGGGAAGCTCCACCAAACACTGTCCCCCATGGGCAACCATTATCATTTGACACATCAGTGTCATAGTGTTCAGGATCACAGCAACCATGTGTTACCTCTGTACAGCAAATGGACAGACCAATGCTATACTACTTAGAAGAATGTTTGACCAAAACCAATTAAAACCAGGCCTGAGGGCCGCACATTAAAATCATCCACCTTTGGCTTGGTAGCATCACTTTCTGTCCACTAGGCCAACTGACCTCTATGTGGTTGTTGTTGTTTTTGTTTTTGTTGTTAAATGCCATCTAGTTGTAGATGACTCATAGCGACCCTATGAACAAAAGACCTGAACACGTATACAACTTTCATCATTTCTCCAACTTCATAGGGTTTATGGAAGCAAACTATTTTGGAAGTGGATTCTAGTCCTACTTCCAAGCTTGTTTTAATCAGGAAGCTCCACCAAACACTGTCCACCATGGGCAACCATTATCGCATTTGACACATCAGTGTGACAGTGTTTAGCACCACAGCAACCATGAGTTACCTTTGTACAGCAAATTGACAGTCCAGTGCTATACCACGTAGAAGAGTATTTGACCAAAAACATTTAAAACAAGGCCTGAGAACTGCAGATTAAAATCACCCACCTTAAAAAAAAAAAATCACCCACCTTCACTTCCTGTCCACTAGGCCAACTGAGCTCTCTATATGTTGTTGTTGCTAAGTGCCATCGAGTCATAGTGACCCTTTGGCTTGGTATACCTTATAATTTAATTTTTAATATATCTGTGTCTTGTTAAATTCTATAAAAGCAGGAATCAAACTGTATACTTATTTTTGTCCTATACAACGCTTTGAAAAGACACTATGTATATGGTAGTGGTTCAGTAAAATGTTTTTTAATAATAATAAGTTATAAATATTAGTACTGCCGTATAAGGACAGAAAACTTATTTTTAAACATATAAGATGTCATGATGATACAATGGTTAAGGGATTAGCAGCTAGTGGAATGATTGACAGTTCTAATCTACCCAGTGGCTCTGTAAGACAAAACTCTGTATATCGGCTTCAATAAAGATTACTGTTTTTGTTGTTCGGTCCTATCAGGTTGATTATAACTCAAAGGGACCCTGTGAACAACAGATATGAAACTTAATCTATCCTTTACATCTTCAAGATCTCTGATATGCTCCAGCAAATTGTTACAGTTACTGTGATGATAATCCGTCTTGATGAGTGTCTTTCTCT
Source organism: Elephantulus edwardii (assembly GCF_000299155.1). Classification (NCBI taxonomy): domain Eukaryota; kingdom Metazoa; phylum Chordata; class Mammalia; order Macroscelidea; family Macroscelididae; genus Elephantulus; species Elephantulus edwardii. Next base: position 5,204,868 of record NW_006399928.1, on the reverse strand, counting down.
CCTCTGATCCTCCACCTTTCTCAGCATGTCTTTTTCCAAGAACTGGCTCTTCCATGACAAAATATGTGAGACAGAGTTTGACCATTCATGCCTCTAAGGAGCACTCTGGTTGCACTCCCCCCAAGATGACGTGTTATTTTGCAGTTCATGAGGTATTCGGTACTCTTCTTCAACACCACAATTCAAAGGCATCAATTCTATCATTTTCCCCCAGCATGTATGGAACATTGTTCAGAATAGACCATATGTTAGGTCTCAAAGCAAGCCTCAACAAATTTAAAAAAATAATCAAGTACTACAAAGCGTCTTCTCAGATGATAGTGCTATAAAATTAGAAATAAAAAAGATGATAAAGGAGAGAAAAAAACCCATACACTTTGCCTAACACTAAAATGAGAAAAATCTGTGCTAATTATGTAATAGGAATAGGTGAGTCAGAGATATTAAGATTGGCACAGGATAAATAGGGTTTTTTTAAATTTTTTTTAAATTTTATTTTAATAATTTTAATGAACATTTACAGAGATTTTGGATTTCCATTCATTCATTGTGGCACTTTCCTCCCTGCCCAGCGCTCCCCTCCACCTCCCCCCAAGTTATTCCTCTCTTTGAAAAAGTAAAAGTAAAATTCTTTCTTTGGTATACAATCCCCTCGCATCCCTCCCACTTCTCCAGGTACACTCCACTATGCACCCTTAGTCCTGGACTCTTGTGATAAATCGGGTTTTAGGGTTGTTGTACTTACAGCACATAACAACAACAACAAAGATGCAATACTCAAGAAGTGCAAGAACAAAAATTTTACAAATGTAGACAAAGCTTTAGGGGAATTAGACCTTAAAAGTATAATCCAGTGAGGAAATGACTCCAGTAACCTAATTGTCTTTCATTGAGGGAAGGATACATAACCTGAGAGTGTCAAGTTACACTCATTGTTTAGATGTGAGAATTTTTGGAGAATCCCATTTACAGTTTCAAAAATTTTTACTATTAATCCTAGTCCAGACACCAAATTCATTTTTCAAGGCGATTGAAAGGGAAATTGTCAAGTTTATTTGGAGAGGAAAAAGACCTACTACACAGCAGTAGTAACCAAAATATCATGGTACTGGTACAATGACAGGCACATAGACCAATGGAACAGAATTGAGAACCCAGAAATAGACCCAGCTATTTATGGTCATCAACAACCTGCGTTATGCGGATGACACAACCCTGCTTGCTGAAACTGAGGCGGACCTGAAGTGCTTGCTGCAAAAGGTCAAGGACTGACTGTAGCCTCCAATATGGATTGAGGCTCAATGTCAGGAAAACAAAGATTCTCACCACTGGGCCAATTGGCAGTATCAGTATGGATGATGAAGAGATTGAAATAGTTAACAGTTTTCGTTTACTTGGTTCCACAGTCAACACTCTTGGTAGCAGCAGCCAGGAAATTAGGAGACAAATTGCATTGGGAAAGTCAGCTTAGAGGGACCTCTCAAGAGTACTGAAGAGCCATGACGTCAGGCTGGAGACTAAGGTGCGTCTGATCCAGGCTATAGTCTTCGCAATTACGTGCTATGCCTCAGAGAGTTGGATAGTGAATAGGGGTGATAGAAAGAGAATTGATGCCTTTGAGTTGTGGTGCTGGAGAAGAGTGTTGAATATACCATGGACTGCTAGGAGAACAATCAGGTCTGTCCTGGAGAGGGTGAAGCCAGAATGTTCCCTGGAGTCAAGGATTCTGAAGCTTTGTCTGACATACTTTGGGCATGTTGCAAGGAGGGACTGGTCCTTGGAGAGGGACATCATGTTTGGGAGAGTGGAGGGTCAGCGCAGAAGAGGAAGACCCTTGATGAGATGGATCGATTCTGTGACTGGAGTGGTGGGAATGAATGTGTGTGAGACGGCGAGGTTGGCACAGGATAAAACGGCATTTAGGGCTCTTGTACACAGGGTCGCTATGAGTCGCAAGTGACTCGATGACACATAACAACAACAACATTTATGGTCAACTGATAATCGACAAGTAAATAAAATCTATGAAATAGGGAAATGACAACCTCTTCAACAAATGGTGCTAGCAAAACTGGGCAGGTATCTGCAGAAAGCTGAAACAGGATCCACATCTCTAACACCATACACAAAAATCACCTCAGGGTGGATCAGAGACATGGGACTAAAGCCCCAAACCATAATGTTCATCAGAGACAAACTGGGACAAATCCTAGATGACCTAGTCTGTGGTTTAAAGAGACTACCAAATACAGCCAGAAATGCACAACCTGAAGAGGATAAAAGTGATGAATGGAACCTGATAAAGATTAAACCCCTGTTTTCCAACAGAATGAAAAGAAAACCTACTGATGGGGAAAAAAAAATTGGCAAAACCGTCCCAGACACGGGTCTCATATCAAAAGTTTACATAATCCTACAGGGCCTCCATAAGAAAACGTGGTGGATGGAGAAGAGATTGAGATTGTTAATAGTTACAGTTTACTTGGTTCCACAATCAACACCTTGGTTCCACAAACACCACCAATCAGGAAATCAAAAGGTGAATTGCATTAAGTAAATCTGCTGTAAGGGACCTTTCCAGAGTACTGAAAAGCAACGATGTCAGTGTAGAGTCAGTGCATCTGATCCAGTACATATGAGTCACAGACAACTTGATGGCGCATATGCTTCAGGTCCTTTTTAGTTTCAGCAAGCAGGATTGTATCATCTGCGTAATGCAGATTTTTGATGGTTCTTCCTCCAATCTTGATGCCACATTTCTCCTCATAGAGCCCAGCCTCCCAGATAATCTGTTCTGCGTATAGATTGAAGAGCTATGGAGATAGGACACATCTCTGGCATACAACTTTCCCAATTTTGAACCTTGCAGTGTTCCCTTGCTCTGTTCTGAAGACTGCCTCCTGCTCCAAGTATAGATTTTACATAAACATGATCAAGTGTTCTGGGATACCCATTCTTCTCAGAGTTAGCCACAGTTTGTTGTGGTCCATACAGTCAAACACCTTTGCATAATCAATAAAACACAGATTGGCATTCCTCTGGTATTCCTTACTTTTACCCAAGATCCCCTAGTACCATGGCTTCTTCTAAACCCAGCTTGTTTTCTTAAATGTCATGTTATCTTTTGTACTTTTATGATACGAATGATTACTTTCATTGCTTATGTTGTACTAACTTTTCTTCTCAACACTAACTTTATTACCATAAAATGTTGTTGTTGTTGTTGTTGTTGTTATGTGCCATCGGGTCACCTTCAACAGATAGCAATAGCCCTAAACCTTACTCTATTCTGTGACATTCTTTTTTTAAAATTAATTTTAATGAAAGTTCACAGAGACTTAGGGTTTCCAGTCATTCATTGTTGCACTTTTCTCTCTACCCTGCCCCCCAGTTCACTCTTCTCCTTGAAAAGAAAGAAAAACTCATTGTTATGTAATCCCTTCCCCACAAGTCCACTCCACTATGCAGTCATTACTCTGGATTTCTGTAATGACAAGAATACCCTATGGCATTCTTACTGTCTCTGGCACACCCACCTCCCATTACCCCAGTCACTGAGTCAAACCGTCTCAGTGAGGGTCGTTTTCTCTTCTCTGTCCCTCCATCCTACCAAGCATGATGTCCCTCTCTAAGGAGTGGTTTCGCCTTGCAACATGTCCAGAGTATGTCAGACAAAGCTTCAGAATCCTTGCATCATAGGAGCACCCTCTCTAGGACGAAACTGCTCTCCTAGCAGTCCATGGTATATTCAACACTCTTCTTCAGCACCACAGCTCAAAGGCAATAATTCTCCTTCTATCTTCCCTAGTCATTTTCCAGCTTTGTAAAGACTATGGCCTGTATCAGGTGTGCCTTAGTCGCTCAAAGGCAATAATTCTCCTTCTATCTTCCCTAGTCATTTTCCAGCTTTGCAAAGACTATGGCCTGTATCAGGTGTGCCTTAGTCTCCAGACTGACATCAGGGCTCTTCAGTACTTTTGAGAGGTCTCTGACAGTAGAATTTCCCAATTCAGTTTGTCTTTTAATTTCCTGGCTGCTGGTACAAAGAGTGTTGATTGTGGAGCCAAGCAAACTAAAGCTGTTAACAATCTCAATCAATCTCTTTACCATCTATCATGATGCTACCAGTTGACCCAGTGATGAGAATCTTTGTTTTCATGATGTTGAGCTTCAATCCATATCATAAAATCGGACATATAATATAAAATTTCTATAGGCTGACGTAGGTTATTATTTTATGAGTAAGAATTAAGCAGTCTTTCATACTTATTGGTAGCATTTTTTATTGTATGATAATTTCTTGTTTTCTCATTATTTCAAGTATCAGGGAAGGTATAACAGGTTGAATGCTGTTTTTCACAAACTAGACTACATATAATGTATAGTGTTTTGTATTTAGTTACAGGTACATTTGAGTGTTGTTATATGTTAACTGTATAATAACTGAAGTTTATTAACAGGACGTTTAAAACAATAGAACTTTTTTCCTTACTAAAATTAAAAATAGTTGCAAAATTTTTTTAAATTTTTTATTTTTTTTTATTTCAATGAACATCTACAGAGATTTTGGAATTCCATTCATTCATTGTTGCACTTTTCTCCCTGCCCCCATCCCCGTTCGCTCCTGTCCTTGAAAAGCAAAAGAAAAACTCCTTCATTGGTACACAATCCCCCCCGCACACTCCCCAACCCTACCCCCACCCCAAATATAATCCATTCTGCAACACTCATTCCTTACTCTTATGATAAACATAATCCCCTAAAATATAATACTAAATTTTTTAAAAAAATTGACAAACCACCAGCAAATTTAATGAAGGGGGGGGGAAATAAAACCACAAATAACTTTAATAAGAACAGTGCCACAATAGAATCAGCCAGAATATTAAGAATAAGTACAGAATATTACCGAAGCTCTACTCCAACAAATTCGAAAATCTAGAAGAAATGAGCAAAATCTTAGGAACTCAAATTCTACCCAAACTGACACAAACTGAAGTAGAATACTTGAACAGAACTATCACAAAAAAAGAAATTGCTGGTGGGTAAGGTATTTTGCCATCAGTCTGAAGGTATGTGGTTCTAATCTACCAGCTGCTGTGCGAGAGAAAGATAGGTAGTCTTCCCTCATGTGAGTTATAGCCTCCTCTTTGGAGAATGACATTATGCTCAGAAGGGTGGAAGGACAACTCAGGAGAGGAAGACCCTGGATAAGATGGATTGATACAGTAACTAGGGCAATGGAGGTAGGTGTGTCAGAGTCAAGACAGGACTGGCTTCAGAGCTGTTGTACATAGGGTCGCTAAGAGTCACAGGTGACTCGACGGCACATAACAACAGCAACTAATGAAAAGAAAAGTAGGAGACATCATTGGAAGATTTGAGATATTCCAGAGCTCTAAGTCTACTACACAATCATGGTAATCAAAGCAGCATTGTACTGGCACAAATACAGTCACATAGACTAGTGGTATAGAATTGAGAACCCAGAAATCAAACATTTTATATACGGTCAATGAATCTTTAACAAGGAGATCAAATCTATTAAGAGGGGAAATGACAGTTTAAAGAAATGTACTGGGAAAACTGGATATCTGTCAGCAGAAAACGGAAAACTAATTCATACATATCCCCATATACAAAAACCAATTCAAGTTGGATCAGGGACCTAGAGGTAAAACCCAAAACTATAAAGATCATCAGAGAAAGAAATAGGAACAAGTTTAGAAACTGTAATCTAGGATGTGAATGACCTTTAAACACAATTTAAAAACATGTATAAGCAGGGGGTGAATAAAATAGGTGAATGGCACATTCTAAAATTCAAATCCTTTTAACTCTAACCGGCTAGGACTGTTGGCCAGATACCCATGCCTTGTCACTTTGGCAACAATAATTGCATTTGAAGGTCACCTCCCCAACTCCAGCCAGGTAGAGATTAAGGAACTCAAAGACTCAGCAAGCAGACTTTAAAGACTGTTTCCAACAAGTGGCAAGAGAGAAAGAACATCACAGACAAAGGATAGCTAAATATATGGATACCACATTGACTATCACATACAGAGAGCAAGTGAAAGAAAACTTTTTTTAAACATTCCAAAAATTAAAGAGGTGGGGGAAAAGAGATCAAAACATAGTGGCCATGGATCTCCTGGAGAAAGAAAGACAGATGGAACTTCCTGACACAGAATTAAAAAGAACAATGGTCAAGTGTTTTCACTGGATGAAAGAAAAATACAAAGACTTGAAGGAAAACAAGCAAAACTGTAGAAGAACTTTAGAAACAATTTAAGACAAAAAGATAAAATCAGTGAAGCTTCTAAGCTTGATCCGAGTTTATCTCTTATGAACTTTATGGTTTGGGACTTTATTCCTAGGTTTCTGATCCACCTTGAGCTGATTTTTTGTGTATGTCGTGGGATGGGGCTCCTGTTTCAGCTTTCTGCAGTTTTGCTAGCACCATTTATTTTCGAGGTTGTCCTTTCCCCATTTGATATGTTTTATTTCCTTGTCAAATATCAGTTGACTATAGATAGATGGGTCCATTTCTGTGGTCTCAATTCTGTTCCATTGGTCTATGTGTCTGTCACCAGTACCATGCTGTTTTACTACTGCTGTGTAGTAGGTTTTGAGGTCAGGGAGTGCTATGCCTCCCACTTCATTTTTGTTTTTCAGAAGTACTTTGCTTCACTATAACAAGATAAAGGTAAACAATCCAATTGAAAAATGAGCACAGGATATGAACAGACACTTCACCAAAGAAGACATTCAGATGACTAACAAGCACAGAAAGAAATGTTCAAAATCCCTAGCTCTAAGAGAGATACAAATCAAAACAACTATGAGATAAAATCTCACCCTCATAAGAATAGCAAAATTTAACAGAACAGCAACCAACTGCTGGAGAGGGTGTGGAGAAACTGGAACCCTTTATTCACTGTTGGTGCCAGTGTAAAATGGTGCAATCACTATGGAAGGCGATGTGACGCTTTCTCAAAAAGTTGCAGGTAGAGATAACCATTTGACCCAGAAATTCCACTACTGGGAATAAACACCAAAGAGACCATAATTGTCAGCCAAGCAGATATATGCACACCCATGTTTATCACAGTTTTGTTCACAATAGCAAGGAGTTGGAAACAACCGAAGTACCCTTAACAAATGAATGGATAGAGAAGCTGTGATATAGTCGCACAATGGAATACTATGATGCTTTGAAAAAACAAGGAACTCATGTAATATTATTCAAAATGGGTGACCCTGGAGGACATTGTTGTTGTTGTTAAGTGCCGTCAAGTTGCTTGCGACTCATAGTGACCCTATGTACAACAGCCCTAAACTCTGCTCTGTCCTGTGCCAATCGTACTGACTCTGACACTCATACCCCGATTACACCAGTCACTGAATCAATCCACCTCATAGAGGGCCTTCCTCTCCTGTGCTGTCCCTCACCCTACCAAGCATGATGTCCCTCTCCAAGAACCGGTCCCTCCTTACAACATGTCCAAAGTATGTTAGACGGAGCCTTAGAATTCTTGCTTCCAAGGAGTCGCCCAGTTTAACCCTTTCCAGGATGAATATGTTTTCCTAGCAGTCCATGGTACACTTAATACTCTTCTCCAGCACCATGGCTCAAAGGCATCGATTCTTCTATGCTCCTTAGTCATTGTCCAACTCTCTGATGCATAACAATTGATTGCAAAGACCATGGCCTGTATCAGATGCACCTTAGTCTCTAGAGAGACACCATTGCTCTTCAGTACTTCAGAGAGGTCCCTAACAGCAGACTTTCCCATGGCAATACGTCTTTTAATTTCCTGGCTACTGGTGCCAAGAGCGTTGACTGTGGAGCCTATAAAGCTGTGAACAATCTCAATCTCTTCACCATCCATCCTGATGCTGCCAATTGGTCCAGTGGTGAGAATCTTTGTCTTCTTGACATTGAGCCT
>NW_006399928.1:5191034-5196365 GCF_000299155.1 Elephantulus edwardii | reverse complement strand
CCTCTGTAAATTTTCATTAAAATTAATAATAATAAAAAAAGAAGTACTGTGCTTATTCTGGGTCTCTTTCCTCTCCAGATTAACTTTACTATTTCCCTTTTGATCTCCTTGAAAAATGAATTTGGTATCTTTATTGGGACTGTGGTGTGTAGGCCTAGTCTAGTATATAAAGGGACTGCCAAATACAGCCAGAAATGCAGAATCTGAAGAAGATAAAATTGATTAATGAGACCTTCTAAAGGTTAAACCTCTGTGCTCATAAAAACTTTTCCCTTTGACCCAGCAATTCCACTACTGGGATTTACCCTATAGAAACCATAACCGCCACCCAAGCAGGTATATGCACACCCATGTTTATTGCGGCTTTGTTCGTGATAGAAAAGAGCTAGAAACAACCCAAGTGCCCATCAACAAATGAATGGATAGAGAAGCTCTGGTATATTCACACAATGAAATACTATGCAGCACTGAAAAAAACAAGGAAATCATGAAATATTATACAAAATGGGTGACTCTGGAGGACATTATGCTGAGTGAAACATCTCAGTCACAAAAGGACGAATAATTGCATAGGGCCACTGTTGTAAAATGGGACTGACTTCAGGGTTGAGAGAAGACAGAGAAGGAGGGGATGGATGATGTGTATAGCATTGAAACAGATGAGGGAGAGAACTCTTTAGAAGGGATGATTGGATATTGTTGTCATTACAGGAGTCCAGAATGAAGGCTGCACAGTGGAGTGGACTTTGGGGGAAGGATTGCATAACAATTACGGAATTTTTCTTTTACCTTTCAAGGAGAAGAGTGAATTGGGGGGGTGGGAATGGGGACGAGGTGGGCAGAGAGAAAAGTGCAACAATGAATTACTGGAAACCCTGAGTCTCTGTAAACTTTCATTAAAATTAATAAAAAAAATTTGAGGAAAAAAATCCCAGACAAACAACCTTTACCAACAGTGTGAAAAGAAAACCTACTGATTTGGAACAAACATTTGACAATACCATCTCAGACAAGGGTCTCATAACAAAAGTTTACAGAATATACTTGTCCCAGCCTCCAGAAGAAAAAGACTGATAATCCAATCACAAAATGGACAAGAGACATGGACTTTTCATAGAGGAGGACATTAGATTGGCCAACAGACCACATGAAGAAATACTCAACATCTACAAACAGTAATTCCATCCTTCAACCAGATGGAAAAGGCAATTTCCAATTTCATCTGGAATGAAAAGCGACCCCAAATAAGCAAAGCACTTCTGAAAAAGAGAGACAAAGTAGGAGGCATCTCACTCCCTGATCTTAAATCCTACTACACAGTCATAATCATCAAGACATTGACAGACACATAGATCAATGGAATAGAATTGGGAACCCCGAAATCTGCTCATCTATGTATGGTTAACTGATTTTTGAAAAGGACATGAAATCAGTTAAGTGAGGAAATGAAAGCCTTTTTAAACAAATAGTGTTAGTTTTGGCAGAATTGGAAAACTATCTGTAGAAAATTCAAGGAAGTCTCATACACAAAAACCAACTCGAAGTGGATCAAAGACCTATGAGTAAAACCAAGGATTTATAAACATCATCAGCAAAAGCTTGGAAGAACTCTAGAAGCCCTAATCTACAACATGAAAAATCTCCCAAGCATCCTGAAAAACCTACAACCAGGAGAGGATAAAATAGATTAATGGGACCCTCTAAGAATCAAATCCCTATGCACATCCAAAAACTTCTCCAACAGGGTAAAAAGGGAAGCCACAGACTGGGGGGGGGAATTGGTAATGTCATATCTGATAAGGGACTTATATCTAGAATTTATAGAATACTCGAGCACCGCAACAAGATAAAGGTAAAAAACCCAATTGCAAAATGGGCACAGAATATGAACAGACACTTCACCAAAGAAGACATTCAGATGGTAAACACATGAAGAAATGTTCAAAATCCCTGGCTCTAAGAGATGCAAATCAAAACAACTATGAGGTATCATCTTACCCCAGTAAGCATAGCAAAATTCAAAAGAGCAGCAAACAACAGATGTTGATGAGGTTGTGGAGAAACTGGAACCCTTATTCACTGTTGGTGGTAGTGCAAAATGGTGCAACCATTATGGAAGGCTGTATGATGCTTTCTCAAAAAAGTTGGAAATAGAAATACCATTTGACCCAGCAATTCCACTACTGGGAATATACCCTAAAGAAACCAGAACTGCCATCAAAGCAAATATATACACACACCCATGTTTATTGCTGCTTTGTTCACACTAGCAAAGAATTGGAAACAACCCAAGTGCCCATCAACAAATGAATTGATAGAGAAGATATGCTCTATTCAGACAATGGAATATTATGCAGCACAGAAAAACAAAGACCTCATGAAGTATCATACAAATGGGTAACTATGGAGGACATTATGCTGAGCGAAAATATCTCAGTAACCAAAAGATAAATATGGTATAGTGCCACTGTTATAAAATAGGACTGACATGGGAGTTGGGGGGAAACTACAAAAAGAGGGAATAAACAGTGTACACGGCATTGAAATAGATGAGGGAGAGAACTGTATAAAAGGAATATATTATTAGGTATTATTTTCATGACAAGAGTCCAGAATAGAAAAGTGGTCTGGGGCAGTGTGGGGTGGGTGTTGAATGTGGGGAGAAGATGATTGTATAACAATGAAAGAACTTTTTCCCAAAGAAAAAGTGATCTTGCGGGGAAAGGGGCAGGGAGGAAAATGTGCAACAATGAAGGATTGGAAACCCAAATTCCTTGCACTGCAATCCCAGAGATGCACGGTTCAAATCCACCAGATGCTCTGCTGGAGAAGGAGGAACAATCTCCTCCTGTACCAGTCAGATCCGATTTGACGGTACACACGTAAAAAAAGAAAAGAAAAGGAAACCCAAATTCTTATAAACTTTCATTAAAATCTCAATAAAAATCTTAAAAAAAAGCAATGAAGAACTGGTGAAACTCTAAACTGCATAGATAAGCCTAGAGAACATTAGGCTGAGTGAAATAAGTCAGTCACAAAAGGACAAATATTGTATAAGACCACTGTTAAAAAAACAAGAGAGTTGAGTAGGAGTATGCAGAGGGGAGATACTAGGAAAAGAATGTACAGATAATGAGCAGTGCATTAAAATAGATGAAATTAATTTACAATCAGAAATCTGTCTTGAAATAAACAATGTGGTACAGGACATGCATTGCTAATGAAATAGGGAGGTGCAAGGGAAGATTGGTGATTGGAAGGCAAAAGTTGGAAAAAATGAATAAAGGAGAATATAGTCATGGTGACTGAAATGAGACTGTAAATAGAAGGATCTAATTTTGTACATTCAGTGATTTATTAATCACAAATACTTTTTTAAAAAAAAAACACAAACATTAAAAGATATGTAAAGATCTTTCTTAGTGGAAGAGATTTGGATGGCCAACAGACAAATGAAGGAATGCTTAAAATCATTAGCAATGAGGGAAATGCAAATCAAAACTACATTGAAACACCATCTCACCCCAGTAGCAGAGGCAAAGTTTAACAGGACGAAAGTAATAAATGCTGGAGAGAGGGTGTGAAGAGACTGTAACTCTCATATACTGTTGGTGGGCTTGTAAAATGTTATAACCACTCTGGAAGGCAGTTTGGCATGTCCTCACAAAGCTGAACATAGAGATTCCATATGGTCCAGCTATAACACAGCTAGGAATATATTCCCGTGAAACTAGAACTAAGATACACATGGAGGTTTATACACCCATATTCATAGCAGCATTATTCATAATGGCAAGAACATGGAAACAGCCCAAATGTCCATCAGCAAGTGACTGGATAGAGAAGCTGTGGTACGTTCACACAATGAATGTATACAGCACTCAGAAGCAACAATTTTGAAAAATACTGTATAACATGGAACAGGCTAGAAAGCATTATGTTGAGTGAACTAACTCATGTGCATAAGAACAAATACTGTATAAAACCATTATTGTAAAAACAAGGAATACCAGTGAGATGTGTATGGATATACAAAGAAGAAAGTGGAAGGGGCAGGAGGACTAAGTGTGGGGAGGGAGAAATCATGGGGTAGAAGACTTTAGTGGGTGGAGGGAAGAAATGGAAAAAATGTACATGAATGAAGCATAATAAAAAAAAAAATTCTAAAAAAACTCCGCTGACTTTATACATGAACTTCACCAGATGGACTGGATAGGAGGAATCAGACACAGGTCAAAACAATTGTAGTACTAGGTTCAGTCTTGTGGAGGATTAACCACAGGAGGGTAGGTAGAGGGAGCAAAGATCAGTGATTCAATAAAGTGAAGAGAATGGAGATTTTGGTAAGACAAGGTAAAATAATGGCATTTTATGATTATTTGATGTTATAAGAGAAAGTTTATGAGTGAAAATCAGCAACATAAAAAAGATCAGGTGTGTTTCACAGCTATATCCTTTCTTCATACTTATTCAATCTGTATGCTGAGCAAATCCTATGAGATGCTGGAGTTTATGAAGAATAACGTGGCATCAGGATTGGAGGAAGACTCATTAACAACTTATACTGATGACACAATCCTGCTTGCAGAAGGTGATGAAGACCTGAAGACTTCAAAATGGTGTATATCTCAACATCAAAACCCAAAAATCTTCACCATAAATTTTTCATCCTAGAAAACTGTGGTGCAAACCTACTGTCTTCTAACCAGTCTTTTAAACCAGTATAAAATAATAAATATTAAAAACATGAACCCTATAAGAATGAAATAAGATTATTATACAAAACTATTAATTTGCAGTATTATCTATATACCATTAACAGTTTTATATTTTAGGTAGTTTTTATAGTGACTTTCCATTTATTTCCCATCATAAGCACCTCCCTGCTACTGACCCCTATCCCACTGTTAAGTCTTTACAATTTTGATTTCCTTCACATCTCCTATAAGTCTAATTAATGTTCTATAATGGCTTCACTGACCATTTATACCCTGTCCTCATCATCTTCATTTTTCTGACCACCTTTCTTGTTCTAATCAAGACCTTAGTCTGTCTATGCTAGGGTTTGTTTTTGTTTAATTTTGTTTTTGGAAAACATGGGCTTGGTGACAGGAATGAAGCTGGAGATAGAATGATTGAATTTTGTACAATCAATGACTTATTCATTGCAAATACATTTTATAAGAGACACAAACGCAGGTTATACACATGGACTTCACCTGATGGCATGCATAGGAATCAGATCGACTACATCTGTGAAAGGAACCGCTGGAGAAGCTCAATATCAGCTGTGAAAACTAGGCCGGGGGCTGATTGTGGAACAGACCACCA
>NW_006399928.1:5188309-5190224 GCF_000299155.1 Elephantulus edwardii | reverse complement strand
TTCCCATTCCAAAGAAAGGTGACCCAACTTGAGTGTGGAAACTACAGAACAGTGTCATTGATTTCACATTCAAGCAAGATTCTACTGAAGATTATCTATGTATGAGGGTTCCTATCTCTCCACATTCTTTTCACATCCTCTCCAACATTTATTACTTTTTGTCCTGTTAAAGTTTGCTACTACTACTGGGGTAAGATAGTATAGCATTGTGTTTATGATTTGCATCTCTCTTATTGCCAGTGATTTTGAGCATTTCTTCATTTGTCTATTGGTCATCTGAATATCTTCCTCTATGAAAAGTCACTGTCTTTTCCCCATTTTGTAATTGTGTTATCAGTCTTTTCCTGTTGGAGGCCCTGTAGGATTCTGTAAACTTTCGGTATGAGACTCTTGTCTGAAATGATATTGTCAAATGTTTTTTTCCAGTCAATAGGTTCTCTTTTCACTTTGTTGGAAAATGTTTTTGATATGCAAAGGGATGTAATCTTTAGAAGGTCCCATTAATCTGTTTTAACCTCTCCGGGTTGTACATTACTGGATGTATTTGGCAGGTTTTTTTCTACCATGAAATAGGTCGTCTACGCTTGATCCTTTTTTGTCTTTGATGAACTTTATGGTTCTGGGCTTTAATCTCAGATTTCTGATCCACCTTGAGTTGTTTTTGTGTATGGTGTGAGATGTGGATCCTGTTTCAGCTTCCTGCAGGTAGCAGTCCAGTTTTGCTAGCACCATTTGTTGAAGAGGTTGTAATTTTCCTGTTTGATAGGTTTTATTTCCTTGTTAAATATCAGTTAACTATAGATAGCTGGGACTATTTCTGGGTTCTCAATCCTGTTCCTTTCGTTTATGTGTCTGTCATTGTACCAGTATTGTGCTGTTTTGGTTACTACCACTGTGTAATAGGTTTTGAGGTCAGGATACCTCCCATTTCATTTTTGTTTCGCAGAGGTGTCTTGCTTCTTCGGGGTCTCTTTTCTCTCCAAATAAACTTGACAATTTTCCTTTTGATCTCCTTGAAAAATTAATATGTTATCTGGATTAGGATTAATAGTAACAATTTTTTGTTTTTCTTCTTTCTTCCTTTTCTGTAATATGTGTGCCTATTGCTTTGAACTGCTGCCCCCTGAGGACTGCCTTAACTGTATCCCAGAGGTTTGGGATTTTCATTGTCATTTGTTTTAAAGAACTTTTAGAAATTTCTTTTATAACCCAATTGTGTTCTAGCACAGAGTTATTCTGTTTCCACATAGGCAGTTTTGTAAGCTTTACCCTCTTGTGGTTAATTTCAAGTTATATGGCTTTGTGATCTGAGAAGATAGTTTGTATTATTTCAGTGTTTTTTAATTTGTTGAGGCTTGCTTTGTGTCCTGATTTATGATTGATTTTGGATTGAGTGCAATACCCTGAATACATGCACAAGGCCAAGTTGGCTGATTGTGTAGTTTAGATCTTCTGCATCTTTGTTGAGTTCCTTTTGGATTGTCCTAATAGTGAGGTGTTGAAATCTTGTACCACTATTGTGATGCTATTTCTTCAATTCTGTTAACCATAGTTTTATGTATTTTTCAGGTCTATCATTTGATGCATGGTTCAAAATTGGGAAGGGCGTACGCCGGGGATGTGTCCTGTCTCCATACCTTTTCAACCTGTATGCAGAACAGATTATCCGGAAGGCTGGGTTCTATGAAAAGAAATGTGGAGTCAAGATTGGTGGACGATTTATCAACAATCTGCATTATGCAGATGACACAAGCCTGCTTGCTGAAACTGAAGAGGACCTGAAGCACCTGCTGCAGAGTGTCAAGGACTGCAGCCCACAATATGGATTGAGGCTCAATGTCAAGAAGACAAAGATTCTCACCACTGGACCAATTGGTAGCATCTGGATGGATGGTGAAGAGATTGAGATTGTACA
>NW_006399928.1:5178396-5185641 GCF_000299155.1 Elephantulus edwardii | reverse complement strand
AAAAAAAAGAAAAAAATTTCTTGTAGTTTTGATCTTATTTTCACAAATTCCTTAACTTCCTTGTTTTTACAAAGGATCTAATTTCTCCTTCATGTTTGATGGAGAGCTTTACTGGCTATAGGATCCTTGGCTGGCAACTGTTTTCTTTCAGTTTTTTCCTATATTCCAACCCATTGTCTTCTAGCTCGCATGGTTTCTGCTGAGAAATCAGAATTTAATCTAATGGTTTCCCCTTTGTAGGTAACTCTTTGTTTTTCTCATGCTGCTTTTCTATAATTTTTTTTAATTGGAGAATGTTTTTCTTTTTGGGTCTTGTTCATTTGGTGTTCACTGTGCTTCTTGAATGTGGATTTCCCCGTTCTTCAAAATACCTGGGAAGTTTTCTTCTAGTACTTACTCCCCAATTTTCTCAGTGATTTCCATGTCACTTCCATGTTCTGGAATTTTAATCATACGTATTTTATTCTTTTTTATATCATTCCACATGATTCTAATGTTTTCTTCATTTTATTTTTCCCCCTTTTTTAAAATTTTAATTGAGATTTTATTGTAATTTTACAAATAACTTGGATTTTCATTTATTCATTGTTGTATATTTTCCTCCCTGCCCCCTCTTTCCCCTGTTTGTTTTTTCTTTAGAAAAAAGTTATTTCATTGTTATACAGTCTTGTCCCACCCCCACCCCCCCCACAGACCAA
Organism: Elephantulus edwardii; assembly: GCF_000299155.1. Classification (NCBI taxonomy): domain Eukaryota; kingdom Metazoa; phylum Chordata; class Mammalia; order Macroscelidea; family Macroscelididae; genus Elephantulus; species Elephantulus edwardii. Next base: position 5,184,943 of record NW_006399928.1, on the reverse strand, counting down.
CTTACTATGCAGCTCTTATTCTGGACTCTTGTCACACCAATAATACCTAATCATATATTCCTTTTATACAGTTCTCTTCTTCATTTTCTAATATTTCATCTAATAAGGTCTTTTATGATTTTTCTTCTCCTGTGTTTCCTGTGAGGCTCTTGTCTTCCAGCTCACTGACTCTCTGTTCTTTCTCTTCAGTTTTATTTTTTTTGTCCTACCAATGTGTTGGGCACTTCTGCCATTATAGTCTTAATATTCTGGATTGTGTTTTCATGCTTTTGTGTTACTTCTAGTGCTGTGTTGGCTATATCCTCTCTGTCTTGTGATAATTTTTTAAGTTCTTGTGTCTTTCTATGTATACTATTAAATATTTCTTCCATCTTTTGCATTTTTTTTCCTTAGCTGTTCAAGTTGTTCCTCATCAATATATTCCCGATTGTTGTCTCTGGAGTATTTGCTCTTTTGTTTCTTCCATCATTTTTGTCTTCTTCTGTAGCTATTCAAATAAATCCACATCAACATAGTTATTCTGTTTCTATCTAGGATATTCATTGGGTCTGCTTTTTTAGGAGAAGGGTTATTTTGTTTTTTCATGATAACTGAGGCACACTGCTGCTATCTTAATATTATGAGAGTCTTTTCTTAGTAGATGTTAAGTTAGATGTCTTAACTATATAGTGACCCATAGTATGGTAATGTTTTGTCAAGGACCTGTATATTTGTGCTCCCTTCTTGGACCAAGGCCTGCATAGATGAGGGCCCAACATAAGTATTCCACCGAAAGATCTGAATGACAAACCAGGAAGCCAGTGGTTCCCTTCCAGAAATGATGTCTCCACCCAGCTTAAACCATCCTGGCCCCTTCTACTTGAGCTTAAGGGGTCCTGTGTGTTGTAGCTAAACAGCAGTGTTTTCCCTGAAGTACATGAATAGCAAATAGCAAGTCTTTTGTTCACTTCCAGAAATGGCATCTTCCTGGATTGAGCTGTCCTAGCCCCTTCCATTTGAGCTTAAGGGGTCTCACATGGTGTAGCTAGAAAGCAGTGTTTCCCCAAAGTACCTGTGATATTGGTGCTCTTGGCCGTGGACAGTGGGGAGGGCAGTTGGGCAGTGAAATTTCAGCCACTTAAACTGGCAGGCAGTGGTTCCAGCCAGTGAGTGAGTGTGCCTGGATTGAGCCTTTAGTAGATGCTGGGGAAGTGGCAGCTGGTAAATGCTTGGGACAGCCATTGCATCCTGGCCTTGGTGTCTTGCAGCAGAGTCATGGTAAGGTCCCTGACATGCTGCAACTCATTATAAGAGCTGTGTCTAATGAGAAGAGCTGAGTTTCGCGACAAGAGCTGACTCTCATGAGAAGAGCCTTATGTCACGAGACAAGTTGTGTCTTGGGAGAAGAGCCATGTCTAGCAGAAAGAGCTAAATGTCACTATCTATGCTATTATATAATCATACCCAGTGAGATTTCCCAGGGAGCTCTGGTAGCCTAGTGGCAAGAAGCTATGCTGTGATCTCGAAGGCACTCAGTTCAAGGCTACCAACTGCTCCAGGAGAGAAGGATGGACAGTCTCTTCCCTTGTGATTAACTGACTCAGAAAACCCACTGGAGGGTTAGCTGTGGATCAGTTCCATCTCTACAGTACACAACGAGATTTCTCATAAAAAGAAAACTATAACTACTAAGCATATAAAAAGATGCTCAGCTACCTGATACTGAGAGAAATACAAATGAAAACAGTAATGACACAACTTTACTTGCTGAAAATGAGTAGGACTTGAAACACATCGCAAGAAATTCAGCCTTCAGTATGGATTTCTTCTTAATACAAAGAATACAAATATTCTTACCACTGGACCAAAATACAGTGTCATGATGGATGGAGAGGAGATTGAAATTGTCAACAGCTTCATCTTGATTTGATCCACAGTTAACAAACACCCTTGGTACCGGCAGTAAGGAGATAAAGACATTCATTGCACTGGGGAAATACTTAGTTAGGGACCTTTACAAATTACTGAGGAGTAATAATGTCAGTTTGAGGACTAAGGTGCATCTGATTCAGCCCATAATCTTTCAGATATATATCTGAGACCTGGACAAGGAAAAAGGATGACAAAGAATTGATGCCTTTGAGCTGTGGTGCTGGAGAAGAGCACTGAACATCCCATGAATGGCCAACAGAATGAACAGATATGTCTTGGAGATGATGCAGCCAGAGTGCTCTTTGGAGGCAAGAATGATGAGGATTCCCCTCACATATTTTGGACATATTGCAAGGAGGTGCTATTCTTTGGACAAGGACATGATATTGGGAAGGTTGAAGGTTGGCAAAGGATAGGAAGACCCTCAACCATGTGGATTGACTTGGTGACTGCTGCATTGGCTGTTGTATGTCAGGAAGTATGAGGATGGCACAGGACATGACTGGTTTTAGATCTTTTTGTTCATAGGGTCACTATGAGTCGTACTCAACTCGATGGCACCTAACAACAATTTTTTTCCCGTTGATATTATCTAAGATGAAAAATACACAAATAATCAAGGTCTAAATTGTTAAAACCTTACTAGATAGCTGATGTTAGATGGATCTTAGCTGAAAGCAGAAAATACCAGAGGAATGTCTATCTGTGTTTCATTGACTATGCAAAGGCATTTGACTGTGTGGATCATAACAAACTGTGGCTGACTCTGAGAAAAATGGGAATCCCAGAACACTTGATCATGCTAATGCGAAACCTATACTTGGACCAGGAGGCAGTCGTCAGAACAGAGCAAGGGAACACTGCATGGTTTAAAATTGGGAAGGGCGTACACCAGGGATGCATTCTATCTCCATACATTTTCAACCTGTATGCAGAACAGATTATCCGGAAGGCTGGGCTCTATGAGGAGAAATGTGGGGTCAAGATTGGTGGACGATTTATCAACAATCTGCGTTATGCAGGTGACACAACCCTGCTTGCTGAAACAAAAGAGGACCTGAAGCACCTGCTGCAGAGTGTCAAGGACTGCAGCCTACAATATGGATTGAGGCTCAATGTCAAGAAGACAAAGATTCTCACCACTGGACCAATTGGCAGCATCAGGTTGGATGGTGAAGAGATTGAGATTGTACACAGCTTTAGTTTGCTTGGCTCCACAGTCAACACTCTTGGCACCAGTAGCCAGGAAATTAAAAGGCTCATTGCCAAGGGAAAGTCTGCTGTTAGGGACCTCTCCAAAGTACTGAAGAGCAATGGTGTCTTTCTGGAGACTAAGGTGCATCTGATACAGGCCATGGTCTTCGAAATCACTTGTTATGCATCAGAGAGTTGGACAATGACCAGGGAGGATAGAAGGAGAATTGATGCCTTTGAGCTGTGGTGCTGGAGAAGAGTATTGAGAATACCATGGACTGCTAGGAAAACAAACAGATTTGTCCTGGAAAGGGTTAAACTGGGTGGCTCCTTGGAGGCAAGGATTCTGAGGCTCCGTCTAACATACTTTGGACATGTTGTGAGGAGAAACCGGTCCTTGGAGAAGGACATCATGCTTAGTAGGGTGGAAGGACAGCGCAGGAGGGGAAGGCCCTCTATGAGGTGGATTGATTCAGTGACAGGGATAATTGGGATGGGAGTGTTGGAGACAGTGTAATTGGCACAGGACAGAGCAGAGTTTAGGGCTGTTGTACATAGGGTCGCTATGAGTCGCAAGTGACTCGACGGCACATAACAACAGATGAATAAGTAATCAAGATTTTTTTTATTTTTCCTTTTTAATGCTTTAGCTTCCAACTTGTACTTTTGCATATTTTTTTTCTTTGTGTTTTTTAACTTGTTTTAACTATCTCTCTAGGGCAAAGATCCATCTAACATTAGCTACAATATCCCTAGTACCACAACCCCTTCTGAACTCAGCCTGCACTTCTGGCACTTCTCTGCTGATGTGCTGTTCCAGTCATTTTTAAATAATCTTCAGCAGAATCTTGCTTCCATGTGTTATCAATGATATTGTTAGATAATTTTCATACTCTGTCAGATCACCTTTCTTTGGAATGGGAGCAAATCTAGATCTCTTCCAGTCAGTTGGCCAAGCGGTTGTCCGCCGTCTAGGGCAGCGTCTGTTAGTTGAAATATGTCAGTTGGTATGCCATCAATGCCATCAATTCCTGGGTCCCTATTTTTTGCCAATTCTTTCAAAGCAGTTTTATCACCATAGACTCTTGCTCATGTGTTGTTTCAGTAAATTCTCTGTCTGCACCAATTCTTTTTGGTACAGTGACTCTGTATACTTTTTCCATCTTATTTTAATACTTCCTGGATCATTTCCTATTTCTCCCCAAAGCATCTTTAAGTATTGCAACTTGAGGTTTGAATTTGTTCTTCAGTTTCTTCAGCTTAAGAAGTACTGAGCGAGTTTGGCCCTTTTGATTTTCTGATTCTGGCTCCTTGAACATTTCATTGTAATACTTTGTCTTCATGCTGTGCCTTTTGAAATCTTCTGTTCAGCTCCTTAATATCTTGATTTCTTCCCTCTGCTTTGGCTTCTGGGTGCTCTAGTACAATATTCAGAGTCTCTGCTGACATCCATTTTGGTCTTTTCTTCCTCCTCTGTCTTTGTAATGACCTTTTGCACTCTTCCTGGATGATATTCTTGATATCCTCTCGCAAGTCATCTGGCCTTAACTCATTAGTGTTCAAGGGCTCAAACCTGTTCCTGAGATGATTTTGAAATTCAGATGGGATATACTCAAAGTCATATTTTGGTTCCCATGGATTTGATTTAATTTTAGATGGATCTTGGCTGAAAGCAGGGAGTACCAGAGGATTGTCTTATCTGTGTTTCATTGATTATGCAAAGGCGTTTGTCTGGAATATAACAAACTGTGGCTAACTCTGAGAAGAATGGGAATCACAGAACGCTTGATCATGCTAATGTGAAACCTATGCTTGGACCAGGAGGCATTCATCTAAACAGAGCAAGGAGACACAGCATGATTCAAAATTGGGAAGGGTGTACACCAGGGATGTGTCATCTCCATACCTTTTCAATCTATATGCCGAACAGATTATCCTGGAAGCTGGGCTCTTTGAGGGCATAAAGATTGGTGGAAGATTCATCAACAATCTGTTATGCAGACAGCAGAACCCTGCTTGCTAAAACTGAGGGGGGCCTGATGCACTTGCTGCAGAAGGTCAAGGACTGCAGCCTTCACTATGGATTGAGGCTCAATATCAAGAAAACCGAGATTCTCACCACTGGGCCAGTTGGCAGCATCATGATAGAGGGTGAAGAGACTGGGATCATTAACAGCTTTAGAGTCCTTGGCACCAGCAGCCAGGAAATTTAAAGACGTATTGCAGTGGGAAACTCTACTGTTAGAGACATCTCCAAAGTACTGAAGAGCAATGATGTCTTTCTGGAAACTAAGATGAGCCTGATACATGCCATGTTCTTTGCAATCACTTGCAATGCATCAGAGAGCTGGACAATGACTAGTGATGATAGAAGGAGAATTGATGCCTTTGAGCTGTGGTGTTGGAGAAGGGTATTGAATATACCATTATCAGTTAAGAGAACAACCAGGTTCCTCCTAGAGAGGGTTAAACCAGGCTGTTCCTTGGAGGGAAGAATTCTGACGTATTTTGGACATGTTGCAAAGAGGCACCAGTCCTTGGAGAGGGATGTCATGCTTGGGAGGGTGGAGGGACAGTGCAGGAGAGGACGACCCACTAAGAGATGGATTGATTTAGTGACGGGGGTAATGGGGAAAGGTGTGTCGGAGATAGTGAGATTGGCACAGAATTGAAACAGGTTTAGACTCAATGGCACATAACAACAACAACTAGGTAAAAGCGTAAAACTTTGGACATTCAAGCACTCGTATGATATGCACATAGAATTAATATATTTTAAGACTGTGTTGACCTCTATTAAAGATTGCAGTTGTGCCGGCAGTGTCTTAAATGTCGGAAGGGTCACTAATAGTCAACAGGTTATATTGGAGCCCATAGATTAAAACAGAAGAGAAATTAGGACTATCCATCCACTTCTGAAATAACAGACCTTTAAAAAGCCCATAAACAATAGAGAAGTGCACATGGCTGTATTATTAGAAGCATAGCTCAGGTGAGAAATCACTCAAATATGAAGAAAAACACCTGCAAACAACCACTAATAACGGGAATGTGGAATGTACAAAGTATAAATAAAAAAGTTGTTGTTATGTGCCATCGAGTCACTTGGAACTCATAGCGACCCTGTGTACAACAGCCCCAAATGCCATTCTGTCCTGTGCCGGTCTCGCTGTCCCAAACACACTCATTCCCACCACTCCACTCACAGAATTGATCCACCTCATAGAGAGTCTTCCTCTCCTGCGCTGTCCCTCCACTCTCCCAAACATGATGTCCCTCTCCAAGGACAAGTCCCTCCTTGCAACATGCCCAAAGTATGTCACATGAAGCTTCAGAATCCTTGACTCCAAGGAGCATTCTGGCTTCACCCTCTCCAGGACAAACCTGTTTGTTCTCCTAGCAGTCCATGGTATATTCAACACTCTTCTCCAGCACCACAGCT
>NW_006399928.1:5174730-5177366 GCF_000299155.1 Elephantulus edwardii | reverse complement strand
AAAATCGTCCATGAAAAATGCAAAAGATCATTACAAAGCCTGAAGAAGAAGAAAAGACCAAGATGGATGTCAGAATAGAGTCTGAGTATTGCATTATAGCTCTGAGAAGCCAAAGCTAAGGGAAGAAATCAAAGAGCTGAACAGAATATTTCAAAAGGCAGCTTGGGATGACAAAGCAAGGAACTATAATGAAATGTGCAGAGAGCTGGAGTCAAAATCAAAAGGGCCAAACTCGCTCAGCATTACTTAAGTTGAAAGAGCTGAAAAACAAATTCAAGACAAACTAAAGATAGTTTGGATAGAATGTTGAATGATCCAGGAAGTATCAAAAGAAGATAGAAGCAGTACACAGAGTCACTGTATCAGAAGGTATTGGCTGACACAGAGGAATTTCATGAAATAACATATGAGCAAGAGTCTATGGTGATGAAGGAGGAAGTTCAAGTTGCTATGAAGGAATTGGCAACAAACAAGGCTTCAGGAGTTGACAGCCTACCAATTGATTTATTGCAGCAAACAGACGCTGCCCTGGATATGCTCACTAAGTTGTGCCAGGAAATCTGGAGGACAGCTGGCCAACTGACTGGAAAAGATCGATATTTGTTTCCATTCTAAAGAAAGGTGACCCAACAGAGTGTGGAAAATATAAAAGTAGAAGTTGTAAAATGAAATAGAATGCATGAAAATGGACATTCTGTGCATTAGTGAAATGAAAGGGGGTATTGTGGGCCACACTGAATCAGACAATCATATAATCTACTATGGCGAGAATAAAAATTGAGGAAAAATGGTGTTACATTCATAATTGAAAGGAAAATCTCAAAGTCTATTCTAAGTTACAATGTTGTGAGTGATAAGAATAGTATCCAGCTCTAGCTGCCAACTTGCGTCCCCTCGTGTTCAGCCTATCTCAGCTGGTCTGCCAAAAGACCCCCTGAGTGCCAGCCCTAATCCCCCACGCGGCCTCGTTTCCTCTCTGACAAGATGAAAGAAACGATCATGAATCAGGAGAAACTTGCCAAACTGCAGGCACAAGTGCGCATTGGTGTAAAAGGAACTGCACGCAGAAAGAAGGTGGTGGTTCATAGAACAGCTACAGCAGATGACAGAAAACTTCAGTTCTCCTTAAAGAAATTAGGGGTAAACAATATCTCTGGTATTGAAGAGGTGAATATGTTTACAAATCAAGGAACGGTGATCCACTTTAATAATCCTAAAGTTCAGGCATCTCTGGCAGCGAACACTTTCACCATTACCGGCCATGCTGAGACAAAGCAGTTGACAGAAATGTTACCCAGCATCTTAAACCAGCTTGGCACAGACAGCCTGAGTAGTTTAAGAAGACTGACTGAAGCCCTGCCCAAACAATCTGTGGATGGAAAAGCACCACTTGCTACTGGAGAAGATGATGATGATGAAGTTCCAGATCTTGTGGAGAATTTTGATGAGGCTTCAAAGAATGAGGCCAACTGTTTTGAGTCAACTTTTGAAGAAGATAAAACATGACGAAGTTACTTTGAGCTGTTATTTTATATTATGACTACTTTTTAAAATTGTTTTGTTTATGGATCTGATAAAATCTAGATCTCTCATATTTTGAAGCCCAATAAGCCTTTTGGACATTGCAGCTCTTTTCAGTTTCTGCTTAAGTATAATTCATTCTTTGCAGCTAAATAAGCTGAAGAAGCCTGGGAATAAAATTTGAAACAAAGGTTAATAAAGATCTTTGCCTAGTAAAATAAAAAAAAAGAATAGTATCCATATGCATATAAGGAAGACCTGTTAATACAACTAAATTAAATATAGTGCATATGGTATGTATCAAATATATGTGCCTCCCTTGCTCATGGATTGGAAGACTCAATGTTTGAAAATGGCAATACTACCAAAGGCAATTTACACATTCAGTGCAATCCCAATACAAATACCAATCCCATTCTTCAACGAAATGGAAAAGGCAATCTCCAGCTTCATTTGGAATGGAAAGAAAAAAAGTAGGAGGCATCTCACTCTCTGATTTCAAATCCTACTATACTGCCGTGGTAGTTAAGACAGCATGGTACTGGTACAATGACAAACACATAGATCAATGGAATAGAATTAACAACCCGGAAATCAGCCCATCTATTTATGATTTTTGACAAGGAGATGAAATCAGTTAGGTGGGGAAATGGCAACCTTTTTAACAAATGGTGCTGGCAAAATTGAAAAACTATCTGTAGAAAAATTAAACAAGATCCACACCTCACTCCATATACAAAAACCAACTCAAGGTGGATCATGGACCTAGGACTAAAACCAAGGACTATAAACTTCATTCAAGAAAAGCTTGAAAGAACTTGAGTAGTCCTAATCCACAACATAAAGAGTCTTCCAAGTATCCTGAAAAATTTACAACCAGGAGAAGATAAAATAGATGAATTGGACCTTCTAAGAATCAAATCCCTATGCACATCCAAAAACTTCTCCACCAGGGTAAAAAGGGAAACCACAGACTGGAAAAAACTGTTTGGTAATGACATGTGAGATAAGGGACTTCTATCTAGAATTTATAAAATACTTGAGCACCACAACAAGATAAAGGTGAATGATCCAATTGAAAAATGGGCACAGGATATGAACAGACACTTCACCAA
>NW_006399928.1:5174145-5174630 GCF_000299155.1 Elephantulus edwardii | reverse complement strand
AAATTAAAACAACTATGAGATAGCATCTCACCCCAGTCAAAATACCAAAATTTAACAGAACAGCAAGCAACAAATGCTAGTGAGGTTGTGGAGAAACTGGAACCCTTATTCACTGTGGGTGGGAGTGTAAAATGGTGCAACCCCTGTGGAGAGCGGTATGGTGCTTTCTCAAAAAGTTGCAAATAGAGATACCGTTTGACCCAGCAATTCCACTACTGGGAATATAATCTAAAGAGACCATAACTGACAATGAAGCAGATATATGCACACCCATGTTTATTGCAGCTTTGTTCACAATAGCAAGGAGTTGGAAACAACCTAAGTGCACATCAACGAATGAATGGCTAGAGAAGCTGTTGTATATTCACCCAATGGAATACTATGCTGCATTGAAAAACAAGGAACTCATGTAATATTATTCAAAATGGTTGACTATGGAGAACATTATGCTGAGTGAAATATCCCAGTCACAAAAGGACAAATAT
>NW_006399928.1:5170871-5173496 GCF_000299155.1 Elephantulus edwardii | reverse complement strand
ACACACACACACACACACACACCAACCAGTAAAGGAAACACACAAAAACCAAAAAAATCAATTGAAGATTTCTACAAATGCTTGCAGTCTGAAATTGATCAAACACATAATCAAGATTCATTAATAATTATTGGTGACTGGAATATAAAAGTTGGAGAAAATGAGGAAGCAATGGTAGTTGGAAAGTGTAGACCTGGTGTCAGAAATGAGACTGGAGAATGAAAGATTGCATTTTGTACATTCATAGCAATTATATTTTTTAAGAAACTTAAAAGATGACTTTACACATGGACCTCACCTAATGGACTGCACAAGAATCACATCAACTACATCTGTACAAAGAATCATTGGAAAAGCTCAATATCAACAGTAAGAAGCAGGCCTGGTACTATTTTCAGAGCCCAAATTACTCATTTGCAAGTTCCAATTGAGATTCAAAGTGATTGAAAGAAATCCTCAACAACCAAAATTGACCTTGAGTCTATTCCACTTGATTTAATAATCAGCTTAACACTGGGTTTGAGGGATTGATTGCTACTGATTGAAGATTAGAAGAACGGTGAACTGAAATCAAGGCTGTTATACATGAAGAGAGTAAAAAAGTCATTACAAAGATAGAGGAGAAGATGGAAGGAATACACAGAACCACTGTACTAAAAATAATTGGTCGACACTGAAATTTCAGGAAGTACCATATGAACAAGAGTTTATATTGATAATAGAAGATAGATGTTTAAGCTACATTGAAGACACTGGCAAGAAATAGGTGCCCAGAATAGATCAGATACCAGCTGACGTATTTCAGCTAACAGATGCAACCCTGGATGTACTCCTAAGTCTACACCAGGAAATTTGGAGGACAACTGCCTGGCCAAATGATGGGGAAAGATCCATGTTTGTCTCCATTCCCAAGAACGCAATCCAACATAATGTGGAAATTGTCCTTTACAGGTGCCTCAGAAAACAAGGGAGATAGTAAGGAGTTGACCTCTGGGCCACTCAGCTCAAATAATAAAAGGGGGAAGGGATAGAAGGAAGAATATGATTAGATAATCTGCATTTTCTTCATAAAGTATGTTTTTCCATATCTCTCAACTTTTTCCATATAATCATGCATTTTCTATATTTTATAAGTAATTATTTGGGCACAGGCTTGCGGGAAAAATCTATTTCATTTCTTATTCCATTACAGTTATAAGCCAAATTGTTATACAGCTGTCTCACCAAAATAATTTCTGTAAACTCAAGACTTGTCTCAAATATTTTATGGAAATTCTGATGAAACAGGCAATATACCAGACTATTGTAAAAAACAGTATTTTTTAAAATGCTCTGGAATGGATTAAGAATGAAGCATCTCTTTTCAATATCAGTTATTCAGAAGGCTACTAAGTATGACACTATGGTACTTCTTCTGCACTCTTAAGTAGTATGAATCTTATTAATCATGATAATTTTACCTGACAGATGATAAAAGACACAGTGTCGAGGAGCAAACGGGGGAGGGGGGAGGGGTTTGTGCGGGGAGAAGGCTGCAACAATGAATGAATGGAATTCACAAAATGTCTGTAGATGTTCATTGAAATGAAAAATAAAAAAACTAAATTAATAATAAATAAAAAAAAACAAAAAAGACACAGTGTCTCCAGCTTTCACCTTTCAGCCTCCTTGACAATTTATCCAGAAGGCAAAATGTACATGAAGTAGGCTTTTTTTGTCAGGGTAATCCTGTGGATCCTTGGTCAGTGCCTTGTTAAGCTAGGTATATATATAGATATAGATACAGATATATGTGATATATATCTATATATAGATAGATATATGTGATATATATAGGTAGATATGATCTATATAGATATATATGATATATATAGGTATATATGTTATATATATATACCTTATATATATAAGATATGTAGATATATACTATATATATATGATAGATGATATATCTATCTTATATATGTATATCTTATATATATTTCTATCTTATATATAGCTGTTGATATTATGTATAGTATAGAAAATATGAATATTATATATTTTATAGTATATAAAAATTATTTATTTATATATATATAAATTGGATTCTTCTACAATAACAAAGAAAAGCCAGGGAAGGAAATCAAGAAAGCAGTACCATTTACCATTTACAATAGCCAACCACAAATTGAGATACTTGGGAATAAACCTAATTAGAGACACAAAAGACCTTTATGAAGAAAACTACATAACAGTACATAACAGCCAGAGACCTAACTAAATCAGAAAATGTTCCTTGTTCATGGATAGAAAGACTCAATATAATGACATTGACACCCCTACCTAAAACAGTCTACCTGTTGTAACACAATCCCAATAAAGATACTAAGTATATTTTTTAAGATATAAAAAGGCAATATAGAGGGTTTATTTGGAAAGGAAAGCCATCTCAAATAAGCAGAACACTTCTGAAAAATAAAAATCAAGTGGGAGACATAGCGCTCTCTGATCTCAAAATAGCGGTAATAACAAAAACAGCATGGTACTGGTATAATGACAGATACATAGACCAATGGGACAGAATTCAAAACCCAGAAATTAACCCATCTAGAAACAACTGGAACAGCACAACAGAGAACTGCC
>NW_006399928.1:5157485-5165941 GCF_000299155.1 Elephantulus edwardii | reverse complement strand
TGACAAGCACTGTGGCAATTGGACAATTAAAACAGACTCTCGCGGGGGGGAAGAGGAGTGAACTGGGGAGGAGGGTAGAGAAAATAGTGCAACAATGAATGAATGGAAACCCCAAATCTCTGTAAATGTTCATTAAAATTAATAAAATTTAATTTAAAAAATAATAATAATAAAAGTAAAAACAACAATGTATTCGTATTTTGTAAATAAACTAGTAGAATATATAAAAAAGCCAGCAACACAACAGAATAAAGGTGTAGTGATACTATTAAAACCAACAACAAACAAAACACAGTGTATTATAGCCAGAGAAAGTAAGTTGCACAAAGGATTTTAAGTAATTATGTTTATAACTTAATCTTTTTATAGGCAGCCACTATATAACTAGATTTTCACAGTGATAACTAATATTTGTGTTGGTAATGTTTTTCAAAAGGTTTTCATGTTTTACTATTTTGGGGGGGGGGAAGTCCAACATATTTAACTAAAATCACGAAATCAAAACAAAATCTAAAACTTACAAGATGATAAAGATTTCCTCTGTCCAGGTATGGTTTATGCTCTAGCCCTTCTTCACCTTATAGAACAGTTTTCAAGAGAGAACCCAGAGATCCTGTTCCTAGAAATGAATTTCAAAAGTAGCCCCAAAATGTCGCTTCATTTAGGCTCTAACTTCTACTACATGCTGTAATTACAGAGATTTTTAAAACCTTATTCTTTAGCTGTTTTATTATTTTTGTTAGTTTTATTATTGTTCCCTTTTACTTTCTCCATCTTTCAGCTGCAACTTTCTATCATTTTGTTTAATTTTAATCATTGTATGAAAAAGGAGTTTCATATATGAAGTGATTTCTTCTGATGTTTCTCTATAGGGGTAGAAGATGCCTTCAGTTTCACCTCCAAAGTCATGACTGTTTCTTTGCACAAATTCTCCCCAGGATTTTTCCCAGGCAAGTAATCTATGTATTCAGTGTTCCATTTACCACAATTTTTTCTGTATTCCTTATATCCTATGTTTCGATAGCTCCATACTTCTTGTTGTTAAGTGCAATCAAGCAGAGTACAACCCATTGGTCCCATTGGAACCCAATAAACAACAGATCTGAACCCTGTTCTATCCTGTGCCATCCTCACACTTCCTAATATAGTAGGAAGTCATTTCGGCAGTCATTGTGTCATTCCACTTGGTTGAAGGTCTACCTCTACTCCGCCAATTCTTTCTTTCTAAGCATCATTTTCCTTTCCAGTGAATAGCCTCTCCTAGCAACATGCCTAAAGTATACAAGATGAAGCTTTATCATCTTTGCCTCCAAGGAGCACTCTGGCTGCATTTTCTCCAAAACATATTTGTTTTTTCTTTTTGTAGTCCATGGGATAGTCAGTATTCTCCAACACCACAGCTCAATGACATCACTTCTTCCATCATCCATATTTACTGACCAGCTCTCAGATGAATATCAAGAGATAAGAAAGACCATGGTCTGAATCAGATGCACTATAGTCCTCAAAACTGACATCATCACTCTTCAATAATTTGGAGAGTTCCCTTTCTGCAGACTTTCCCAGTACAGTATGTCTCTTAATTTTACTTGATCTTAGCTAAAAGGCCAAGAAGCTATCTTAATTTCCTGAGTGCTGGTACCAAGTGGATCCAAGTAAGATGAAGTTGTTTACAGTTTCACTTTTTTCTCCATCTATCATGATGTTGACAGTGGTAAGAATTTTTATTTTCTTGACATTGAGATGCAGTCTATATTGAAGGCTTTATTTGTTGATCTTCTGTAACAAGTGCTTCAAGTCCTCCTACCTTTCGGTAAGCAATGTTGTGTCATCTGTATAACACAGGTTATTGATGGTACATATTTCTTTATAGAGTCCATCTTCTAGAATGATTTGCTCAGTATACAGATTAAACAGATATGGAGAGAGAACACAATCTTGCCGCACTTACTTCTTAATTTTCAACCATGTACTGTTCATTTGTTCTGTTCACACAGCAGCCTCCTGGTCTAAGTATAGGTTTTACTTGAGCACAATTAAGTGTTCTGGGATTCCCGTTCTTAGTGTTAGCCATAACTTGTCAAGCCACACAGTCAAATGCTATTGCATAGTCAATAAAGCATAAATAGAAATTCTTCTGGTATTCTTTACTTTCAAGCAGGATCCATCTGACATTGGCAGTAATATTCCTAGTGCCATGGCTTCTTCTAAATCCTGCTTGAACTCTTGCAATCCCCTGTCTATATACTGTTTTAGCAGTCTTTGAATGATCTCTTTTTTTGCTTGTATGTAATAGTAATGCTATTTTTCGATAGTTTCCACATGCTGTAGGATCACCTTTTTCAAGAATGGGAACAAATATACACCTCTTCCAAGCTGTTGGCCAGACAGCCTCCAAATTTACTGGCATAGACTGCTGAGCATATCTCTGATTGTATCTGTTAATTGCAATAAGTCAATTTGTATCCCATTGATTTCTGGAGCCTTATTTTTTGCTGATGCTTTCAGTGCAGATTCAGCTTCCTCTTTCTTTGCTATTGGCTCCTGCTATAACTTTTTTTCAGTGTCAGGTTATTTTGGTATAGTAACTCTATGTATTCCCTCCATTTTCTTTTGATGCTTCCTGAGTCATTCATAGTATTGCCAATAGCATCTTTGAATATTGTGACTTGAGGCTTAAATTTGTTTTTCCGTTCTTTCAGTTTAAGAAATTCAGAGTGCATTCTTCCGTTTTGATTCTCCACAGTCTCCACAGCTCTCTGCACGTTCCATTATAACGCTTTGCTTTGTCTTCTCGAGCTGCCCTTATGTTCAGCTCTTTTACTTTGTCATACTTTCCCTTTGATTTTGCTTTTCAATGCTCTAGTGCAATTTTCAGATTCTTTTCTGACCCAGATGGTGACTTTACACATGGGCCTCTCCTGATTTACTGCATAGGAATCAGATAGTCTATATATGTGGAAGAAATCTTTAGAGAAGCTCAATATCAGCAGTCAAAAATAGGCCAGGACGAACTCTGGGGTCAGATCATCAATTACTTGTGTGCAAGTTCAAAGTGAGGCCAACGAAAATTAAAAAAATTTCATGAGAACCAAAATATGATCTTGAATCTATTTCTTCTGAATCTCAAAATCTTTTTTTTCCTTTTTTTGGGGGGGAAATAAATCATATTTTAATTGCCTTAAGCAAACTGCTGACATCACCACTCTCAAGTTCTGAATATTCTGAATTGAAAATAATATACACGTATAAATATGTGGGATGGTTATAAGTTCTGGGGGTTCTTCTTTAGGTTTAATGGTGCTCTTGGTGTATGTAGGTGTATGTTAGTTGTATTTGGTTATCTAAGTCTCGGCTTGGAGGCTAGGATCTTGAAGTTCTGCCTCACCCACCTTGGGCATGTGGCCAGGAGAGACCGGTCCCCGAAGAAGGACATCATGCTCGGAAGGGTGGATGGACAGCACAGGAGAGAAAGACCCTGGATGAGATGGATTGATACAGTGACCGAGGCAATGCGGGTTGGTATGTCAGAATTAGTGAGGCTGGCTCAGGACGGGGAAGGGTTCAGAGCTGCTGTACATAGGTTTGCAAAGATTTGCAGACTACTCAACCAATAACATTCTATCACAGGTTTGGAAGCAGGAGTGGCATCCACTTGCTAAACAACATGTCTTTGGAAACTCTATGAACTTTGCTAAATGCCGATAGTTGTAGAGGGGCTTCAGGCCTTTTGTTCATAGGGTCGCTACGAGTTGTGCTTGACTCAAAGGCAAACAACAACAACACCACACACACACACACACACACACACACACACTCCAACTCATACAAGCTGGTTTTCAAGGCTCTAAATCACATGGGAGGAGACATGTATATAATTATATAATGTGGCAGCAATCCAATGATCTTCCATGGTCTTTAAAGATATTAGTTGATGGATGGTGGGAAGACAAAGAAATAGGCAAGGTGTGATGGGAATTTGATGAGAAGGGGTGATAAAGACGTTGTTGTTAAGTGCCATTAAGGTGACTATGATTCGTAGTGACCCTATGAACAATGGCTCTTAATCTTGCCCTATCCTGAGCCAACCTCACTGTCGCTGACACACATTTTTTTTAAAAACCAAAAACTACAAAGTATATGAATCATTCTATAAATCATGATGTATATGAATGATTGTATGCAAATTGGTACAAAGAGGAGGATAAAGAGTTAGATTAAAAGAATAGATTAAATTAATAAGAGATTAATGGTAGAATGAAATACTATCTAATCTCAACATAGTTCTAATGCAAAGCGAGTTTCCCTAGGAAGAGTGACTTGTCAAAAGTCAAAGTCATTGCTGTGGGTTAGAACTTCCATTGGTTTTCCCAAGGCTGTAAATTATAGGGAAGAAGACGGCCCTTTATTCTCTCATGGAACAGCTGATGGATTTGAACCAGCAGAGGCACAAGGCCTTTTGGGTTAGCCTTGCAACTCATTATAGACTATTCCAACAGAGCTCCTTAGGTTGTGGCTAATGATACCTTTAATCCCACCATTGTTGTCAAAATCATTTTAAGAATAGAATTTTTGCCTGTTTGTGGGGGTTCTTTTAAAAAAATGTATTTTATAATGGCTTATTTACAAAGTGTTTTCACACTGGATCTTTCCTATTTCCTTCATCCCCTCTCACCCACCAAATTGTGGGACCCTGCGATTAACCCCAACTTCTGCCCATCCTCACCTTTCTCCTCTCACTTTCCCACACCTTTGAATGATTGAAGACCAGATGACTTGTGGGATGACATCAAGGATATAATTAATGAAGAGAGCAAAAGGTCATTACAAAGATGGAGGAGAAAAAAAAACTGAAATGAATGTCAGAAAAGACTGAAAATTTTACTAGAGCATTGAGAAGCCAAAACAAAGGGGAAATATGCCAAAGTTTCATAATGTTGTTTCAGTAGTTTGAGGTTATAGTGTCAAGTTGTTTTTGTTAGGTCCCATCGAGTTGACAATTCATCACAACCCTATAAACGTTTTCTATCTTTATCTTTATCTTTACTTTATATTTATATACACACACCTGGTTCTTTCTTTCACCATT
This sequence comes from Elephantulus edwardii, assembly GCF_000299155.1. Classification (NCBI taxonomy): domain Eukaryota; kingdom Metazoa; phylum Chordata; class Mammalia; order Macroscelidea; family Macroscelididae; genus Elephantulus; species Elephantulus edwardii. Next base: position 5,160,852 of record NW_006399928.1, on the reverse strand, counting down.
CTCACAATCTCTGGCATGCTCTAACCTATTGTTATTGTCACTGTGTCAATTCATCTCATTGAAGGTCGTCTTCTCTTTCTCAGACCCTCCACCTTTCCTAGAATGATCTCTTTTTCTAAGGATTCATCCCTCATAATTACTTACCCAAAGTATTGGGGTAAAAAAAAAAGTGAGACCATGTTTCATCATCCTTGTCCCTAAGGAACACCTTAGTTGCATTTCCTCCAAGATCCATAGGATATTCAATACTCTTTGCCAGCACCAGAATTCAAAGATACTGATATTCCTTTGGACATCCTTATTAATTGTTTAACTTTAAAATGTAGCCAAAGCAATTGAAAATATTGTGGCTTTGAACAGGTCTTTAACACTTTGGAGAGGTCATTGACAACAGATTTTCCCAATGTACTATCTTAGGTGTTGATGTGGATTCAAGTAAAATGAAATAGTTGGTAACTTCAATCTTTTCTGTTGACTATTGGTCCAGTGGTGAAGATTTTTATTTATTTCTTTTTCCAGATGATTTTTATAGACTGCCATAGGCAGTCCTTATCTATATTATCTGATATCACATTTAATTTCCAACATCCTGATAATTGTAATTATATATTACATATATTAATATTATGTCATCTAAATAGCATCACAGAATAAAGCTTAGTACTCCCAAGATGAACTTTGCATCATTGGAACTGTGGTTAAGTGCTTGACCACTAAACAAAGCACTGATAGTTCACATCTACTACTTCGTAGGAGAAAATTGAGACAGTCTGCTTCCATAAAGGTCGTAGAACTTTAAAAATCCTATGAAGCAGCTCTGCTCTGTCCTGTTTGACTCCACCAGCAGTCACTTTATAGCATGACAAAATCATTTTGATCCTGCAAGGTGGAAACAAAATTTTTTCCCGTTTCCTTATATTTTTTCCTGTTTCCTCAGTGTTGTTTTTGACAGTTACTTCTCCATATTTTCTTGATTTCAATCCTTTGATAACCATCAAGAATTCAGAGTTGTTCTCCGAACTGATCATTTAAGACTTCTGAATTTCTATAAGAGAATCCGTCAAATTTTCTAGTCTTCACCTTCTTAATTACTGATCATGGTACTCTCTGCACTCCTTTTTTACAGGAACAGGTGATGTGTCTGATATTGGCCTGGGGAAGGGGCGGTACTATAGTGTAAATGTACCCATTCAGGATGGAATACAAGATGAGAAGTATTATCACATCTGTGAAAGGTATGGAAATAATTCTGAATCAGTAACAAATGAAATACATTTCTGTAGGATAAAGTGTACTTAACCTCACAGAATTCTTGTATTCAAGAAAAATTGAAAATAGAAAACTGCTATATACCATGGTGCTCTGCTATATTGTTAACAGTATGTAGGGAGTTCTGGTGTCCTAGCTCATATGGAGTTGTGCTGCTAACCCAAAGGCCACTCTTATTTAAACCAATTAGGACCCAGTGGGTGGGTCTTTTTTTATTTGATTAATGGTCAGGTGTGAGCTGGGAGCCTGTTGTTTAAACTAATTAGGAACCTGTGAGTGGGCCATTGTGATTAAAAGTTGGTTGATTCCTGAGAGCCTCTTGTTTGAAGCAGTTGGGGTCTGACAGGTAGGTCTTTTTTATTTAATTAACAGTTGGTGGTAGGCTGGGAGCCAATTGTTTAAAAGAATTAGGACCCAGTGGGTGGATCTTTTTTTATTTGATTAATAGTAACTTGTGTGCTGAGAGCCTTTTGTTTAAACCAATTAGAACACAGTGTATGGACCTTTGTGATTAAAAGTTTGTGTGAAGACTGATTTGATATTAGAGGTTGTTGTTGTTATGTGCCACCGAGTCACTTGCGACTCAGAGCGACCCTATGTACAACAACCCAAAACTCTACTCTGTCCTGTGTCAATCGCACTGTCTCTGACATTCCCATCCCAATTACCCAAGTCACTGAATCAATCCACCTCATAGAGGGCCTTCCCCTCCTGCGCTGTCCTTCCACCCTACCAAGCATAATGTCATTCTCCAAGGACTGGTCTCTCCTTACAACATGTCCAAAGTATGTCAGACGCAGCCTCAGAATCCTTGCCTCCAAGGAGCCACCTGGTATAACCCTTTCCAGGATGAATCTGTTTGTTTTCCTAGCAGTCCATGGTACCCGCAATACTGTTCTCCAGCACCACAGCTCAAAGACATCAATTCTCCGTCTATCCTTCCTAGTCATTGTCCAACTCTCTGATGCATAACAAGTGATAGCAAAGACTATGGCCTGTATCAGACATGCTTTAGTCTCCAGAGAGACACCATTGCTCTTCAGTACTTTGGACCCGGACCAAGAAAAACCTATCTACACACCAGTTGTACAGGACACATCACCTTCGCTCGGGAAACATTACCACTAAACTTAAGAGACACTGATCACAGCATAAGAAACTATCAGCAGCTGACGTGTTTGGAATCACAGAAGCCAAGGAAGCTTCAGATATAAGCTATCATCAGATCAAGGGCTGGACAATGGGAGATAGATGTTGAAGGGAGTGGGTAGAAGTGGATGGGTACCCTGGTGGATGGTAGAGCAGGGAAATAAGTGGGTAAAGACATGTGTGCCAAAGGCAGGGACAACACTGATACTAATGGTTAACTCCACAATAAGGGATATATCTTTCATTTTCTGTAAAATGCTGGTCTGTCTGATACTTCTCTAAATCTGAACGTTCAGATTAACACAGACTAGGAAGAAGGATTGGCCATCCACTTCTGAAATAGCAGACCTCCGAAAACCCTACGTATGATATTAGAGGTACATAATAAATTTTCAGTTTGTTGTATTTTGGGAGAACATTTTTCTAATTGGTAGGGAATTTGTCTTTCAGTTTCCTGTACTGACTTAACTTGTGGGTTGCTGTGCGACTGAAAGCTTTTCCACTAGTGTGTCAAATACCACAAGAGTTACCCATGATGGAGAAGGTTTATTAGAGCTCCGAGACTAAGACAGACTAGAAGGAGGGATTGGCCATTCACGTCTTAAATAACAGGCCTCTGAAAACTCTAGGAACAATAGAGGAATACAAATGGTAATAGTAGTAGTGGTAGAGCCCAGATTGGAAGTCGGTTGAAATGAGAAAAAATAATGGTAAAGATCCTTTAATAATTGGAAATTAAAAGGCGCATTGCCATGGGAAAGTCTACTGTTAGGGACCTCTCCAAAGTACTGAAGAGCAGTGATGTCTCTCTGGAGACTAAGGTGCGCCTGATACAGGCCATGGTCTTCACAATCACTTGTTATGCATCAGATTGTTGGACAATGACCAAAGAGGATAGAAGGAGAATTGATGCCTTTGAGCTGTGGTGCTGGAGAAGAGTATTGAGAAT
>NW_006399928.1:5153409-5157385 GCF_000299155.1 Elephantulus edwardii | reverse complement strand
CCTTAGAGAGGGACATCATGCTTGGGAGGATGAAGGAATGGCGCAAGAGGGGAAGACCCTCTATGAGGTGGATTGATTCAGTGACTGGGTAATCGGGATGGTTGTGTCAGAGGCAGTGCGATTAGCACAGGATAGAGCAGGGTTTAGGGCTGTTGTACATAAGGTCACTATGAGTCGCAAGCAACTCGATGGCACATAACAACAACAGCAACCTGCAGAAAGGTGAAACAGGATCCACTTCTCACATCTTATACAAAAATCAGCTCAAAGTGGAGCAGAGACCTAGGGATAAAATCCCTAACTGTATAGATCATAAGAGGCAAAATGGGATGAAACTTGCCTGCCCTATTGTATAAAGAGGCTGGCAAACATAGCCAGAAATGCATAACCAGAATAACATCAATGAGTAGGACCTCCTAAGATTAAATTCCTATGTGCTTTTCAAAACCTTTTCTGATAGGGCGAAAACAAAACAAACTGACTGTGGAGAAACATTTGGCAATGACATCTCAGACTGAAAAGTAATAGTGAAAATTTATGGAATACTATAGGACCTCTACAAGAAAAAGTCTGATGACCCAATTACAAAATAGACAATAGATATGGAAAGAACTTTCATAGAGGAAGACATTCTGATGTCTAGCAAACACACGAAATAATGCTCAATATCACTGGCAAGAAGAGAAATGCAGATCAAAACTACAATGAGATACCATCTCACCCCATTAGCAGTGGTAAAGTTTAATAGGACCGAAAGCAACAAATGTTGGAGAGGATGTGGAGAGATTGGAATTCTCATATACTCTTGGTTGCATTGTAAAGTCATACAACCACTCTGGAAGACAGTTTGTCATGTCCTCAAGAAGCTGAATATAGAGATTCATGGGACCCAGCCATACCACTATTAGGAATATACCCCAAGGTAAACAATTTAGATACAAATGGAGATTTATATACTGATGTTGATAGCAACATTATTCATCATTACAAGAACATCGAAACAGACCAAATGTCCATCAACAAATGACTGAATTGAGAAACTATGGTACATTCACATGATGAAATAACTATGCTGCAATCAGGAGCAATGATTTTTTAATAATACTATATAACATAGGAAAGGCTATATAAAGCATAATGCTGAGTTAACTACCTCAGACACAAAAGAAAAAATACTGTATAAGACTAGAGAAATGTGTATGGATATAAAAAAGGGATGGAGAGAGAGCAGGGACTATTGAAGCTGGGGAGAGGGGGAAACCACAGGGTTGAAAAGTTTAGTGGATGAAGGGAAGGAGCAAAAAAAACATACTTGAGTGAATCTCAATAATAAAAGATCAGAGAAACTGAAACAAAACAAAAAGCCTTATGGATACATGTGACTGTTGTGTTTTGAAGATGAAATATTTGCTCATTGCCTACTACGTGCTAAGGTTTGAGAGTTAGAAGGATAGATATGCCTGTTTTTAAAAATGGATGTATAAACAATTAAGTGCAATAAAGTGCCCAAAACTGGGAAAAGAAAGAAATGCCTACTTGTGTTTTATTGAATATGCAAAAAACATTTCACTCTGGGTCACAACAAAGAATGATTAACAATGAGAAGAATCTGAATCCTAGAATACTAATTGTGATTATGCAAAATCTATATATAGATCAAGAAGCTGTGTCCAAATGGAACAAGGCAATACTGTATAGTTTAAAATAAAGAAGTTTGTGCATCAGAGATGTATCCTTTTTCCATACTTAATTCAGTCTGTATGCTGAGGAAATAATTAGTGAAGCCCCAATCTATGAAGAGAAATATAGCATCAGGCTCAGAAGACGACTTATCACAACCTGCATTATACAGATGACAGAACACCTTGATTGCTGAAAGTGAGGAGGACCTGAAATGCTTGCACAGGGGATCAAAGCCTACAGCCTTAAATATAGATTTTATCTCAATATCAATAAAACAAAAGTTCTTTTCTCTTGGCCAAAAAATAATATGATAGATGGAGAAAGGATTGAAAATGTCATTGATTTCATCTTGCTTAGTTCAGTGCCAGCAGTCAGATCTGGAAACATTTTTATTTGGGCAAGTCAGCTGTCAAGGACCTCTCCAGAATTCTAACGAGCAATGATATAAGTTTGAAGACTAAGGTGCACCAGATACAAACCATGATCTTTTCCATCACGTGCTATGTATCTGAGAGATGGGAAATGAATAAAATTGACAAAAAGAGATGCCTTTGCTTTTTGGTGTTGGAGAAGTACGCTGAATTTTCAAGGACTGCTAAAGAACAGATGGGTTTTAGAAAAGGTGCAGACAGAGTGCTCCTTGGAGGCAAAAATGCTGAATCTTTGTCTTTTATACTTTTCACATATTGCTAGGATAGGATATTCCTTGGAAAGGTACATGAAGCTTTAAAAAGTAGAGGATCAGTGGAAGAGAGGAAAATTCCCAGTGAAATGATTTGACAGGTTGAGTACAACAATATATTCAGCTGTATTCGAGATGCTGAGCATGGCACAGGATAGGACAGGATTCAGGTCGCTTGTTCATAGGGTTGGTGTGAGTCATACTCAACTTGAGGGACCTAACAGCAACAACATATGTGATTCTGAAGAGACCTGGTTTTGTAGTACGCAGCTGATCAAAAAGTCAGCAGTTCTAATCTACCAGCTTCTCTGAGGGAGAAGGATGAGCAATCTCCTAGTGTAACGATAACTCAGTGGATGGTATCTATGATTTCGAATCAACTAAATGGCAGTCCTCATTCGTTTAGTGTTCATAGGGTTTTCAAAGGCCTATTATTTAGGAAGTAGATGGCCCATCTTGCTTCCTAGTCTGTCTTAATCAGGGAGCACCACCAAAACCTGTCTATCATGAGTAACCTTTATGTGTACCCTCTTTATGTGTGTCCTTATGAGAACCCTCCTCTGGTGGAGGGTCAGCGAAGGAGAGGAAGACCCTCAAACAAATGGATTAACATAGTGACTGCTACAGTGTGCTCTTGTGTGTCAGGAAATGTGAGGATGGCGCAAGTAGAGCAAGGTTCAAATCTTTTGTTCATAGGGTCGCTATGAGTTGTACTCAAGTAGACGGCACTTAATAAAACAACAACAAATGACAGTCAGTTTATATGTGATTCTAAGAGGAAAAGCATGGAGGTGAGAGTGCACCTCTCAGTACATATGGTGGTGTGTAAGGATAACTTTAAATCTCATCTTTTATCTTACAAGCCTTTATTCATGTTGATCATCTGTTTCAATGGAAATGTCTCTTTGGCTCTGTCTTTCTGTAAGCTTAATAACTCTCTTATAAAGGGACAAGACAATGGCAGTTTTCAGCCTTCCATATTCAGGTCTGTTGTTCTTAGCGTTTCTATGAGTCTTCTCGATGGCACATGAGAACAAAAACAGCAGTGTTTTATATACCCTGAGAAAATGAGAACTGAGGCACAAATTGAGATTTGTGTTCATAGCAGCATTATTCACCATCACAAGAACGTGGAAACAGACCAAATATCCAACCACAAATGAATGGATTGAGAAATTATGGTACATTCACACAGTGAAATACTATGCAGCACACAGGAACAATGATTTTATAAATTATTACCTAACTTGGGAGCAACTGAAGAACATTATGCTGAGTGAACTAACTCAGCCCTACGAGGATAAATATTGTATAAAACCATTATTGTTGAATGAGTATAAGGATCCAAGAGGAGTGGGAGAGGTTGGAAGCAAAGGGATATGGATATGCAGGGGGAGGGAGGATATTAATCATAAAGTTGTACAGTTTGATGGGACGGGGTAAGGGAAGTTGAAAGAATTTGTTCTTAAAAACAATGAATTCGAGATGGAAAAGGCAATCTCCAGTTTCATTTGGAATGGAAAGAAGCCCCGAATAAGCAAAGCACTCCTTAAGAATAGAAGAATGGTAGGAGGTATTTCACACCCTGGTTTCAAATCCTACTACACTGCC
>NW_006399928.1:5141854-5151699 GCF_000299155.1 Elephantulus edwardii | reverse complement strand
TTGGAGGCAAGGATTCTGAGGCTCCGTCTAACTTACTTTGGACATGTTGTGAGGAGAGAACGGTCCTTGGAGAAGGACATCATGCTTGGGAGGTGGAGGGACGGCGCAGGAGGGGAAGGCCCTCTATGAGGTGGATTGATTCAGTGACAGGGATAATTGGGATGGGAGTGTCGGAGACAGTGCGATTGGCACAGGATAGAGCAGAGTTTAGGGCTGTTGTACACAGGGTCGCTGTGAGTCGCAGGCGACTCAATGGCACATAACAATAACAACAACACGAGAACCAAAATATGATCTTGAATCTATTCTATCTGAAGTTAGAAATAATCTTTTTTTTTTTTTAATCTGAGAACAGTGTACTTTATAGATGGTACACTGCAGGATACCTCCCCTTTCTCAGAGGGACTGGATAGAAACTGTGTCAAGGATGTGAGATTTTCAGGGTGTGGGGGGATTGAGTTCGGGCAAGGATTCCCCAGCAGTTGAGGGTGTCTCTCTCTCTACCCCATCCCCAGTGCTATTGCTGGGGCTCTTGGTCCAAGGGGGTCTTATTCTTTGGAGGCTATGATTGACCACCCGATTGCTATAGCCAAATTCATTGTCATCCTAGGAAATGAGTTTGGAAAACTGCTTGTTCAGGGCAATGCCAGCCCCAGCATCGAAGTTGGAAGAGTACATATTACTGTTAAAGTCACAGGAGACAACTTGGTCTTCAGTGTATCCCAGGATGCCCTTGAGGGGCCCTTCTGATGCCTGCTTTACTACTTTCTCTGTGTCATCATATTTGGCAGCTTTCTCCAGACAGAAGGTCAGATACACAACTGAACACATTGAGGATGGGGACACGGAAAGCCATACACGTAAATTTCCTATTCAGCTCAGAGATGACCTTGCCCACGGCCTTGGCAGCGCCAGTAGATGCAGGGATGATACTCTGGGAAGTTCCACAGCCACCATGCCACACCTTCCCAGAGGGGCCATCCACAGTCTTCTGGGTTGCAGTGATGGCGTGAACTGTGGTCATAAGTCCCTCTACGATGCTGAAGTTGTCATGGGTGACCTTGGCCAGGGGAGCCAAGCAGTTGGTGGTACAGGAGGCATTGCTGACAATCTTGAGAGAGTTGTCATATTTCTCATGGTTCATGCTCATCACAAACATGGGGGCATCTGCAGAATGAGCATAGATGATTACCTGATTGGCACCACCCTTCAAGTGAGCCCCACCCTTCTCCAAGGTTGTTAAGACACCAGTGGACTTCACAGCATATTCAGCACCAGCACCACCCCACTTGACTTTGGTGGGATCTTGCTCCTGGAAGATAGTGATGGCTTTTTCATTGATGACAAGCTTCCTATTCTCAGCCTTGAGAGTGCCAGTGAACTTGCCATGTGTGGAATCTTACTGGAACATGTAGACCATGTAGTTGAGGTCAATAAAGGGGTTATTGATGGCAACAGCATTCACTTTGTCAGAGTTAAAAGCAGCCCTGGTGACAAGGCATTCATTGAGGCCAAATCTGTTTATTCCGACCTTCATCTTCATGTCTTAGGGATGTGGCTGAGGCTGCATGAGAAGAGAGGGCAATCTTTTGATGAGGAAAGCAAGCCTAGAAATCATCTTTAAAATAGATTTGAAGCATTGAACAGCAATGATTGACAATCAGATGAGTTGTGGGATGATAACAAGAATATCTCCATGAGCAAAAGATTATGACTGAAACAGAAGAGAAAGAAAAAATGGAAATGGACATCAGAAGAGCCTCTGAAAATTGCACTAGTGTGTTGAGAAGCCAAAACAAAAGGAAAACATGCTGAAATAAAAGAACTGAATAGAAAATATCAAATGGCAGCTTGAAAAGACAAAGCAGACTATTATAATGGAATGTGCAGAGATCTGGAATTGTAGTTAAAAAGGAAAGCACTCACTCTGCATTCCTTAGGCTGAGAGTACAGAAAAACAGATTTAAGACTCAATTCACAATATTGAAATATGCTGTGGGCAATATATTGCATGACCCAGAAAGCATAAAAAAAAGATGGAAGGAATACACAGAACCGATATACCAAAAGGAACTGACAGACTCTGAAAAATTTCAGGAAGTACCATATGAGCAGGAGCCAATGGTAATGAGGAAGGAAGTTGAAGCTGTACTGAAAAGACTGTAAAAAAATAAGGCTCCAGGAATTGATGTGATGCCAGTTGACTTGCTATGAATCTGAGAGCTGGACATTGAACAAGCATGACAGAAGAATTGATTACTTTGAGCTGTGATGTTGGAGAAGGGTACTGAACATTAAAAAACATATGTCTTGGAGAAAGTGCAGATAGTGTGCTCATTTGAGGCAAAGATGATAAAACTTCACATATTGTGGGCATGTTGTTAGGAGGGGCTATTCCTTGGAGATGGACATGATACTAGGTAAGGTGGAGGGTTTTGGCGAAGTAAAGGTGGATTGACAGAGTGACTGCCGCAATGAGTTCTAGTCTGTCAGGAAGTGTGAAGATGGCACAGGATAGGACAGGGTTCTGATCTGTGGTTCATAGTGTCACAAAGGGTTGTACTGGATGCTTTTGAGCTGTGGTGCTGGAGAAGAGTACTGAATGTACCATGGACTGCCAGGGAAACAAACAGATTCATCTTGGAGAGGATTAAACCAAGCTACTCCTTGGAGGCAAGGATTCTGGGGCTTCGTCTGACATACTTTGGACATGTTTCCAGGAGGGACGGGTCCTTGGAGAGGGACATCATGCTTGGGAGGGTGGAGGGACAGCGCAGGAGGGGAAGACCCTCTATGAGATGGATTGATTTGGTGACTGGGGTAATCGGGATGGGTGTGTCAGAGGCGGTGCGGTTGGCGCAGGATAGAGCAGGGTTTAGGGCTGTTGTGCATAGGGTCGCTATGAGTCAAAAACCACTCGATGGCACATAACAACAACAACAACTGAAAAAGATCAGTATGCCTTCAACATGGATTGCAAAAAACCAAAAATTCTCACATGATGATAGATAGACAAAAGATTTAAGTTTTCAATTATTTCATTTTACTTGGATCCCCAATCAACAATCTTGGTAGTAGCAGTCAAGAAATCAAAAGATATGTACCATTTGGAAAATGTGCCACACATGACTTCTTAATAGTACCAAATAGTGAGGATTCCAGTTTAAAGATGAAGGTAATGCTTGATATAAGCCATGGTGTTTATAGTTGCTTTCTATGCACCTGAAAGTTGTACAATGAATAAGGTTAACAGAGGAAGATTTAATGTCTTTAAATTGTTGTGATGGCAAAGTGTATTGAATATACCATTGAGTGCAAAAAGAACTCAGAAATATGTCTTGGAGGAAGTGTCCCCAGATTGTTCGTTAGAGGAAAAGAGGGTGAAAGTTGGTCTCACATACTTTGGGAATGTTGTTAGGACGCACAAGGCTTTGGAAAAAGACAACATGTGTTGGGAAAGGGAGAGGATTAATGGAAGATAAGGAAACTGTCAAGAAGATAAATTGACACAGTGACGGCAACATTGTGCTTGAGCATGATGGAAATAGTGACCAATGCACAGGATAGGGCAAGGTTCAAATCTTTTGTTTATACGATTGCTATGAGTTATAGTTGACTCAACAGCACCTACCAACAGGCATTTAAACAAATGCCTCCCTATCCTAGGCACTAGTGAGTAAAAAGGGACTGGCAATGCCATTTTGAATGAAACCATGATGTAGTCTGTGATGCTGGGAATAATAATTTGAAGAGGATAGCATCACATACAGCGCCAAGAAGAGTTTACATGAAGGAAGTAGGAGGTCATTAAAAACAGTAAAGAATGGCCAAAATTAATGTCAGAAGAAATGGAAACTTGCTCGTGGGTATATAGAAACTAAAGCAAAAGGAACAAAAGAAATGAAAGCTAAACAGAAGATTTCAAGAGGCAGCTAAAGAAGACAAAATATTCTAATGAAACATGCAAAGACCTGAAGTTAGAAAACCTGAACACAGGAGCTCTATTGGCATTACTCAATCAGTTGCAAGAATGAAGTATATATAGGTAAAATATTGAATGGCACAGAAGGCTCAAAAGAAAGTGAAGACCATCGCAAGAACATGGAAACAGCCCAAATTTCCAACCGCAGTCGAATGGATTGAGAAATTATGGTACCTTCAATGATGAAATACATTGCAAGCAAGAGCAATGATTTTGCAAATTACTCCCTAACTTGGGAGGGACTGGAGAGCATTATGCTAAGTGAACTAACTCAGGCCCATAAGGACAAATTCTGTATAAGACCGTTATTGTAAAATCAGTATAAGGATACAAGGCTAGGAGGAGCAGAGCGGAGGGGATGGGTGGGGGCTGAGGGTTTAATCATAGGGTCACACAATTTTATGGGTGGAAGAGAAGGTGAAGGAAATCGGAAAGATCTGGTATGAAAAACAGTGTATACAAAGTTTGTAAATAAACAGTATAAAATACATTTTAAAAAAAATACATGCACAGAGTCATTGTAAAAAAAAAATTAATTCGTTAATACTGGACCGTTTCAGGAAGTAGCATATGAACTCATGGTACTGAAGGAAGAAATCCAAGCTGCAATAAAGCCATTGGCAAAAAATAAGTCACTAGGAACTGGGTATTCTATTTGAATACCAATAGAGATGTTACAGCTAACATAACTCACTATCCTGTTCCAAGAAATTTGGAAGAATGCTACCTGGCCAACTCTCTGGAAGATAGCCTTATTACCTAAATAAGTTGATCCAATAAAATGTGGAAATTACTGTGAAATCTTTCTGAAGTTTATTTTAAAATTGAAAGCAGCCAGAAATTCAAGCAGGATGCAGAAGAGGCTGTGAAATGAGGAACATCATTGCCAACATCAAATGGCTCTTACCTGAAAGCAGAGACTAACAGAGAGATGATTACCTGTGTTTTATTGATTATGCACAGGCATTCAATTTCATAGATCATGACAAATTATGGATAACATTGAAAAGAATGGTTAATCCAGAATTTAAAACTGTAATCATGTACATAGAACAAGAAGCAGTCATTCATACAGATCATGGGGAAATGGCATGGTTTAAAATCAGTAGAAGTATATATAGGGTTGTAGCCTTTAACCATACTTTTTTCCTTTTTAAATTTTTTTATTATTAACTTCAGTGAAAATTTACAGACTTTGGATTTCCATTAATTCATTGTTTCACTATTCTCCCTGCCTGTCCCTCCCCCCAGTACACTCTTCTCTTTGAAAAGTAAAAGAAAAATTCTCTCATTAGCCTTTAACCATACTTATTCAATCTGTTTGCTGATCAAAATATTTAAGAAGCTGGACTGTCAAAAGAAGAATGTGGCATAAGTATTGGAGGAAGTCTTAGCAACTGACTGCAATATGCAAAGATACAACCTTGCTAACTGTAAGTGAAGAATACTTGAATCATTTCCTGTTTACACTCAAACTCTTAAATGTGGACTGCATCTCAGTATAAAACAATAATTCTCATAATTGGACCAGTAGGCAGCATCATGATAAATGAAGAAGATCAAAGTTGTTAATGCTTTAATTTTACATGGATCCATAGTCAGCATTCATAGAAGCAACAGTCAGGAAATCCAAGTTATGTGCTGCAGTTGGTTTTCTGCTGCCAAGGACAATTTCAAGTTCTGTTGAGCAAGTATGGCATTTTAAAGACTAAGGTGCTTCCAAACCAAAGCCATGGTACTTTTAGTTGTTTTTATCTGCATGTAAAAGCTTAACAATGAACAGTGCATCTAAATTCCAAAATCAATCTCCAAAATAGTCTATGTGTTTCCTACTGCCAAAGGGGCCCTTTAGAGTAGTGAGAGAAGATCTTCACCCTGAAACCCACAGCGTCCCTTTTCAGCAGGAAGTAGATGCCATCCCCTTTTCCTTATGAATCAGGGTGAAGTCTCTCTCAGGGAGGAGTGATAGGGAATGGCAAAGGACACACTGACAAAGGAGATTAATCAGAACTGGCTTTGACAAGCACTGTGGCAATTGGACAATTAAAACATTCGGGGGGGAGGAAGAACGAACTGGGGAGGAGGGTAGAGAAAACAGTGCAACGATGAATGAATGAAAACCAAAAATCTCTGTAAATGTTCATTAAAACTAATAAAATGTAATAATAATTAAAAAAAAACAATAAAGGTCATATCCTTGGGGAAAAAAACAAAGACCAAATTAGCTGGGATCCCACTCAGCACAGGCATCCCCAGTGCAGGCACAGCTGTCCCAGCCTGGGAGTGCCAGACACCGAGCTGAGAGGGCCCATGGCAGGCGAGGGCCAGGGCCACAGCGACAGCGGATCTGCCTGGCCCTTCATGATGAGAGGTTTTGAGGTGCTTCTCTCATTTTCTGTGTAGTTGGTAAATTGGAAGGTGAAGAGATGGCTGACAGTGTCAAAACTTTCCTCCAGGACCTGGCCAGGGACATCAAAGACTCCATCTGGGGTATCTGTACCATCTCTAAGCTGGATGCTCAGATACAGCAGAAGAGGGAGGAGTAGCGATGGAGACGGGCCAGCAGTGTCCTCGCACAGAGGAGAACACAGAAACAGGAGAGCGAGCAATGTATTATTAGTAGAATTGTCCTGTGCTGTGCCTGGAATGGAGGCGTATTCTGGTTTAGTCTCATTGTTTTACCGAGTGTGTTTATTCCTGTGCTTCAGTCAGTGGCAGCACAAATTATTGGTGATCCATCACTACATGGAGATGTGTGGTTATGGCTGGGATTCCTCCTCACGTCAATTTTCAGTGCATTCTAGGTGCTTCCCCTGTTTGTGCTGAGCCAAGTTGTCCATGCCATTTGGTTCCAAGATACAGCTGATATGGCATATGAAGTATCAGTTAGGAAGCCTCACTCATCCCTCGTGTCAGTAAAATAATTGCTGATATGCTCTTCAACTTTTGCTGTAAGCTCTTTTCCAGGGGATGTTTGTGAGTCTCTTCCCCATCTATCTCGTTGGTCAGCTTGTTAGCCTCCTACATATGTCCCTTCTATATTCACTTTACTGCTTTAAATATCGCTGGTTTAATAAAGGAATTTAAATGCACCAGCGGTTGTTAAACATAGAAAGGAATTGGCCTTATACTTTGAATTTGGTTTGCCCTTTGCTTTTCTCACAGCAGTGCAGTCCTCATACATTATCAGTGAGTGGCTGCCTCTTCTCCATCCTCTTTCCTTTGTTCATTATCAGTGCTAATGAGCCAGACACCTTTCAAAGCTTACCTTTTTCAGTTACACCTCTTCTCCTTGGTGGTCTTCTTAAAAAACAGACTCTTCCACAAGACAGTCTACCTGCAGTCTGCTCTGAGCAGCTCAGCCTCTGCCGAGAAGTTCCCTTCACCACATCCATCTCCTGCCATACTGAAGGCCGCCACGACCACTGATTTCACCTGCCAACCAGGACGGATATATGGGACTCTTCTCCCTGCCGACCTCTCCCTAACCAGGGAAGGCAGGATCCAGTCTGCCAAGGGACCTTTACATATTCCCTTGTCTTTGAGGAATTGAAATTTGTCTCTGGCAAACTTAGGCAGAATCTTCCTGACACTCGTGTATAGATTTATAGCACCCCAGTATTTCAAAACAAGTGAAAAGCCTGTGGTCTAAAAGGACCACAGGTTTTTCTGTGGCTATTATATAGTATTTACTGGCCCTGGGGCCTGGACTGATTGAAATACTCTTTCTCCATGTGCCATTTATCATCCAACCTTCCTTCCTGCCTTCCATCCTTGGATGAATGTGTTTTGTAAATCTAGTTGTTGTAATTTGTGGATTTTTTATGTTCTTTTGGTTTTGTGAAGCACGTACATTGGATGTAGCTGGTACAGGAGGATCACAGTTGCTACTGGACACACCTCTTAATCACTGTCTTGTTTTCTGTAACTCGGGCGAGGTTTTGGTCTCATTCCACTAAAAAAAAATGAATCTGAAGAGATGAGATGCAACAGGAGGAAAGACCTCTCAGCCACATCGTTTGGGCTTTGAGGTGTGATTTTCTTTCTTTCCCATGAAGGGCAAAGACTTTCTTCACTGATACTTCACTGATAACTACAGGTAGTGCTGCTGAGACACAGAATACACAGAGAAGGTATCTGAGGTTCTGGAAGTCTCAGTTTACTGTTGGCCATTACTGGGCCTGTCTTCAAAGGAATATTGAGTGCTGCAAATAGGAACTGATGGGACAAATTTATTAAACCAATTGAACTTCTGATTTGTTGACTTTTTTTCTGTCATTTTAAGAGACCATAGGAGTGGGGAAATGGTGCCAAAGCAATTGTACAGTTTTAGAACATCAAAATTAAACATCAACTCGTTTCCCCCCACAAAAAAAGAAAAACCAAATTAATGCCTTTGAATTTGGTACTGGCAAAGAATATTGTATATGCCATGAAATGTGAAAAGAACAAGTAAATGTGCACTGAAAAAAGTACAGCCAAAGTACTTTTCAGAAACAAATATTGCATATCATTCAGGAGCCAGTCCTGAAGAAATAGAGAGCAAAATAGATTGGCACAGTGATTGCAGCAGCAGGTATAAGCACAGTAGAAATTGTGAAGATGATGCATCATTTGTCATATAATCATTATGAGTTGGAGCTGACTTGATGGCACCTAACAATAGAAGCATTTATGTAAAAATTCGCAAAAAAGGGTAAATGTATAGAATCCAGAGTTTATTAGTCATTTTAAGAGATGGCAAGGACAGAGGGAGGAAAGAATAGAGAGTCCAGTGGTAATGGAAAAAACCTTACTTAATATAGAGTTTCTTACTCTCAATATTATATATTAATATTGATAGCCTTGATTATTGTTGTTCTGTACCATAGAGTTGAAACAGACCCATAGCTGACCCTCTGGTGGGGATTCAGAGGCAGTTAATCACACAGGAGATTGCCTGTCTTTCTATGGATAGTTAATTGCTGCCAGTATACTGTTGTTGTTGTTGTTGTTATGTGCCGTCGAGTCGCCTGCGAATCATAGCGACCCTGTGTACAACAGCCCTAAACTCCGCTCGGTCCTCTGCCAATCGCACCGTCTCCGACATTCCCATCCCAATTATCCCTGTCACTGAATCAATCCACCTCATAGAGGGGCCTTCCTCTCCTGCGCTGCCCCTCCACCCTCCCAAGCATGATGTCACTCTCCAAGGACCGGTCTCTCCTCACAACATGTCCAAAGTATGTTAGACAGAGCCTCAGAATCCTTGCCTCCAAGGAGCCACCCAGTTTAACCCTTTCCAGGACAAATCTGTTTGTTTTCCTAGCCGTCCATGGCTAGTCCTACAGTATACTGTAGGACTATAAAAAGAGGAATTGGCAAAAGTTCCATTGTATATATATTTACAATATTGACAAGGAGAGAAGAAATGCTTATGTATGCCATTTTAAGAATTACCGAACACTTCATGGGACTCGATGATTTGGTTTGAAGGGTTAGGATCATGGTTTAATGAATCATCCCAGTTAATTGTTTGTTCTACCTCTTTTGTTCATTGCATAGTATCCAATGTCTTCAGAGATTAGTAGGGAATCATCAAGCCACAAGAGTTAGTCTCTATTCACGTGGAACAACAGAGATGAAAGGAGAGTCAGCAAATAAGAGGGGAAAGTAGAATCTGTGATTAATACTTCCATGAGCAGTTGCCTCCTTTACCTTGAGACTAGAAGAACTAGATGGTGCCCAGCTGCCATTATAGAACATTTTGGTCCTGTTTAAAAAATAAGAAAGAAAAAAAAATCCTTGTCTAAAGAGGGGAAATGCAGAACATAATTTAAGTTCTCATGGACCAAAATGGATGTCAGAAGAAACTCTGAAGATT
>NW_006399928.1:5129234-5136639 GCF_000299155.1 Elephantulus edwardii | reverse complement strand
AAGACGACATTCAGATGGCTAACAAACACATGAAGAAATGCTCAAAATCCCTAGCCCTAAGAGAGATGCAAATTAAAACAACTATGAGATATCATAGGCCCTTGGAGAGGGACATCATGCTTGGTGGAGGGACAGCGCAGTAGGGGAAGACCCTCTATGGGGTGGATTGATTCAGTGACTGGGGTAATCAGAATGGGTGTGTCAGAGGCAATGAGATTGGCACAGGATAGAGCACGGTTTAGGACTGTTGTACATAGGATCGCTATGAGTCGCAAACGACTCTACGGCACATAACAACAACAACAATATATATAGTGGACTGAAAGGGATGCTACCAAGCCAAAGGTGGGTGACTCTAATCAACAGCTCTAAGGCCTGTTTTTCATTGTTTTTGTTCAAACAGTCCTCTAGGTCATATAGCCCTGGTGTGTCCACTTGCCATACAGAGGTAACTTGTGGTCACTGTGAAGCTGAACACTGTGACACTGTTGTGTCAAATGTGATAACATTTAACCATGGTGGACAGTGTTTGGTGGCGCACCCTGGTTGAAACAAGCTTAGAATCAGGAGTGGCATCCACTTCCATAAATAGCTTACCTCTGAAAACCCTATGAACCTAGAGAAAGAGTGAAAGTCGTGCACGCAAGTGTTGAGGACTTTTGTTCATAGAGTCGCTATGAGTCACCCGCTACTCGATGGCGCTTAACAACAATAACAACCACCCCCTCCTTGCCCTGCTATAGGTGAGATGAGTGTCAGAGAGAGAGATGGTAGGGAATCAATGACAGCATTATCTGTTGGAATGACATGTGAATTAGTTCCCTTCTGGGCCGGCCAGCTGCTGTAGCACAGCAAAGCCAAAAGAGTCTGAATTCTCATATTAATTTTCCTTCCATCTTCTCTCTGGTTATTTTTTTCCCCAGAAGTCAAATGTGTTGAGATATAAAGAAGCTCTGGAAACAGCATCGTTAAAGTATTTAGATCCCTACCAAAACATCAGCAGTTCTAACCCACCATGGAAGAAAGATATAGCTGTCTGCCTTTGTAAAGACTTGTGACCTTGAAAAACCAAACAGGTAGTTCTACTCCATCCTTTAGGTCCATGTGAGTCAGAATGAACTATAACAATTTGTTTGAGTTTTTTTTAACACATAATTTGCATATGATCTTATTCACTCTTTTTAGATGGACAGTGTGATTAATTTTGACAAATTTAGGTTGGTTGCTAAACAAATGTGAGCAACTTAAACTCACGGGTGACTACACTGAAAAAAGATACAGCAGTCTGTTTCTATAAAGAAAGATTTACAGCCTTGAATTTTTTTTTATTATTCAAAGTGATATTTTATTGATGACAGTGTGAATTGTTGCAGCTCCTTGGAAAAGAACTTGTAATATATATTCAAAAGGAAATGAAAGTTTCCTTTTGTATTTTTTCTGTGATATTATATATCTGTAGCAGTTACAGACATAACATGCTATGATGTTGTTGTTGTTGTTGTTGTTGTTGCGTACTGTCATGTCACAACTGACCCATAGCTGACCCTCCAGCAGGTTTTCAGAGGAAGTTAATTACACAGGAAGAGATTTCCCATCTGTCTACTGTGGAGCATCTGGTGGATTTGAACTGCATGATTTAGGGGTTGCAGTGTAGCTTCTTGCCACTAGAGCACCAGAGTGCCTTTTATTCCAGTAGTGTTGCTGTTGTTGTTAGTTACCATCAAGTTGCATATGACTCATAGCATCCCTGTGAATAACAGATCTGAACTCTGTCCTGTCCTATGCCATACTTATCATCCCTGAAACACTAGAGACCATTACTGCAGTCATTGTGTCAATTCAT
Source organism: Elephantulus edwardii (assembly GCF_000299155.1). Taxonomy (NCBI): domain Eukaryota; kingdom Metazoa; phylum Chordata; class Mammalia; order Macroscelidea; family Macroscelididae; genus Elephantulus; species Elephantulus edwardii. The sequence goes on along the minus strand of NW_006399928.1, from coordinate 5,134,796 downwards.
CTGGTTGAGGGTCTTCCTCTCTTTCACCAATGCTCCACCTTTCTAAACATGATGTCCTCTCCAAGGAATAGCCTCTTCATGCAGCATGCCAAAGTATGTGAGATGAAGCTTTATCATCTTTTCTTTCAGTGAGCACTCTGTGCCTTCTCTAAGACCTATCTGTATGTTCTTTTGTCAGTCCATGAAATATTCAGTACTCTTCTCTATCACCAAAGATCAAAGGCATCTATTCCTCTTCTTTCATCCTTCTTCATTGTCCAGCTTTCTTTCAGGCTTTTGTATTGCAAGTGATTGAAAAGACCAAGGCCTCTATCAGGTGCACCTTGATCTTAATACTGATATCATTGTTCCTCAATAATTTGGAGAGATCCCTTACTGCACACTTTCGAAGTGCAAGCTGTCTCCTGATCTTCTGAGTGCTCATACAAAGGGTGATTACTGTGGATCCAAGTAGCATGAAGTCATTGACACTTTCAATCTTTTCTCCATCTATCATGATACTGCCTATAGACACAGTCTATAGAATTTTTTTCCTTGACTATTGAAATGTGATCCATTTTGACAACTATAGTCTTTGATTTTCCATAGCCAGTGCTTCAAGTCTTCCTCAGTTTCAGCAAGCAAGGTTCTGTTATTTGCATAACAAAGGTTATTGATGAATCTTCCTCTGATACCACATTCTTCATAGAGATCAGCTTATCCATAATTTTCTCAGTGTATGGATTTAATAGATATGGAGAGGACGCAACCCTGATGCACACATTTCTTTATTTTAAATCATGTAGTGTTCTTCTGCTCTGTTTGTACAACAGCCATTTTCACATTTAAGTATACTGAGATTATAATTTTTCTCAATGTTAGCCATAATTTGTTATTATTCATAGTCAAATGTTTTTGCATAGTGAAGAAAGTACATATTATTCCCATAGTAGACAGAAATAATTTGATGTTCAGCCTTTTACTATGTGTCCTATGACATCAATTAATTGTATGCTTTCTAACATCTTTAGTTATACATGAGGAATAAATGATAAAAAATTGTAAACTGGGCCAGGAAGTATGAGCGTTTATCAGAGAGAGGATAGCAATGAAAGAAGTAATCAATTCAGAGTTTAAAGACACTATTCTGGCATTATATCTTGAGATAATAAAAATCATGCATATTCTTGTTGTTTTATGTGCTGTTGAGTCACCTGCTACTCATAGTGACCTATGTACAGCAGCACTGAACTCTTCCATATCCTGAACCAGTCTCACTAAATCTGACGCTAACCCTCATTGCCCCAGTTACTATATCAATCCTTCTCATTCAGGGTCTTCCTCTCCTGTGCTGTCCATCCACCCTTCCGAGCATGATGTCCTTCTCCAAGGACTTATCTTTCCGGGCCTTGTACCCAAAGTAGGTGAGATGGAGCTTCAAAATCCTAGCCTCCAAGGAGAAAATGGAATTGACTTATCTTTTTCTGACTTTTTTTTATCCTTTCTCTTTTCCACAGTGTACTGAAGGAAGTATATATAGCCTTTAATCCCAAAGCAGTGGTCTTACAGCTAGGAGCTGATACAATAGCTGGGGATCCAATGTGCTCCTTTAACATGACCCCTGTTGGAATTGGCAAGTGCCTTAAGTACATTCTTCAATGGCAATTGGCAACCCTTATTTTGGGAGGAGGTAAGTACAAAGAAAGGTCACAAGATTTGTTAGTTTTTCTCATGTTCTTTCTATTTACACTAAATTAAATTTTGTTTCCTTAGATAAAACCCGAGAACCAACATTGTTCTCAATGCAGAGAGACTAGGGACATTCTGTTTGAAAACAGGAACTAAGCAAGTATGCCCACTATCACCTCTCCTATTCAGTATTGTATTGGAAGTAATAGTGATATCAGTAATACAAGAGAGGGAACTGAGAGATATCCAAAATGGCAAAGAGGAGGTTAAATTATCTCTATATGCAGATCATATGATAGTATATTAGGAAAACCCTAAAGACTCAGCAAGAAAACGACTAGATATAGTTGACCAATTCAGCAAAATGGCAGGATACAAAATCAACACACAAAAATCAATTGGATTTCTCTACAGTGACAAAGTGAATGCAGAGATGGAACTAAGAAAAACAATACCCTTCATAATAGCTGATCACAAGATTAAATACTTGGGAGTAAATCAAACCAGAAGTACAAAGGATCTATTCAAATAAAAGAATAAAACATTACTACACGATACAAAAAGAGACCTGGAGAAGTGGAAGAATATCCTTTGCTCATGGATAGGAAGATTCAGTATTGTGAAAAATGACAATACTACCAAAGGCAATTTGTTGTTGTTGTTATGTGCCATCAAGTCATTTGTACAAGAGCCCTAAACGCCAGTCTATCCTGTGCCAACCTCACTGTCTCAAACACACTCATTCCCATCATCCCAGTCACAGAATCAATCCATCTCATCGAGGGTCTTCCTCACCTATGCCATCCCTTCACTCTCCCAAACATGATGTCCCTCTCCAAAGACTGGTCCCTTCTTGCAACATGCCCAAAGAATGTCAGACAAAGCTTCAGAATCCTTGACTCCAACGAACAGCCCGGCTTCACTCTCTCCAGGACAAACCTGTTTGTTCTCCTAGCACTCCACAGTATATTCAAAACTCTTTTCCAGCACCACAGATCAAAGGCATCAATTCTCTTTCTATCAACCCTAGTCACTGTCCAATTCTCCGATGCATAGCACATAATTGCAAAGACTATAGCCTGGATCAGGCACACCTTAGTCTCCAGCCTGATGTCGTTGCCATTCAGTATTCTTGAGAAGTCCCTCACAGCTAACTTTTCCAATACAATTCATCTCTTAATTTTCTGGCTGCTGTTACCAAGAGTGTTGACTGTGGAGCCAAGTAAACTAAAACTGTTAACTATCTCAATCTCTTCACCATCCATAATGATGCTGCCAGTTGGCCCAGTGGTGAGAATCTGTGTTTTCCTGATGTTACCAATACAAATAAATACCAATTCCATTCTTCAACAGGATGGAAAAGGCAATCTCTAATTTCATTTGGAATGGAAAGAGGCCCCAAATAAGGAAAGCACTCCTAAAAAGAGAAACAATATAGGAAGCATCTCACTCCCTAATTTCAAATCCGACTATACTGCCGTGGTGGTCAAGACAGTGTGGTACTGGTACAATGACAGACGTATAGATCAATGGAAGAGAATTGAGAACCCAGAAATTAGCCCATCTACCTATGGTCTCTTGACCATCCATCCTGATGCTGCCAGTTGGTCCAGTGGTGAGAATCTTTGTCTTCTTGACATTGAGCCTCAATCCTTACTGAAGGCTGCAGTCCTTGACTCTCTGCAGCAATCATTTTAGGTCTTCCTCAGTTTCAGCAAGCAGGGTTGTGTCATCTGCATAACGCAGATTGTTAATAGATCTTCTATCAATCCTGACACCACACTTCTCCTCACAGAGCCCAGCCTCTTGGATAATCTGTTTTGCATACAGGTTGAAAAGGTATGGAGATAGGACACATCCTTGGTGTACACCTTTCCCAATTTTGAACCATGCAGTGTTTCCCTGCTTTGTTCTGACAACTGCCTCTTGGTCCAAGTATAAATTTTGCATTAGACCGATCAATTGTTCTGGGATTCCCATTCTTCTCAGAGTCAGCCACAGTTTGTTATGATCCACACAGTCAAATGCCTTTGCATAATCAATAAACAGATAGACATTCTTCTGATATTCCCTGCTTTCAGATAAGATTCATCTAACATCAGATACAATATCCCTAGTACCACGACCCCTTCTTGGTTCCATGGTCAACACTCTTGACACAAGTAGCCAGGAAATAAAAAACATATTGCGATGGGAAAGTCTGCTGTTAGGGACTTCTCCAGGGTACTGAAGAGCAATGGTGTCACTCTGGAAACTAAGGTGTGTCTGATGCAGGCTATAGTCTTTGCAATCACTTGTTATGCATCAGAGAGTCGGACAATGACTAGGAAGGATAGAAGGAGAATTGATGCCTTTGAGCTGTGGTGCTGGAGAAAAATATTGAATGCACAATGGACTGCCAAGAAAACAAACAGATTCATCCTGGAGAGGGTTAAACCAGGCTGCCCCTTGGAGACAAGTATTCTGGGGTTTTGTCTGACATACTTTGGACATGTTGTAAGGAGAGACAGGTCCTTGGAGAGGAACATCATGCTTGGGAGGGTGGAGGGATGGCGCAAGAGGGGAAGACCCTCTATGAGGTGGATTGATTCAGCGACTGGGGTAATTGGGATGGGTGTGTCAGAGGCAGTACGATTGGCACAGGATAGAGCAGGGCTTAGGGCTGTTGTCGCTATGAGTCGCAAGCAACTCGATGGCACATAACAACAACAACAACAACAACCTGTAGTCAACTGATTTTCAACAAGGAAATGAAATCAGTTAAGTGGGGAAACGACAGCCTTTTTAACAAATGGTGTTGGCAAAATTGGAAAACTATCTGCGCAAAATTCAAGCAAGATCCTCATCTCACTCCATACGCAAAAACTAGCTCAAAGTGGATCAAGGACCTAGGACTCAAACAGTGGACTATAAAATTCATTAGAGAAAAGCTTGGAAGAACTTTAGAAGCCCTAATCTACAAGATAAACAGTCTTCTAAGCATCCTGAAAAACCTACAACCAGGAGAGGTTATAATAGATGAATGGGACCTTCTAAGAATCAAATCCCTATGCACATCCAAAAACTTCTCCAAAAGGGTAAAAAGGGAAGCTACAGACTGGGAAATAATATTTGGTAATGACATGTCAAATAAGGGACTTATATATAGAATACTTAAACACCACAACAAGATAAAGGTAAACAACCCAATTGAAAAATGGGCACAGGATATGAACAGACACTTCACCACAGAAGACGTTCAAATGGCAAACAAATACATGCAGAAATGTTCAGAATCTCTAGCTCTAAGAGAGATGCAAATCAAAACACCTATGAAATATAGGGAGCTCTGGTGGCCTAGTGGCAAGAAGCTGCACTGCAATCCCAGAGGTACACGGTTCAAATTCACCAGATGCTCTGCTGGAGAAGGAGGGGCAATCTCCAGTACCTGTCAGATCCGATTTGATGGTACACACACAAAAAGAAATAAATAAATAAACCACCTATGAAATAGCATCTCACCCCAGTAAGATTAGCAAAATTTGGCAAAACAGCAAACAACAAGTGCTGGCAAGGTTGAGTGTAAAATGGTGCAACCACTCTGGACAGCAGTATGGTGCTTTCTCAAAAAATTCTAAATAGAAATACCATTTGAGCCCATCAACAAACGAATGGGTAGAGAAGCTGTGGTATATTCACACAATGGAATACTACGCTGCATTGAAAAACAAGGAACCAGTGCAATATTATTCAAAATGGGTGAGCCTGGAGGACATTATGCTGAGTGAAATATCTCAGATGCAAAAGGACAAATATTGCATGGTGCCACTGTTGTAAAATGGGACTGATATCAGGGTTGGGGTAAGACTGAGAAAAACTGGATAAATTGTGTATACTGCACTGAAACAGATGAGG
>NW_006399928.1:5122696-5129019 GCF_000299155.1 Elephantulus edwardii | reverse complement strand
AAAAAAAAAAGAAATACCATTTGACACAGTAAAAAAAAAAATACTCTAAGGAAACCATAGCTGCCACCCAAGGAGATACATGCACACCTATGTTCATTATGGCTTTGTTCATAATAGCAAAAAGTTGGAAACAACCCAGTGCCCATCAATAAACAAATCAATAGAGAAGCGGTGGTATATTCACACAATGGAATACTATGCTGCTTTTAAAAACAAGGAACTCATGAAATATTATAGAAAATGGGTGACCCTGGAGGACATTATGCTAAGTGAAATATCTCAGTCACAAAGGGACAAATACTGCATAATGCCACTGTTCTAAAACAGAACTGACATCGGGGGTGGGGTAAATCTAAGAAAAGAAGGGATAAATAATGTATACTGCATTGAAACAGATAAGGCAGAGAACTGTTCAGAGAACTGTTTGAAAGGAATATGTGATTAGGTATTATTTTCATGACAAGAGTCTGTAATTAAAGCTTCATGGGAATTAAGTATGATTGCCTTCAAAACTAGCTATGGGATAAAAACAGACATTTCTACGTGTGTGTGTGTGTGTGTGTGTGTGTGTGTTAGAATTCTGGGGGTTGTTTTGGTTTTTGGTTTTGTTTTGTTTTTTTAGAGGATACTGTTTTTTATTTTGCACATAAAACCACTGAAGGTGCTGCCTGTTGATATCCTGGGGATCACATCATGGTACACATGGCCCGTGACTCAGCGGAAAACACAGTGAGAAAAACAATGATTTGGGCTGCTCACATGATGACAAATTTAGGTTCCCAGCTGGTCAAGCTTGGCTTCAGGAGCAGCTCTAATGAAGCAGTAAGAACACGACCAGGAATGGGAAGGGAGTTAACTACCAGAGGCCCTGCAGTACTAGTCTGATGCCTGGAGCTGCCATTTGTATCAGGAGCAGAGGTCTAATGGGCTGACTAGGAAACTGGCTGCCCAGAGCTTAGTGGCAAGAGGGTTTCTGAACTTCCGGCCAGCAAACCGAGCCTTGCTGCCCAGCTCCTCTTCAATTCTGAGGATCTGGTTGTACTTGGCCAAATGCTCAGATCGGCAAGGTGCACCTGTCTTGATCTGGCCAGTGCAGAGTCCCACCACCAGGTCAGCAATGAAAGTATCCTCAGTTTCCCCAGAACGATGAGACACCATGACACCCTAACCATTGTACTGGGCCAGCTTGCACGCCTGAAGAGACTCGGTCACAGTGCCGGTCTGATTCACTTTGAGCAGAAGGCAGTTGCAGGACTTCTCGTTCACAGCCTTGGCAATTCGTTTGGGGTTGATTACAGTGAGATCGTCTCCTACCACCTGGATCCCTGAAATGGCAGTGAACTTTGTCCAGGCGCTCCAGTCATCCTGGTCAAAGGGATCTTCGATAGACACTACTGGGTAGTCCCTGATGAAGGACTTGTACAGGTCTCCCAGCTGGTCAGGTGAGATGTACCTGCTGGGGTCATCAGGAGACTTAAAGTCCAGGTCATACTTCCCAGAGCGGAAGAACTCTGAGGCAGCAACGTCCATGCCGATCACCACCTTGTCAGTGTAGCCAGCTTTCCCAATCGCAGTCTTCAGCAGTTCCAGGGCTTCTTTGTTCTGCAGGATGTTAGGGGCAAAGCCACCTTCATCCCCTGCATTGGTGGCATCCTTACAATACTTGTCCATGATGATGTTCTTCAGGTTGTGGTAAACCTCAGCCCCAATGCGCATGGCTTCTTTGAAGCTTCCTGCTCCGACAGGGAGGATCATGAACTCCTGCATGGTCAGCTTGTTGCCAGCATGAGAGCCACCACTGATGACATTGAAAGCGGGAACTGGCAGAATGACTTCGGAATTGCCAACCAAGTCCGCAATGTGCTGATACAGGGAGACCCCCTTCTCAACGGTTCCAGCCCAGAATGGCATTGGCACCAAATTTTTATTTATTCTCAGTTCCATCCATCTCAATCATCAGCTTGTCAGTCTTCTCCTGTTACACAACATTCAGTTTCTTGCTAATCAGGGCAGGCGAAATAGTTTTATTGATGTGCTCAACAGCCTTTGAGACACCTTTCCCCAGATACTGAGTCTTATCATTGTCCTGGAGCTCCAGAGCCTCATAGATACCAGTTGATGCACCACTGGGTACAGCAGCTCTGAAGAGACCTTTTGCAGTATAAAGATCAACCTCAACAGTGGGATTTCCAGGGGAGTCGAAGATCTCTCTGGCGTGAATCTTTGTAGTAGACATGGTGAATTTCTGGGAGTCTGGTTCTCGTCACTCAGGAAAGCAGTGGAAGGTGCTGTGGACACCAAGATGAGCGGTTGAGCAAAGAGGTGCAGGAGCTCAGAATTCTGGTTTTGATTGAAGCAGTAGTCTTACCTTAATCTAAAAAACTGTTTTCAGTTTGGAAACAACTCATAGCTGATTGTCCAACAGGTTTCGGAGGCTGTAAATCACAAGGAAAGAGACTTCCCATCTCTTTTCCTGAGGGCAGTTGGTAGATTCAAATCACCAGAGAAGGCTCCTTTGAGTTATTATTGCTACGACCCAATGGATTATGCCACCAAAACTTTATTCCTTTTGTTTAAAGAACCTCCTATAACCAAAAGGCTTGCCTTTATCATCCCATTGAATTTTTAGTATAAAGATATACCTCTACTTCTGCAGGAAGTGTACTCCTGAAATACTTATGCATAAATGGCCTTTTTGCCAAATCATACCATATTTTGTGAGAATCAGAATTTTGAATATGTTAACAAAATCTAGAGTCATTCCTTTGGAAATGAAATAATATATGTGGTATCAGGACTGGATGAAGACTCATCAACAACCTGCATTATGTAGATGACAAAACCTTACTTGCTGAACCTGAGGAGGACCTGAAGGATTTGCTTCAGAGGGTCAAGGCCTTTAGTTTGCAGTATGAACTGAAACTCAACATCAAGAAAACAAGGTTCTCACCACTGAGCCCATTGATAGCATCATGATAGATGATGAAGAGACTGAAATTGTTAACAATTTCAACTTGCTCAGTTCCACAGTCAACACTCTTGGCATTACCAGTCAAGAAAGCAAAATATTATTGCATCAGGGCAATCTCTAGAGTGCTGAAGAACAAGGATCTCAGTTTGAGACTAAGATTTGCCTGATCAGGTCCATCATCCTTGAAATTACTTACTGTGCATCAGAGAGCTGTACCATGCTAAGCATGACGGAAGAATTGATGACTGAGTTGTGGTGCTAGAGAAGAGTATTGAATGTACCACGGACTACCAAGAAAACTATCCAGTCTGTCCTGAAAAAGGTAAAACCAAGCTTCTACTTAGAGGCAAGGATTTTGAGACTCATCTCACATACTTTGGACTTATAGCCCGGAGGGACTAGTCTTTGAAGAAAGATATCTTGCTTGGGAGGGTCGGGGGACAGCGCAAAATTAGACAACCGTGGATGAAATCGATTGACACAGTGGTGTATTGAGGAAACATGTGTCAGACACAGTGAGATTGGCTCAAGATACAGCTGGGTTTAGAGCGCTTGTACATAGGGTCACTATGAGTCATAGTCAAGTAGTAGTTTCTCTTTGTGGTAGTTCGCCTGTTGCTATGATGCTGGAAGTTATTTCACTGGTATTTTTAACAATAGAAGGGCAGTCTATGGTGGACAATTTTTAGTCAAGTTTCCAAACTAATAAAGACTAGGAAGCAGGATTAATAATCCATTACTGAAATATATAAAATATATAAAAATGTTGTAAACAGCAAGGTAATATTGTCTCATATAAAAATAATAATAAACGTTAAGACTCAAGTTCTCCTCTGATTTTGTAATGACCTTTTGCTTTCTTCATGGATAATAACCTTGATATCATCCCACAATTTATCCAGTCTTCAATCATTGGTGTTCAGTGCCTCAAACCAATTCCTAAAATGATCTTGAACTTCAGATGGAAAAGATTCAAGATCATATCTTGGTTCTTGTGGACTTCTTTTTATTTTCTTCATCCTCAATATGAACTTGCATGTGAGTAATTAATAGTCTGACCCACAGTCTTCTCCACTGGCTTAGTTTTGACTGCTTAAATTGAGTTTCTCCAATGATTTCTTCCACAGATACAATCAATCTGATTGCTGTGCTGCCCATCAGTTGAGATCCATGTGTAAAATTAAGGAAGATTAAGATATGCAGTCTTCAATATGAATTGTATCTCAGTGTCAAGAAAACAGTGTCTTACCACTGGACTGATAGACAAAATCATGATGGATGGAGAAGAGATTGAAACTGTTAACAACTTCATCTTACTTGCACCCATAATTAATTCCCTTGGTACTGTCTCTTTGGAGACGAAGGTGCACCTTATACAGGCCATGGTCTTTGCAACCACTTGTTATGCATCAGAGAGCTGGACAATGACTAGGGAGGATAAAAGGAGAATTGACGCCTTTGAGCTGTGGTGCTGGAGAAGAGTGTTGAATGTACCATGGACTGCCAAGAAAACAAACAGATTCATCCTAGAGAGGGTTAAACCAGGCTACTCCTTGGAGGCAAGGATTCTGGGGCTTCATCTGACGTACTTTGGACATGTTGCAAGGAGAGACAGGTCTTTGGAGAGGGACATCATGCTGGGTAGATTAGAGGGACAACACAGGAGGGGAAGACCCTCTGTGAGGTGAATTGATTCAGTGACTGGGGTAATCGGGATGCGTGTGTCAGAGGCAATGCTATTGGCACAGGATAGAGCAGGGCTTAGGGCTGTTGTACATAGGGTCGCTATGAGTCGCAAATGACTCAACGGCACATAACAACATCTGTCAGTCAGGATATAAGGAGACACATTGCACTGGGAAAGTCTACATTTAGGGACCTCTCCAAATTATAAAGGAGTAATAATGTCAGGACTAAGGTGTGTCTGATTCAGGCCATGGCTTTTCTGATCACTTTGTGCATCTGAGAGCTGAACAATGAATAGGAATAACAGAAGAATTGATGCCTTTGAGCTGTAATGTTGGAGAAGAATACTGAACATCTCATGGACTGACAAAAGAATAAACCAATGTATCTTGGAGAGGGTGAAGCTGAAGTGCTCTCTGGAAGCAAGAATGATGAGGCATCACCTCACATACTTAGGGAATGTTCCTAGGAGGGGAACATGAAGCTTGAAAGGGTGAAGAGTCGGCAAAGGAGAGGAAGACCATTAACAAAGTGGATTGACACAGTGACCGCTGCAGTGGGCTATAGTGTGTTAGGAAGTGTACAGGTGGCATAGGATAGGAGGGGGTACAGATATGTTGTTCATAGGGTTGCTATGAGTCATTCTCAATTCGACAGCACCTAACAACAAGAAGACTCTCAAGTTGGAAGGTATTCAAACTACCACAAAGAAGAGCTGCCTTCACGAAGTAGAATCTCCCAATATGACATAGATGAGGTAAATTTTAACCTTCACTAACTGATGTGAAATTACCAAAAATGAGGAGAAACAAATATTGGGCATTTTAAGTCATTTGATCTATTATGCAAGGAATGAAAAATGGAAGAGGGATAGTATTGAGACTCATTATCAAAAGGATATATCCTGAATTATAATACTGTCAGTAATAAGAAAATATTTATACCCCTACAAGGAAGAGCTGTCAATATGACTGTTACTCACATTTACACATCAACCACTAAAGAATTTGAGGATTTCTCCCAAATTTCATAATCTGGAATTGATCAACTATGCAATCAAGATGCATTAATAATTAGTGACTGAAATACAAAAGTTGAAAACAGGGATTTAAAAATAGGGCCTTCATGTTAAAAATGAGGCCAGAGATCACCTGAAAAAATTTTGTAGAACAAATGACTTATTCATTTTAAATAACCTTTTTAGGAAAAAACATACAAACCTACTATACACATGACACTCACCTGAAAGAATACACAGAAATCAAATCAGTTACATCTGTGAAGAGACAGTAAAGAAATTCAGTATCATTACTTATAGGGCTGATTGTGGACAAGACCATCAGTTACATACATACATGTCCAAATTGAAACTGAAGAAAATGTAAACAAATCCATGATAGCCAAAATTGATCTTGACAGTATGCCACCTAAATTTAGAGCCCAAGTCATGAAGAAACTTGCCCAACAATAAATGTTGGAGAGGAGGTGAAGATATTGGAACTCTTATTGCTGCCACAGGCATTTGAAATGATACTACCACTATGGAACACAGTATGATGTTTCCTAAAAAAAAAGTGAACATAGAAATCCCATGACTATACATCTTCAAGGATATGAACATGTACGGCTAAGCACAATCAATAACAGTGTATCTAAATTCCAAAAT
>NW_006399928.1:5118151-5119490 GCF_000299155.1 Elephantulus edwardii | reverse complement strand
GTTTATGTAATAATTGTATAAAAATACATTTGGGTTTTTTTATATAAATATCTGTCATTAAAAGCAGTTTTACTAGGGAGGAAAGAAAGATTTGCCCACTGAACACTAATGACTAAAGGCAGAAGATTTATGGGATGATATCAAAGAAATCATATATGAAAAAAGGGAATGATAACTAAAAATAAGTGGGAAAGACCAAAATGATTTCAGAAGAGTCTCAGAAACTTGCTGTAGAACATGGAGAAGCTAAAGTAAGTGGAACAAATTATAAAGAAGAGAGTGAATTAGAAGATTTCAAAGGACAGCTTGAAAATATAAATTATAAGGAAATATACAAGGACTTCGAGTTAGAAAACCATAAAGAAAAAACATACTCAATATTTTTCTAGATTGAAGTGTTGAGAAACTTTCATGCCTCAAGTTGCTAGATTGAAGGATTCTATGAATGATGGAGAAGTATCGAAAGATGTTGGTAGGAATATTGTCTCTGTATTCCAAAAAGAAATAGCTGGTGCTCGGTGATTTTATCAGGTTGCATATAATCAAGAACCAGTAATACTGAAAGAAGCCTAGGATACATTGAAGGCCATGGCAAAAAAATAAGGCTTTAGGAGTTGGTAGAACCTCAGTTGATGTATTTTACCAAGGAAATGTAGCCCATGATATCCTCACTCATTTATACTAAGAAAGATGATTCAACAGAATGTAGTCATTATTGACAATGTCATTACTATCACATCCAAGTGAAATCTTGCAGAAAATTATTCTAAACCAGCTGAAGAAATATGTCAAGATAGAGCTGCAAGAAATTCAGTATGAATTAAGAAAAGTCTGTACAATGAAGTATATCATTGCTGATATAAATTGCATGTTGTCTAAAAACCGAATATCAGAAAAATTTGGCATCAGGATTAGAAGACTCACCAACAACGTGGGATGTGGAGCAGATCTTTTTCTCACCAAAATTATCCCTCAAATATGATGGTAAAAGTAGGACATTTCCAGAAAAAGAAAATAAAGGAATTTGTGAAAACTAGAGCAACCAAACAAGAAATACCAAAGGAAGTCAATGACAGTTGGCAAAGAGTGAATGATAAACAACAACCCTAATTTAACATATCTGATGACATTATTCAAAAATTGACCCAGAAGTTAATCATACATAAAGTATAATTGTTGTTGTTGTTGTTATATGCCGTCAAGTTGTTTGCGACTCATAGCGACCCTATGTACAACAGTCCTAAACCGTGCTCTATCCTGTGCCAATCTCATTGCCTCTGACACACCCATCCCGATTACCCCAGTCACTGAATCAATCCACCTGATAGAGGGTCTTCCC
>NW_006399928.1:5114799-5116851 GCF_000299155.1 Elephantulus edwardii | reverse complement strand
TCAAATGCTATTTCATTAAATTCTTCTGTATCTGCCAATTCCTTTCGATACAATGACTCAGTATATTCCTTCCATCTTCTTTTGATACTTCCTGGATCATTTAACATTCTGCCTAAAGCATCCTTGATTGTAGTATAATTAACATATGAAACGTGTTTGAAAGTATAACATATGATTGAAACTATAATTAACATATGAAAATAGGGAACCAGAGCCATCAGTATGTAAAGGAGGACAACTACGTTGCAAAAATGAGGATAAAAAATGTATTTACAGAACTTCTAAATGGAGAAGTCAAGATGATTTCCAGATAAAGTCAACTGTTTAACATTTGGGGATAAAATGAAGAAAATGAAAATGTTTTTATAAAAATAAAAGGGGGGAGCTCTGGTGGCCTAGTGGCAAAGAAGCTGCAGTGCAGTCCCGAAGGTGTGCAGTTCAAATCCACCAGATCTGCTGGAGAAGGAGGGGCATTCTGCTCCTTTGCCAGCTGGATCTCAATCGACAGCCCACAAAAAGTAAATAAATAATTTTTTTAAAAAATAAAAAGGGGAAACCATTAAGACTTGGTAAGCACCAAAACTGAGGAGGACCTAAGACATTTGCTGCAGAAAGTCAAGGACTGCAATCTTCAATATGGATTGAAGCTCAACATCAAGAAAACAAATATTTGCACCATCTGACCAGTTGGCAGCAACATGACAGATGGTGAAGAGATTTAGATTGTTAACAGCTTTAGTTTGCTTGGCTTCACAATCAACACTCTTGGTACCAGCAGCCAGAAAATAAAAAGATGAATTGGATTGGGAAACTCTATTGTCAGGAATCTTTTCAGAGTGCTGAAGAGCAACTCTTGTCAGTCTAGACACTAAGGTACACCTGATCCAGGCGATGATCTTCACAATTACTTGCTATGCATCAGAGACCTGAACAGTTACTAAGGATGATAAAAGAAGACTTGATGCCTTTGAGTTGTGCTGGAGAAGAGTATTAAATATACTATGGACTGCTAAGAGAACAAACAAGTCTGTCCTGGAGAGGGTGAAGCCATACTGCTCCTTGGAGGCAAGGATTGTGGCTTTTTATTTTCTTCCTTGTTGTGTACTGTCGAATCAAATTCGACTGGCATAGGAGGAGATTGCTCCTCCTTCTATAGTAGAGCATCTTGTGTATTTGAACTGTGCTCCTTTGGAATTGTAGCATAGTTCTTGTCATAGACCACCAGAGCTCCCCTGGAGGCAAGGATTTTGAAGCTCCATCTGACATACACTGAGCATGTTGCCAGGACAGACTAGTCCTTGGAGATATTATATGTGGAAGGGTGGAGGGACAGTGCAAGAGAAGAAGACCGTGGGTAAGATGGATTGACTCAGTGACTGGGAGACCAAGATGAGGAGGCTTCATCTCATATGGGCATTATGCTTTGAAAAGTGGAGGGTCAGCAAAAGAGAGGAAGACTCTCAACAAGATGAATTGATACAGTATGTGCAGCAGTTGGCTAAAATATGTTGGCGATGATAAGGATGACATAGGATAGGACAGGGTTCAGATTTGTTGTTCATAGGGTCACTAATAATTGTGCTTGACTCATTGGCACCTAACAACAAATCAACATGCATGGATGCAGCAGTCAAGAAAATAAATTGTTTTACATCAGAGAAATCTGACCTAAAGGACCTCTTTAGAGTACTAAAGAGTAAGGATATTACTTTAACGACAAAAGTACATCTGACCCCAGCTATGGTATTTTCTATTTTTTTTTCATACAAATATGAAAGTTAGAGACTGGATAAAACTTTAGACAAATTGAAGCCTTTGCATCGTGGTGTTGGCAAAGAATATTGAATATACCATAGACTGCCAAAAGAACAAACAAACCTATCTTAGAAGAAAAGGAACCATCTCACCCCAGTCAAAATAGCAAAATTTAACAGAACAGCAAGCAACAAATACTGGCGAGGTTGTGGAGAAACTGGAACCCTGATTCACTGTTGGTGGGAGTGTAAAATGGTGCAACCCCTGTGGAAAGCAGTATGGCGCTTTCTCAAAAAG
>NW_006399928.1:5112466-5113734 GCF_000299155.1 Elephantulus edwardii | reverse complement strand
AAGAAGAAGAAGAAGAGGAGGAGCCAGAATGGTCCTCAGGTCAAAGATGGTTAAGACTTTGTCTCAAATGCCTTGGACATGGTATCTGAAAGGCCTTGTCATCCTAGTTGGAAAAATAGTGGGTCAGCAAAAAAAAAATGCCCTCAAAGCAATGAACTGACACAGTAACAGCAACAGAAGGTCAGGTTTGGGCAATATTTCATTCTCCTGTGCTTAGAGTTAATATAAGTAGGAGCCAGGTGAGCAGCATCTTATAATAACAGCATACAATAAATCCATTGTATAAATGCAGACGTTTTCCATCCTATGGATTTTTAAAGGAAATTATATGAATAATAATATAATAAGACATCTGTCTTAAGACAATGCTAAAGTTCTTTCCAAAAATTAAAATTTCTCATTAAAAATAGACAATTAGTAAAGAAAGCCCCATATACCAATTCGCCAGTGAACCCTATTGAATTCTAACAGAAGGAATACAGAAACACATCCCTTGCTTTTCCAGTAGTAGAAAGACTTTAAGACTTTTTGTATAGAGACTTGTTCTTGCCTGTAACTGTTATCCCAGTGTAAGTTTATACTTTTCTCTGGCACTCTTCTATTTGAATGGATTTACAGTACAACAGAAGTGAATTTTTATTATGTGGCTTGATTTACCATGCTATAAAAAATAAGATATGTTTTTAGGTAAAAATTTAATACTTTGTCTTTAAAGCTTTTTATTTTCATTAAGCCCTATGTCCTTCCTTTAAATTACTTTCTTCTAGATATTGTCCATTTGGCAGAACACTAGTGTTAATCCAAAGCTCTTGAAATGACATATAGTTTTAGATGACAATGGGTACATCTCTGTTATGTGTCAGTGGTAAACAAATGAAGTGTATTGTTAAGCTTTGATTTTTTCCCAGTTTTTTCCTTTTTCCCTTTTTTAAAGTTATTACTAATTTCGGTAAAAATTTACAGAGACTAGGGAGCTCTCGTGGCCTAGTGGAAAGAAGCTGCACTGCAATCCCAGAGGTGTGCGATTCAAATCCACCAGATGCTCTGCTGGAGAAGGAGGGGCAATCTCCTATAGTAGTCAGATCGAGTTTGATGGTTCACACACACACAAAAATAATAAAATAATAAATTGTTGTTGTTGTTATGTGCCATCGAATCGTTTGCGGCTCATAGCAACCCTATGCACAACAGCCCTAAACCCTGCTCTATCCTGCGCCAACCGCACTGCCTCTGACACACCCATCCCGATTACCCCAGTCACCAAATCA
>NW_006399928.1:5104742-5111686 GCF_000299155.1 Elephantulus edwardii | reverse complement strand
TGAATATACTACAGCTTCTCTATCCATTCGTTTGTTGATGGGCACTTAGGTTGTTTTCAACTCCTTGCTATTGTGAACAAAGCCACAATGAACATGGGTGTGCATATATCTGCTTGGATTTCAGTTATGGTCTCTTTAGGGTATATTCCCAGTAGTGGAATTGCTGGGTCAAATGGTATCTCTATTTGCAACATTTTGAGAAAGCACCATACCGCCTTCCACAGTGGCTGCACCATTTTACACTCCCACCAACAGTGAATAAGGGTTCCCGTTTCTCCACAACTTCGCCAGCATTTGTTGCTTGCTGTTCTGTTAAATTTTGCTATTCTGACTGGAGTGAGATGTTATCTCATAGTTGTTTTGATTTGAATCTCTCTTAGAGCTAGGGGTTTTGAACATTTCTTCATGTGCTTGTTTGCCATCTGAATATCTTCTTTGGTGAAGTGTCGGTTCATATCCTGTGCCCATTTTTCTATTGGATTATTTACCTTTATCTTGTTGTGGTTAGCTTTTATTTTTAATAAACATTTTATTTTGGAGTAAAAAAAAGAAATCATTTTGATAATAAAGGTCACCATGCCAAATATAGAACTACTTCTATTTCCTTTATGCTAATTGGTGTTAGGAAATCTTTCCATTTTACCCCTAGGGTCCTGTGATTTATCTGAAAACCAGTGTTCTAATGTTTCCTGGCATAGTACATCTCTTTAGCACATAAGTATGGTGATTGATAGACAGTATAATATCTATCTGGGTAACAGTTGCAAGACCTGACGTGATTGTTGTTGTTGATTGCCTTTGAGTCCAGCATGACTCATAGTGACCTGTGAACAAAAGTCTTGAAGCTCCTCTAAAACTATCAACATTTATCAAAGTTCATATAATATTAATAAGTGTCTTCCTCATATCGTTTCTCTTTGATTTCTGCCACTAAAGCTGTATTGGAAAGATAGTCAGGGAAGGGGAAGACTATTAATATAAAAAGAAATAAATCTAGTTTTGTCCAGTTTTTCTTGGAATTTTCAGGCTATATTTTTCAATATCTTTAAAGCATTAATCACAATCAGCAGTCATTTTATAGGATTGTTACAAAATGCATTACAGAACCAATCATTTAGGTCTTATCTGGATTCCAGGAAGCTAAATCTTCTTAATAGCTCTTGATGGAATTGTAGAGCTTTCATTCCTCCTTTGCATGTTTGTAGACTTTGTACTTCCCAGTTTACACTGTGCATGATCGATCTCATTAACCTATTAAAGACTACCTACTAGGTGGTTTAAAAATGCTATAAAAGGATGTTTAGGTAAAGTTTTGCATGTTGGAGTTATCTTTTTATCCCTTCTATTAAAATATTTTTCTCTCCTTCCTTATTCTCTTTCCCTCTCCTGCTATTTTGTGACTATTCTTTCCAAACTTCTCAATTCATTATGGAAACAGGAGGCTACAACCTTGCCAACACAGCTCGATGCTGGACATACTTGACTGGGATCATACTAGGGAAAACGCTATCCTCTGAGATCCCAGATCATGAGGTAAGTAAGACACGGGCAAGTCTTTTCTTCTTTAAGGTTAAGAGTTGAGTCATTCTATCTAGTCAAAATCACATTTTAGTCACTGAATACTGATTTGTTGAGAGAGTCTCCAGTAAAAATAACATACTACCTTGGCAGAATTGTGAACTCTTATTCTAAAATATCTAAGATTTTCTTCTGTTTTGGTGTTGTTTTTTTAATAAGAGATCTCGAAGGACAACCAACTCTAATTTCTTAATTAATTACAGAAATTGTTGGAAGAAGTCACTTGGTCACAGAAAGAATTCTTTAGAATATAGCTTTACCCCTAGCCTTAACAAGAAGGGCTATTTTTAAAACATATAATCTGGGTTCTTTTAAAAAAAATATGATTGATGGTGTTTAGAAAACATTCTTCATTGGTAAATCTGGACTCCTAATTTTCTTGGACTAATGTAAAATCAGGGATGCATCCTATCTCCATACCTTTTCAACCTATATGCAGAACAGATTATCCGGGAGGCTGGGCTCTATGAGGAGAAATGTGGGGTCAAGATTGGTGGACGATTTATCAACAACAGCCTGCGTTATGTGGATGACACAACCCTGCTTGCTGAAACTGAAGAGAACCTGAAGCGCCTGCTGCAGAGTGTCAATGACTGCAGCCTACAATATGGATTGAGGCTCAATGTCAAGAAGACAAAGATTCTCACCACTGGACCAATTGGCAGCATCAGGATGGATCGTGAAGAGATTGAGATTGTACACAGCTTAATTTGCTTGGCTCCATAGTCAACAGTCTTGGCACCAGCAGCCAGGAAATTAAAAGGCGCATTGCCATGGGAAAGTCTGCTGTTAGGGACCTCTCCAAAGTACTGAAGAGCAATGGTGTCTCTCTGGAGACTAAGGTGCGTCTGATATAGGCTATGGTCTTCGCAATCACTTGTTATGCATCAGAGAGTTGAACAATGACCAAGGAGGATAGAAGGAGAATTGATGCCTTTGAGCTGTGGTGCTGGAGAAGAGTATTGAGAATACCATGGACTGCTAGGAAAACAAACAGATTCATCCTGGAAAGGGCTAAACCGGGTGGCTCCTTGGAGGCAAGGATTCTGAGGCTCCGTCTAACATACTTTGGACATGTTGTGAGGAGAGACCGGTCCTTGGAGAGGGACATCATGCTTGGGAGGGTGGAGGGACAGCGCAGGAGGGGAAGGCCCTCTATGAGTTGGATTTATTCATTGACTGGGATAATTGGGATGGGAGTGTCAGAGACAGTGCGATTGGCACAGGACAGAGCGGAGTTTAGGGCTGTTGTACATAGGGTCGTTATGAGTCGCAAGCGACTCGATGGCACATAACAACAACAATGTAAAATTTATGAAATCCTAATTACTGCCAAGACAAGCTTGGTATTCTTCCTGTAACTCGTGACACAGAGGTTGGGCAAGAAGTTGCCAAATGTGAAACATGCCATTTGAGTTTTCTTTAACCATCTGAATTGGGATTTAAGTTTTCTAAGAGAAAAGTCTGTCTTCCTAGGCTTCTCTAGAACAAATTAATCAAGGCTGCTGGATTCTGTGAGTGTGCCAGTATTAAATTTGCTGATATGCAATAGTGTCCCTTTTTTTCCATTTTCCTCCACATCTTGCAGGAAGAATGTCATCACAGCTGAGGATGTCGGGGCAATCTTAGACTATGTAACTTAAAATGACAAACCACTGAATGCAGCCCTGATTTCTCAAGCCATTTTCCAAGGATGATCTTTGGTTATATCTTTATGATTCTTTCAGATGCAGAAGCTGTTCGTGTGGGAACATGATGCTTTTCAACCTTACTATTAGTTTAAAAAAATTAGAAAACACTTTAATTCATTTCTCTGTAGCTTTATTCTGAACACAGGTAAGGTCTAGAAGACAAATAGAAGAGTTCCTATAATTGAAGACAAATTGAAGACTTTTCCAGAGTACTGAGAAGCAGCGGTGCCAGTCTAGAGGCTAAGGCCCTGATCCACGCCATGGTCTTTCCAATTACCAGCTATGCTGGACAGTGACTAAGGATGATAGAAAAAGAATTGATGCCCTTGAGTTGTGGTGCTGTAGAGGAGTCTTGAACATACCATAGACCACAAAGAAAACAAATAGATCTGTCTTGGAGAAGGTGAAACCAAGTTTCTCCTTCGAGGCTAGGATTTTGAAGTTCCATCTCACACAATTTGGGCATGTGACCAGGAGGGACCGATCTTTGGAGAAGGACATCATGCTTGGAAGTGTGGAGGGATAGCACAGAAGAGAAAGACCCCAGATGAGATGAACTGATACAGTAGCTAGGGAAATGGTGGTAGGTGTGAGTGAGTTAGTGAGACTGGTTGAAGACAGGGCAGGCTTCAGAGCTATTGTACATATGGTCACTATTAGTAGCAGGGGACTCGACAGCATATAGCAACAAAAATTCATTAGTTCTTTTGTGATTTTACCGCTTTCATTTCTTATTTGAGACATTGGTGTGTTTTCTTTGTTTTTGCCAGTGATGTGTCTATTTTATTGAGCCTTTCAAAGAATGGTTTCAATTATTATTCTGTTTTCTATCCCATTGATTTCAGCCCTTATCCTTACCATATCTTTTTTTCTAAAGGCTCTCAGATTAGCTTGTTACTCCTTTTCTTTTACCTGGAGATATTGGGTTAAATATTTTACTCCTTTCTTCTTATCTGTTTGCTTATTACTTTGAACTGCCCCTTGATGATTGCCTTTACTGTTTTCCAGAGGATTTGATATGTTGTTATTTCATTTTCATTCATTTCAAGAATGTTTGTTATTTCCCTTTTTATTGCAATAACATGACCCACTAGTGCTCAAGTAAGGAGTTATTTAGTTTTCATATGGGTAGGTTTTTTCCTTTATCCTCTTATTATCAATTTCTTATTTTATAACATTGTATTCTGAGATGATATTTTTTTATTATTTTAATGTCTTTTACCTTGTTTAGGATTATTTTATGTCCTAGTATATGGTTATGGAGAATGTATCATGTCCACTTGAGAAAAAATAAATTGAGGTTTTTGTTACATGAATACCTCTGTAAGGTTTAGGTGGCTAATTGTATAGCTTAGAATTCACTACTGGGGACCAGACAACAGATAGGGAAAAATCTCCTGGGCCTCTGGGTAATCTCTGTTGCCCTAATCTGCAGAAAAAGGACCACCATGCAGGCTGCCCTGACCAACCAGCCAGAAAGTGCCTCATGGACTACCTGTCCACCCAATTTCCAGAGACCTAGTAAGTCCTCTCCACCCCATCTACCCATTTACCACCATGGATCAGCCAGCAAAAAGGAAATTGCCATGCTAGCCACCTGTACAAACAGAAGAGAAGTTTGTCACCTAAACAGGGAGTAAAGGACAACCAGCAGAGAAAATTTCTACTGGGAAACTGAATCAGGTGTAATGTTTCAATTCTGAAAGAAAAAGAAAATGCTGCAGCTCTGTCAGTAGTATCATAAAGACAAGGAATTTCAGCTTCCTACACAGACACAACAGAATCTTTCTCACACATACCAAGAAGAATCTCACATAGTGTCAAGGAAGCTGTAGTGATGTTCAAACATTATGAAAAATCAGCACAAGCTTTGTCCTAAAACAGACCAAGTCATGGACCAAATAAATACCTCACAGAAAGAGAAGCAGAGGGAATATTATCAACATGGAGGTCTTAGCAATAAGATAATGGGATAGCATATAGAAAAAATTGAAAGAAGACAATTGCCAGTTAAGAATCCTGTGCCCTGAAAAACTGGAGAAATTAGGTCATTTGCAGAAAAGCAGAAAGTAAAGGAATTCAAGGATCTAGAATATACCAAGGCCACTAGTGCAAAAATTTTCAACAAGCTGAATGAAGGGACAAAAAGCAGTATAGAAAGTTGAAATAGAGAATCAGTGATATAGAAGACAAGAACTTCAATGAGAACTTACTAGAAGAAAAAAACAAACAGGTAAACAGAAGGAAAATGAAGAAAACAAGAATTATGTGAGATGACATCAAATAACATATGTATGTTTGGAATTTCAGAATTAGGAGCAAGGAGGGGAAGCACTGAGGATATTGTGGAAGAGGTACTAGAAGAAAATTTCCCGGGTATTGTGAAAAGCAAAGAAATAAACATTAAAAGAAAAATACCATAGTCAAATTTTCCAAAATAAAAGACAACAATAGAATATTGAAAGTGGCATGAGAAAAAGTCACCTACAAAAGAGAACCAATTAAATTAAGCTCTGACCTCTCAGCAGAAACCATCTGAGCATTAAGATAATGGGATGACATATTTAAAAAAAAAGCTGAAAGAAAACAATCGCCAACTGAGAATTCAGTATCCAGGAAAGCTATCCATAAAACATGAAGGAGAAATTGCGTCATTTGCAGAAAACCAGGAACTTAACGAATTTGTGAAAACAAGACCAACTCTCCAAGAAATACTAAAAGAAGGACTTTACAAAGAGACAACGAAGGAAAGTAGATGGACTAAAGCAGTCAACAACAAAGGTAAAAGGAATGCAACAAAATGGTCATGATAAAACCTGACCTGTCAGTAATCATACTCAATGTAAATGGCTTAAGAACACCAATTAAAAGGGGGGGGGGGAGTAACAACTGGATGAAAACCCAAAGCCCATCAATATGTTGCTTTCAAAAGACACATCTAAGAAATTAGGAGAGAGACTAAAAATTAAAAGATGCAGGGGGCTAGGGGAATATACTAAGCAAAACCCTGAGAAAGCAATTTTATTATAAAACAGACCAGGGTGAAAACCACTAGCACAATAGATCAATAGGACATAACCTTAGTTAACATCTATGCACAAGATAGACCTGCAAAACAAAGGTTAACAAACTTGAGTAAAGAAATAGACAACACAATAGTTGTTCTCAACAACATGTTGTTCTCACCAAAAAACAGTGAGCACTAAGTTAAAAAAAAAATTGGCAAAATGCAGCAGATCTAAACTGGCTTACTGTTTTGGTGTCTATGTTGTAGTTGTTTTAAAATAGATCTTTTTAGTTATCACTTTTCTTCTAAATATTATGTTCATTGTTTTGTTGTGTTGTGCTTTCATTTTAATTTCCCTGAAGTATTTTTTGAGTTTCCTTTTTAAATTCCGTAATTATTTAACAATGTATTATTAATTTCCACATATATATGGAATTTTGTCATCCTTTTGTTAATTATTTCTAGTTTTATTCCATTGTTGAAAATACTTTGTATGATTCTTGTCTCTTACAATTTGTTATTGTGGTTATATATCATCAAATATACTACCACTCATTGTGACTCTATGAGTCTTCCTTCCTTCCCTCCCTTCCTTCCTTCCTTCCTTCCTTCCTTCCTTCCTTCCTTCCTTCCTTCCTTCCTTCCTTCCCTCCCTCCCTCCCTCCCTC
>NW_006399928.1:5097863-5104642 GCF_000299155.1 Elephantulus edwardii | reverse complement strand
TCCTTCCTTCCCTCCCTCCCTCCCTCCCTTTTTCACCTTCCACCTTTCCTAGAATGATATCTTTTTCCAAGGCTGGCGTCTCCTGACAACATAACTAAAATATGTAAGATGGATTTTCACCATCCTTGCATCTAAAGAGTACTCTGGTTTCACTTCTTCTAAAAACAACTTACTTGGTCTTGTGTGTGTATGTGTGTTTAATAAACTTTATTCATTATCATTAAATTCTCAGATTAGAGCCATAGTAGTTATACTATATGCCCACCAAATTGACAAAAATTTTCAAAGGTGATATTAAATGTGATTTGGGATGGAGACTTACTTGTTCTTTTAGCAATCCATGGAAAATTCAGTTCTCCAACACAACTCAAAGGCATTTGCATCAAATGCACCTTAGTCTTTCAATTGATATCGTTATTCTTGCTTTTTTTTTAAAGTTGAAGAACATTTTTTTATGCTCAAACATAAAAGAATGCAAATTCTATGCAAAAAAAAGTGAATAAAACTTGAAAAAACTGCTACCACAATAATAAAAAATTTTTCTTTAAGTTGCAGGACACTAGTTTACTCAATTTCATAGCCAAAAGCCGTAAGTAAATCTGCTTTCTCTTCATTGTAGAGGCCTCTACATCGTCTCATATATTGAGACTTGAGACAATCAACCCATGAGCCAGTTCCAGGACTTGCCATAAGGAATTACTTCTTCTAAGCCAGTCACCTAAATATAAATATGGTTTTCTCTTAATTTTTTCAAATCAAACTCATTTTCTTTTTCACATTTATTCATTCAACAAGTATTTATTAAATATTTCTATATTTTAGATGCTAGATATTTAGCAGTAAATACAACAGAAAAACATTGTGGAAATTATATTCTATTAAAGAACTAGTGAACAAAAAACCCCACATAAATGTGTGTGTGTGTGTGTGTGTGTGTGTGTGTGTACATAATCTCAAACTCACTGCTGCCAAATCAGAACTGACTCGAAGCTGACCTTCCAGTGGTGGTGTTTTTTGTTTTTAATTAATTTCAATGAACATTTACAAAGATTTTGGATTTCCATTCATTCATTGTTGCACTTTTCTCCCCGCCCACCCCACCCCACCCCCAGTTCGCTCTTCTCTTTGAAAAGTAAAAGAAAAATTCCTTCATTGATATACAATCCCCCCGCAACCCTCCCACTCCCACCCCAAGTATACTCCACTCTGCAACCTTCATTCCGGACTCTTATGATAATTATAATGCCCTAAATACTTTGCTTTTAAACTGTTCTCTACATGCAGTATACATAATTCATCCAGTTTTTCTCATTCTTACCCTAACCCTGATGTCAGTCCCGTTCTACAGCAGTGGCACTACGCAGTGTTTGTCCTTTTGTAACTGAGATATTTCACTCAAAATAATGTCCTCGAGGGTCACCCATGTTGAATAATATTTATTGCATGAGTTCCTTGTTTTTCAATGCAGCATAGTATTCAATTGTGCGAATATACCACAGCTTCTCTATCCATTCATTTGTTGATGGGCACTTGGGTTGTTTCCAACTCCTTGCTATTGTGAACAAAGCTGCAATAAACATGGGTGTGCATATATCTGCTTTGAGTGGCTGTTATGGTTTCTTTAGGATATATTCCCAGTAGTGGAACTGCTGGGTCAAATGGTATCTCTGTTTGCAACTTTTTGAGAAAACGCCACACCACTTTCCACAGTGGTTGCACCATTTTATACTTCCACCAACAGTGAATAAGGGTTCCAGTTTCTCCACAACCTTGCCAGCATTTGTTGCTTGCTGTTCTGTTAAATTTTGCTCTTCTTACTGGGGTGGGATGATATCTCATAGTTGTCTTAATTTCCATCTCGCTTAGAGCTAGGGATTTTGAACATTTCTTCATGTGCTTGTTGGCCATCTGAATGTCTTCTTTGGTGAAGAGTCTGTTCATATCCTGTGCCCACTTTGTTATTTGGTTATTTACCTTTTTCTTCTTGAGGTGTTAAGTATTCTATAAATTTTAGATATGAGTCCCTTATCAGATATGTCATTGTCATATATTTTTTCCCCCAATCTGTGAGTTTCTTTTTTATACCTTGTTGAAGAAGTTTGTTTGGGGGTTTTTATGAGGGGGGGGTATGTACATAAGGATTTGATTCTTAGAAGGTCCCATTCATCTATTTTATTCTCTCCTGAAGGTTTTTCATGATGGTTGGAGGAATGTTCATACCATCCATTAGGACTTCTATAATTATTCCAAGCTTTTCTCTGATGAATTTTGTGGTCTTTGGTTTTACTCCTATGTCTTTTATCCACCTTGAATTGGTTTTTGTGTATGATGTGAGGTGTGGGTCATGCTTGAGTTTTCTACAGATCATTTTTCAATTTTTCCAACACCATTTGTTAAAGAGGCTGTCATTTCACACATAACTGATTTCCTCTCCTTGTCCATAATCAGTTGAGCAAAGGTAGATGAGCAGATTTCTGGGTTCTCAATTCCATTCAGTTATTCTGTGTGTCTGTCACTGTACCAGTACCAAACTATCTTGACCGCCATGGCTGGGTAGTAGGATTTGAGATCAGAGGGTGAGATGCCTACTATCTTATTTCTCTTTCTTTCCTCCTTTTTTTTTTAATAGCCTAACAAATTAGTATTGAAGGGTTTGCCTTCTATCTCACTGATTCTGTATTCCAGTTCTTCAATTCTGCTCTTTTGTCCTTCCTCAGTGCTAATTTTTTCCATTTCCCAGTGTGAAATTTTTGTTTTACTACACTGAATTTCTCTAGAAGCATCTTGAAATACAGTGTTGTGATTGACAGGATAATATCCATTCACATACAAGAAAGACCTGTTCATACCACTATGATTCAAATTTATGCACCAACAACCAGAGCCAGAGGAGGAAATAGATGATTTCTACCCACTTTTGCAGTTAGAAATCTATCAAAGATGCAACCAAGATGTATTAATAATGATGGATGACCAAAATACAAAAGTTGAACAAGGAAGAAGGATCAGTACTCAGAAAACATGGATTTGGTGACAGAACTGAGGCTTGCGATAGAATGATAGAATTCTTCACAATCAATGATTTGTTCATAGCAAACACATTTTATAAGAAACATAAACACAGGCTATATACATGTATTTCACTTGTTGGTATGCACACAGATCAGATGGATTACATCTGTGGAACGAATCGTTGGAGGTGTTCAATATTAGCAGTGAAAGCTAGACCGGGTTCTGATTGCGGAACAGACCATCAACTATTCATATGAAAGCTCAAATTAAAGCTAGAGAAGGTCAAATCAAATCCACAGAATCAAAATTTGACCTTGAGTCTATCCCACCTGAATTTAAAAAGCCACTCAGGAACAGGTTTGAAGCCTTGAACTCTAATGAAAAAAGACTAAATGAGCTGTGTGCGGATATCAAGAATATCATTTACAAGGAATTTAAAAGGTCATTACAAAGACAGAAGAAGAAAAGACCAAAATGGATGTCAGAAGGGGCTCTGATATTTATTACTTGCTGCCCTGTTTAACTTTACCACTGTTACTGGAGTAAGATGGTACCCTATTGTGGTTTTTATTTACTCCTAGGTCTCTGATCCACCTTCAGTTGATTTTTGTGTATGGTATGAGATGTGGATCCTTTTTCAGCTTTCTACAGGTGGAAGTCTAGTTTTGCCAGCACCATTTGTTGAATAGGTTGTCATTTCCCTATTTGCTAGCTTTGATTTCCTTGTCAAATATCAGTTGGGTCTATTTCTGGATTCTCAATTCTGGATGTGGTGAAAAAGGAACTCTTATATGTTGTTGGTGGGATTGTAAAATGAGACAACCACTCTGGAAGGCAGTTTGGCACTTCTTCAATAAGCTGAACCCAGAAATTCCATATGACCCAGATATTACACTACTTTGGAATATACCCTGAGAAAATAAAAACTGAGACACAAACGGAGATTTGTATACCAGTGTTCATAGCAGCAGCATTCTCCATTGCAAGAATGTGGAAACAACCCAAATGTCCAACCACGAACAAATGGATTGCAAAATTATGGTACATTCACACAATAGAATACTATGCAGCACGCAGAAGCAATGATTTTGTAAGTTATTACCTAACTTGGGAGGGACTGAAGAGCATTACACTGAGTGAACCCAGTCCCAAGGACAAATATTATATAAAACCATTATTTTAGAATGAGTATAAGGGGGGTGAGGAGGGTGATAAAGATGTGCAGGAGGAGGGGGGAGTTTAATCATGGAGTTGTATAATTTGTTGAGTAAAGAGAATTGATGCCTTTGAGCTGTGGTGCTGGAGAAGAGTGTTGAATATACCATGGACTGCTAGGAAAACAAACAGGTTTGTTCTGGAGAAGGTGAAGCTAGAATGCTCCTTGGAGTCAAGGATTCTGAAGCTTCGTCTGACATACTTTGGGCATGTTGCAAGGAGGGACTGGTCCTTGGAGAGGGACATCATGTTTGGCAGAGTGGAGGGGTGGTGCAGGAGAGGAAGACCTTCGATGAAATGGGTCGATTCTGTGACTGGAGCGGTGGGAATAAGTGCATTTGAGATGGCTAGCTTGGCGCATGATAGAACAGCGTTTAGAGCTCTTGTACATAGGGTCGCTATGAGTCACAAAGGACTCAATGGCACATAACAACAACAACTACAGGGAGGTGAGAGAAATTTGAAGAATCTGTTCGTAAAAACAATGTATTTTAATTTTGTAAATAAACTACCAAAAAAAAAAAAAGAGAGAGAGACTGAATATTACACTAGAGCACCTAGAGCCAAAACAAAGGGAAGAAATTGAGAAGTTAAGGATCTGAATAGAAGATTTCATAGGGCAGCTTGGGAAGAGAAAGCACAGTATTATAATGAAATGTGCAAAGAACTGGAGTCCAAAAATCAAAAGGGCCAAACTCGCTCAGCATTTCTTAAGCTAAAGGAACTAAAGAACAAATTCAAGCCTTGAGTTGCAATACTTAAGGATTCTATGGGCAGAATATGGAAAGATCCAGGAAGCATTTAAAGAAGGTGGAAGGAATATACAGTTACTGTACCAAAAAGAAGTAGCTGGCAGAGAAGAATTTCAAGAAACAACATATATAGTCAAGAGGCAATCGTGACGAACGATGAGGTTCAGACTACTTTGAAGGACTTGGCAAAAAAATAAAGCCCCAGGAATTGATGGAATACCAATTGACATATTTCAACAAACAGATGCTGCCCTGGATATGCTCACCAGGTTGTGCCAAGAAATCTGGTGGACCACTACCTGGCCAACTGACTGGAAGAGATACATATTTATTCCCATTCAAAGAAAAGATGACCTGACAAAGTGTGGAAATTATTGTACAATATCACATATCACACGCAAGCAAAATCATGTTAAACATTATCCAGAAATGATTGGAACAGTACATTGACAGAGAACTATCAGAAATACAAGCTGGTTTTAGAAAAGGCTGTGGTACGAGAGACATTATCACTAATGTCAGATGGACCTTGACAGAAAGCAAAGAATCCCAGAGAGCTATCTATCTATATTTCATTAACTATGCATAGGCATTTGACTGTGTGGATCACAAAAAATTGTGGCTAACCTTGAGGAAAATAGGAATCCCAGGATACTTGATTGTGCTTATGCAAAACTTATACTTGGACCAGGAAGCAGTCCCCAGAACAGAGCATGGAAACATTGCATGGTTCAAAATCAGAAAGGGAGTGCATCAGGAATGTGGCCTTTCTCCATGCATTTTCAATCTATATGCAGAACAGATCATTTGGGTGGCTGGGCTTTGTGAGGAGGAATGTGGCAGGCATCAGGATTGGAGTAAGTCTCATCAACTTCCCACATTATGCAGATGACACAACCTTGCTGGATGAAACTGAGGAGGACCTGAAATGCTTGCTGCCAATGGTTGAGGGCTGTAGTCTTTAATATGGATTGAAGCTCAACATCAAGAAGACAATTTTTTTTTTTACTTTTTAAGGAGAAAAGCTAACTGGGGGGAGGGGTGGGAAGGGAGGAAAGTGTACAACAATGAATGAATGGAAATCCAAAGTCTCTAAACTTTCATTTAAAAAAGAAAAAAAAGACCAAGATTCTCACCACTGGGCCAATTGGCAGCACCATGATGTGTGGAGAAGAGATTGAGGTTGTTAATAGTTTCAGCTTGCTCAGCTCCACAAACAAAACTTTTGTCACCAGCAGTCAGAAAATTAAAAGACAAATTGCATTAGGTAAACCTGGTGTCAGAGACTTCTCCAGAGTACTGAGAAGCAGTGATGTCAGTCTAGAGACTAAGGTGTGCCTGATCCAGTCCATGGTCTTCACAGTTACTTGCTAGGCATCAGAGAGCTGGGAAATGACTAAGGATGACAGAAGATGAATAGATGCCTTTGTGTTGTGGTGCTGGAGAAGAGTCTTAAACAAGAAAACAAATAGTTCTGTCTTAGAGTGAACCAAGTTTCTCCTTGGAGGCTAGGATGTTGAGGCTCTGTCTCACATACTTTGGGCTTATGGCCAGGGGGGACCAATCCTTGGAGAAGGATGTCGTGCTCAGAAAGGTGGAGGGACCCTACAGGAGAGGAAGATCCTGGATGAGATGGATTGATGCAGTAACTAGGGGAATGGAGCTAGTTTTTTCATAATCAGTGAGCCAGGCTCAGGACAGGGCAGGCTTCAGAGCTATTGTACATAGGGTCACTATGAATTGCAGGTGACTCAATGGAATATAATCACAACAACATTTTTTTAATTAGATTTTTATTAG
>NW_006399928.1:5089034-5095079 GCF_000299155.1 Elephantulus edwardii | reverse complement strand
TCAAGTATTTCATAAATTCTGGATATAAGTCCCTTATCTGATATGTTATTACCAAATACGTTTTCCCAGTCGGTGGCTTCCCTTTTTACCCTGTTGGAGAAGTTTTTGGATGTGCATAGGGATTTGAGTCTTAGAAGATCCCATTCATCTACTTTATCTTCTGGTGTAGGGTTTTCAGGATACTTGGAATACTGTTTATGTTGTGGATTAGGACAACAACATTTCTCTATGACTTCTAGTTTTTCCATTGATTTATTTTTCTGTTTGGTATTCTTGATTTTTCAAATTCTTCTAGAGTTTTGTCTGAGATTTCTCTTATTTCATCTGTGGTTTTCTCAAAATTTTTTTCTCAAATTTTCCCCTCAGTTGTTTGAAGACATTTGTGCATCATCTTTTTTTTTAAAAAAAAAAACTCTTTATCAGAAAATCCCAAAGCTTTTCTTCCTCTGAAATATTTTGTTTCTTTCACAATATTTTGTAACATCTTGTCCTGATTTTTTTTGTTCAAGTTTGAAATAATCTCTTGTCTCTTGAATATTGTGTTTGTGGTAATATTTATCATCTTTTACTGCCTGTATTCTGGTATACGTTATTAAAGATAAGGATTTATGTGTGTTTTCCTCTGTTCTTTGTGTAGTACAGTTGAGGGTAAGAATAAGCTGGTGATAGATGTTGTTTAACATCCGTCAGAGCATCAGCTAACTACTTTTGTATAATGGTTGAATGTGCAGGCATGTGGAAAAGGGGGTAAAAATAGACTGTTGACAGAAAGGGGAAAAACCTGAACGCTCTTGCAGTTTATGGGCCAGGTCAGACTAGATATATAGTCTGGGATCTTGTTTCTGTTGGCCTGGCAGAAGATTGAAATGGGGTTTCAATCAGAGTAGACATTCAGCTTGTCCCCAAATATAAGAGTGCTAGACAAAGCCTAAGATACAGTGCCAGGCCACAGTAAATCTCCCCTGACTGAGGCTGGCAAGGGGTAAGGCGTGTAGCTGGAGTAGAGTTTCTACCTATTGACAGTCACCTGTCCAACTCTGCAGTCTTTTCTAGTACAGGTGCTGAGTGTATACTGGAATCGCAGGCTGAGCTTGCTCCCTCTTTCACTGTAAGAAGGTCTGGGAAAGGCGTACCCTATGCCTGATCTACACAGGTGCCGTACTGTATGGATGCCATACTGCAGAAATGGTGCCTCACACCATCCTCAGTAGAAATAGTGATTGCACACTTCTACACAGGGCAGTATATTCCCACCGCTAAAGCTAAAGGGATATCTTTCAGGACCTAGCCACTGCCAACTCCAAGATATTCAGTGCTTATGCTAGAGAGTGCTCTGTTCTGAGTGAAAGTATGGTCTGCACTATATTCCAGGACCACAGTGATTAACTAATTTGATACATGGTCCTTTGACCCACATTGTGCTTTCATTTAACTTGGGACTTGTGCAGACTAAGTACTTCCCCTCTCAGGTGGGCACAGCTGACCACACCATTAAGGATGAGCAAGTCACAGGTACTCCCAATGCCAAGGTCAAAGTGGCATTACCGTGCCTTCAAGCAGAGCTGGGATGGGGCATGGGGAACCCTGCCCAGTCAGGTGAAAAGTGTTTCTGCTATCCCCTGGGTAGGTATAGGAAGGAAAGGGGAAACTTCAGCTTTATTAACATCAACCATCTACTAGTAGTAGTGATTTGCAATTCTTGGATTCCTGAAGGCCTCCTGAAAGCCAAACCACAGAAGAGTTCAAAGTGGATGCTTAGTATTGAGTTATCTGCTTCACCTGTCTCCTTCATCAGTGGTTTTGTCTGGTTCCTTCCTTCAGTTGTTGGTATGTTTCTTCTTTATCATTCTCTTTTAATTGCAGGATTCCAAGATTATTATCTGTATCTGCTATTTTTGTTTTTATGTATCTTTGTTGAAGCCAGACTAGTTCTCTTGTCTGATTAGTTAATCATACTGCTGGAAGTCTTTATTGATAGTTTTGTAGGATTTTAAAAATTGCTATTTAAGTGAAAATTTACAAAGTATATTGTTTTCCAATCAAACATTCATACTCATCGTGTTTTATAACATCAACTGATTGTACAGTACTCATATTATTGTTTTATTTTAAGATCACAGGGAATAATTTGGGTTTAAGACTTAAATATTATCCCAGGTCAAAAGGTTCAAGGGTTCATCTAGCCTCCATGACTTCCAAAATTCTGGATTTCTTGAGAATGTACCATTCTATTCTGCACATATAGCTCCTTTTAATCAGGATTATGATAATGTTCAATAATAGTGGTGGTTGTAAGGTGCTGTTGAGTTGTGTGATACTCATAGGGATCCTATAAACCATGGGTCTGAACCCTGCCCTGTCCAATGCCATTCTCATCATCTCTGATAAATTTGAGCCTATTGCTGTAGTCATTGTATCTCACTGAGAGTCTCTTCCTCTCTTTCATTGACCCTCTACCTTTCCTTACATGATGTTCTTTTCTAAGGAATGGACCTTCCTAACAACATGCCCAAAGTACATGAGATGAGGTTTCTCATTATTGCCTCTAAGAAGTACTCTTTCCCTCTCAGCCCCACAAAACATATTTGTTTGTTCTTTTGACAGTCCATAGTATATTCTGTACTCTTCCCCAATACCACAATTCAAAGGCATCAATTGCTCTGTAATGTTTATTGTTGTTGTGTCCCATCAAGCCCTGGATGTGCTCACTTAGTTGTGCCAAGAAATCTGGAGGACAGCCAGCTGGCCAACTGACTGGAAAAGATCGATATTTGTTCCCATTCCAAAGAAAGGTGACCCAACAGAGTGCAGAAATTATCAAACAATATCATTAATATCACATGCAAGCAAGATTCTGCTGAAAATTATCCAAAAACGTTTAGAATAATATGTCAACAGAGAACTGCCAGAAGTGCAGGCTGGATTTAGAAGAGGTCGTGGTATTAGGGATATTATAGCTAATGTTAGATGGATCTTGGCAGAAAGTAGAGAATACCAGAAGAATGTCTCTCTATCTGTGCTTCATTGACTATGCAAAGACTTTTGACTGTGTGGATCACCACAAGCTGTTGCTGAATCTGAGAAGAATGAGAATACCAGAACATTTGATTGTGCTAATGCGAAACCTATACTTGGACCAAGAGGCAGTTGTCAGAACAGAGCAAGGAGACACTACATGGTTCAAAATCAAGAAGAGGGTCCGTCAGGAAATGTATTCTGTCTCCATAACTTTTAAATCTGTATGCAGAACAGATCATCTGATATGCTGGGCTATACGAGGAGGAATGTAGCATCAGGATTGGTGGAAGAGTCATCAACAACCTGCATTATGCAGATGACATAATCTGTTTTACTTACCACTCAACAACTACAGCTAACAGCAAATAATGTAAAGGACCATATGCTTTCTCAACAGAGTATGCACAGATATTCTTTTACAGTAATAGTAGCTTCACATATTTCCCATTCAAAATCTTATCCTAAATTAATTATTCCTTTTGTTTTGGATTGTTGTCCTGTAGGGGGAAGAGAAATTAAGTAAACTATTGACTTACTAGAGGTCGGAAGGAGTGGCATCAACTTCCTAAACAACATGCCTCTGGAAACTATGAGATTTGAAAAACAATGATAATTATAGAAAGGCTTCAGGTCTTTCGCTATGAGTCATAAAGACTCAACAGCAATCAACAACAACAATAACAGAAGTCATGAGAAGCCATCTAGCAAGCTAAAAATAAAATCAAGAAACTTTTATTTTGAATCCTTAAATTTAAAAAAAAACTCTGATACTGAAAATGAGAAACTAAAGTACTGTAAACTTCAACTTGTTTGACATTTCTAGTGTAGGGAATTCACATCAACAAAACTATTAGACCATTATCATAGTCAGTGAGGGAGGACCAAGAATATGAAAAAAACACAGTTGCTGGCTTTCCCCAAGGAATTGATAATACAATGGGGAGAGATCAAATCAATGTTGAAGACTCTAGCTAATGCCAGCCATGCTGTTAATTCTCAGAAGGCCACTGAGGGAGTCTTGTATCTAAGAGCCTTCACAGCAGCCAGCACAGAGACATGTATGTGATATTTTGGAAAGTTCTATTTGTTGAATAAGAACATAAAAAAGATACCAACAGAATTTTCTAGTAGCTGAGGGAGAATGAGACACGGCTTTCTGAAAGAAGTGACATTTGCGCTGGGCTTGGAAGAATGGGAAGGGGATTCATAGGCAATAGGAGAAACTAGAAAATGGCAAAATATCCTAAGGAGATACATACATAGTATAATTGCAGGGCAAGGAGAGACACTATTATGGCTAGAGAACCAAGGAACAGTAAGAGTTAAGGCTAAAGGGAAAAGATGAAGTATAAATAGGTAGAGAGACTTTTGAAAAACAAGCTAAAGAACCTAGCAATAGACAGTCATGAAAAGTTTTGAACAAAGAGAGCTATGCGACCTGAAAAGGGCTTTTCTGCTTTGCCCAACTAGGCCTCTCTCACTTTGTGAGCAATGGTGAATTATTTTGGTGGTTCTGTTTGTATGAATGTAGAAATTTTTATCTGGTTTAGCTAGGGATTTTGGCATTTATTTCTTTTTCCTTACAGTTTTTCACAGCATATGGACCTGACTATGTACTGGAAATCACACCAAGCTGCCGGCCAGACCGCAATGAGCCCCACCGAGTGCAGCAAATCCTCAGCTCTATCAAAGGTGAGCATCACCCCTTGGGTCCTGGCTTTCCTCTACCCAGCTTGTAGTGATTATTCAGTGAGAGCTTCCCCTCATATCATTTAGCTTTTGACAAATAATTGTTTTACTGACTTAAAAGGAAAACTGCTTCTTGACCTAAGAGTTAGTACTTGGAATTCTTCACTTGCCACTTTGGTTGGAAATGTCTTTGGCTGGCTAATGTCACCTTTAGAAGAATAAAAGTTTAGTTGTCGATACTGCAAATGAGAAGCAACAATGTCAGTCTAGAGACTATGTGCACCTGATCCAGGCCATGGTCTTTGCAATTACTTGCTGTGCATCAGATTGCTGGATAGTGACTAAGGATGACAGGAGGAGAATTGAAGCCTTTGAGTTGTAGTGCTGGAGAAGAGTCCTTAACATACCATGACCACCAAGAAAACAAATAGGACTGTCTTGGAGACGATGAAACCAAATTTCTCTTTGGAAGCTAGGATTTGAAGCTCTATCTCACATACTTTGGGCATGTGGCCAGGAGGAGCCGATTGATTCTTTGAGAAGGACATCATGCTCGGAAGGGTGGAGGGACAGAGCAGGAGAGGAAGACCCTGGATGAGATGGATTGATACAGTAACTGGGACAATAAGGGTAGGTGTTTCAGAGTCACTAAGACATGCTCAGGATAGAACAGGCTTCAGAGCTGTTGTACAAAGGGTCGCTATGAGTCACGGGTGACTTGATGGCACATAACAACAACAACAATTCCCAATAAAAAAGCAGTTGAAAAGTGTGAAATCCTTTTTCTTTAAAAAGGTAAACTGTAAAACCCTCTTTAAGATAAAAGAAGTTCAAAGCAATTTAAGCTTAAATTATGTTGGCAAGGGTTCTCAAATCATTTGTTTTAGTATACTTTCTTGAACCTGGGAAGACTGCAGGACTATAGTGAATAGTTAGGGCTCCTGATAGCTTTGAGAGTGAATTCCCCATTCTTATCCAGAGAACTGTAAATGAGGTTATTGCTTTATCCTTCTCTCCTGTCTAAGGCTAGACTAGAATTGTTCTAGCAGCTGGATAGAGGGGAAAATGGCAATCATCAAGCTACGGTGCTCTTGATCACACTATTCACTAGCTATCTGGGGAAACTGTCTTAAACTTTCTAATAAAACCCTCCCTATTCTATCAACCCAGCTAATGCCTTGCAACTCAATTTTAGTGCACCTTTATCTTTGGTTTTCAAGTGAGCATATTGATGGTTTTGGTTTTTAATTCCATCTCTTTGTCTCTTAACTGGTGCATTGAAACCATTCACATTCAGTGTGATTAAAAATATGCAAGGGGTTTTTTCTCTCTTTTTAA
>NW_006399928.1:5076099-5088640 GCF_000299155.1 Elephantulus edwardii | reverse complement strand
AATAATATTGCATTAGTTCCTTGTTTTTCAATGCAGCATAGTATTCCATTGTGTGAATATACCACAGCTTCTCTATCCATTCCTTTGTTGATGGGCACCTAGGTTATTTCCAGCTCTTTACTATTGTAAACAAAGCTGCAGTAAACAGGGATGTGCATATATCTGCCTCAGTGGCAGTTAGGGTTTCTTTAGGGTATATTCCCAGCAATGGAATTGCTGGGGGAAATGGTATTTCTATTTGCAACTTTTTGAGAAAGCGCTATACAGGCTTCCATAGTGGTTGCACCATTTTACACTCCCACCAACAGTGAATAAGGGTTCCAGTTTCTCTACAACCTTGCCAGCATTTGTTGTTTGCTGCTCTGTTAAATTTTGCTATTCTGACTGGGGTGAGATGACAACTCGTAGTTGTTTTGATTTGCCTCTCTCTAAGAGCTAGGGATTTTAAGCATTTCTTCATGTATTTGTTGGCCACCTGAATGTCTTCTTTGGTGAAGTTTCTGTTCATATCCTGTGCCTGTTTTTCAATTGGGTTATTTACCTTGATCTTGTGGTGCTCGAGCATTTTAAAAATTTTAGATATATGTCCCTTATCTGACATGTCATTACCAAATATTTTTTTCCCCAATCTGTGGCTTTCCTTTTTACTCTCTTGGAGAAGGTTTTAGATGTGCATAGGGATTTGATTCTTAGAAGGTCCCGTTCATCTATTTTATCTTCTCCTGGTTGTAGATTTTTGTGGATGCTTGGAAGACTGTTTATGTTGTGGATTAGCACTTCTAGAGTTTTTCCAAGCTTTTCTTTAATGAAGCTGATAGTGCTTGGTTTTAGTCCTAGGTCCATGATCCATATTTTGAGTTGGGTTTTGTGTATGGAGTGAGGTGTGGATCTTGCTTGAGTTTTCTACAGGTAGTTTTCCAATTTTGCCAGCACCATTTGTTGAAAAGGTTGTTGTTTCCCCACTTAACTGATTTCATCTTTTTGTCAAAAATCAATTGACTATAGGTAGATGGGGTGATTTCTGGATTTTCTATTCTATTTCATTGATCTATGTTGTCTATCATTATACCAGTACCACACTGTCTTGATGACCATAATAGTGTAGTAGGATTTGAAATCAGGGAGTGAGATGCCTCCTACCTTATTTCTCTTTTTAAGAAGTGCTTTGCTTATTTGGGGCCTCTTTCCATTCCAAATGAAAATGAAAATTGCCTTTTCCATCTCGTTGAAGAATTGAACTGGTATTGGGATTGCATTGAATGTGTAAATTGCCTTTGGTAGTATTGTCATTTTCATAGTCTTGAGTCTTCCTATCCATGAGCAAGGGATATTCTTCCACTTCTCTCATAGATATTTATAGGCTAATGCACCCAAAAAAAGCACAGCATACCTTCTTTTCCAGTGTGCATGGAACATTCTCCAGAATAGATCACATTTTAGGTCACAAGGCAAATATCAACAAATTAAAAAACATAGAAATTATATAAAGTATCTTCTCAGACCACAATGTCACAAAATTAGAAATTAATAACAAGAGGGTAAAGGAGAAGAAAACCATACATTTGGAAGCTGAACAACAACTTGCTTGAACATCAGTGGGTACTAGAAGAAATAAAAAAATGAAATTAAAAAGTTCTTTGAAACAAATGACAATGAAAACACCACTTACCAAAACCTCTGGGAAACAACAAAAGCAATAATCAGAGGCCAATTTATAGCAATAAGCAAACACATCAAAAGGCAGGAAAAAATGACTATTAACTTTCTAATCCAACATCTCCAACAAATTGAAAAAGAACAGCAAGAGAACCAGACACCTCTAAAAAAACCCTGAAATTATAAAAATTAGATCAGAAATAAATGAGATAGAAAACAAACAAAAAAAATTAATTGAAACCATCAACAAAACAAGGAGTTGGTTCTTTGAAAAGGTCAATAAAATGGGCAAACCACCAGCAAAACTAACAAAAGAAAAGAAGGAAAAGACACAAATAATCTGAGTAAGAGGTGAAACAGACAACATCACAACAGAACCAACTGAAGTAAAAAGGCTAACATTGGAATATTATGAAAAACTATACTCAAATATGAAAATCTAGAGGAAATGGACAAATATGCAAGTTTTTACTGGGTTGTTTTGTTGAGTTATATTTTGTGTTGTTGCTGGTTACTTTGGTCCATCCACTTTTCTTTGAAAAGTTGGTCTTGTTTTTATTAACTCCCTTAATTTCTGCTTTTCTGAGAATGTCCTAATTTCTCCCTCATACTTGATGTACAGTTTTGCTGGGTGTGGGATTCTCAGTTCACAGTGGTTTTCTTTCAGAGCTTTGAATATGCCATTTTTTTAATATGCCATCTTCTTGTTCATGTAGTCGCTGCTAAAAAATAAGAATTTTATTTATTGGCTCTCTTTTCAGGTAATTCTTCATTTCTCTTGATCTGCTTTCTGAATTCTCTCATTGTCTGATTTTTGAGAATTTGACTATGATACATCCTTTTGGTTTTCTTTTGGAGTCTATCCTGTTTGGGATTTGCTCAGTTTCTTGAATGTGTATTTTCTCATTTTTCATGATACCTGGAAATTATTCTTCTAGTAACACTTCCTAAACAATTTTCTCAATGCTTTCCCCCCCTTCTACCTCTTCTGGAATTCCAATTACTCATATGTTATTCTTCTTGGTAATAATTAATGCTTTCTTCATTTTCCTTTTTTATTATTTCTGCTTTTCCTCTAGCAGGCTAGTGCTGAGTGTTATATCTTCTGTTATACTAATTCTGTGTTCCATCTCTTCAACTCTGCTCTTTTGTCCCTACAACATATTGACAGTTTCAGAAATGTTCTCTTATTATTCTAGATTGTAGTGTCTTGTTTTATTTCTAATATTTTATTGGCTTTATATGCATTATCTTCTGTGGATTTTTTAAGATTCTTCTAGAGTTTTGCATATGAACTCCTTCACTTCTTCATATTTTTCTTCCATTTTATGAAAACACTTGTTTATCATTCTTCTGGATTCCTCTCTTAGAGGATTCCATCAGCCTTTCCTCTTCTGTGAGATCTACTGGTTCTGTTTTTTGATCATAATATATTTTTTGTTGTTGTTGTTGAGGCCTTGTTTTGTTTTTAGGATCATGATCTGGTTGGTTTTGGTGTTTTGTGGGTTTTGGGTTTTTTTACATTATTGCACATTTTCTTCCCCTCTTCCTTCCCCTGTAGCCTTCCCTGCCGTGCACCCTTTGGTCCAGATTGTTGTCATACACATAATGCTAATTCCTAATCATATATCCTATTCACCCAGTTCTTTCCCTCATCTGATCTAATGCATTATCTATCCAGTCTTTCCCTATTCTCTCTTCAACAACCTCCCCCCATGTCTGTAATGTCTTAAAACTGTGGTATTATACAAAATTTATCCTTTTTTTGATGGAGATATTTCACTGAGCATAATGTCTTCCATGCTCCTCTATGTTGTGTAATGTTTATGAGTTCATTATTTTTTTCAGTGCTGCATAATATTCTATTGTGTAAATAGATCATATTGTTTCTACCCATTTATTTGTTGATGAGCACTTGGATTGCTTCCATCTCTTTGCTATTGTGAATAGCGCAGTAGTAAACATGAGTGTGAAGACATCTGTTTGAGTTATGACTCTGGTTTCTTTAGGATATATTCTCAGTAGTGGAATTGATAGGTCAAATAGTATTTCTATTTCCAGCTTTTTAAGAAAGTGTCAGACAGCTTTTCATGGTGGCTGTACCATTTTACATTCCCACTAGAAGTGAATAAGAGTTCCAATCTCTCCACAGCCTCACCAGCATTTGTTGTTTGCTGCTCTGTTGCATTTTGTTATTATTGCTGGGATGAGATGACAGTTGTTTTGAATTGGATCTCTCTGATAGTTAAGGATTTTGAACATTTATTCATGTATTTGTTTCCCATTTGAATATCTTCTTTGATGAAGTGTTTATTCATATACTATGTCTATTCTGTGATTTTGGTTGTTTCCATTTTTCTTGTTTAGGTGCTAGAATATTCTATATATTTTAGATCTAAGTCCCTTACCTTATCAGATATTTCATAGCCAGATATTTTTTCCCAGTCTGTGAGTTTCCTTCTTACCCTGTTGGAGAAGTCTTTTATGTGTGTAAGGATTTGATTCTTTGAAGGTCCCATTCATGTATTTTATTCTCTTCTAGTTGTACAGTTTTCATTATGCTTGTAAGCCTTTTCATGCTGTAGATTAGGGCCTCTAGAGTTGTTCCTAGCATTTCTCTGATGAATTTTATAGTCATTGATTTTACTTCTAGGTCCCTCATC
This sequence comes from Elephantulus edwardii, assembly GCF_000299155.1. Lineage (NCBI taxonomy): Eukaryota > Metazoa > Chordata > Mammalia > Macroscelidea > Macroscelididae > Elephantulus > Elephantulus edwardii. The sequence goes on along the minus strand of NW_006399928.1, from coordinate 5,084,321 downwards.
CACCTTGAGTTGGGTTTTGTGTATGGTGTGAGATGTGGGTTTTACTTAAGTTTTGCAGATGGTTTTACAATTTTGCCAACACTCTTTGTTAAAGATTGTTGTTTCCCCACTTAATTGATTTTGTCTCCTTGTCAAAGATCAGTTAACCATAGGTAGATGAGCTGATTTCTCAGTTCTTGATTCTGTTCCATTGATCTATATGTCTGTCACTGTATCAGTACTAACTATGCTCTCTTGACCACCATAGCCATGTACTAGGATTTGAGATCAAGGACTGTGATGCCTCCTACCTAGTTTCTGTTTCTCAGTAGTGTTTTGCTTATTCAGGTACTCTTTCCATTCCCGATAAAATTGGGAACTGCCTTTTCCATTTCATTGAAGAATTAAATGGATATCTGAATTTGATATCTGATATTGGATTTGCATTGAACTTGTAGATTGCCTTTGGTGGAATTGTCATTTTCAAGATATTGAGTCTTCCTGTCCATGAGCATGGTATATTCTTCTATTTCTTATTGTAATGTTTTATAGTTTTCTTTGTATCGGTCTTTTGTGTCTTTATTTAGATATATTCTCAAAGATTTCATCTTGTGATTAGCTATTGTAATTAGTATTATTTTTCTTATCTCCATTTCTATATTCTCTTTTTTAACTGTAGAAAAGCCTAACTGATTTTTGTATGTTGACCTCATACCCTGATACTTTGCTGAATTGGTCGATTATATCTAATCATTTTTTATTGACTCTTTAGGGTTTTCTAAGTATACTGTCATATCATCTACATATATAGTTTTATCTCCTTTGCCAATTTGGATACCTCTTATTTACTCCTCTTACCTTATTGCTCTCACTAAGATTTCTAGGATAATATTGAATAGAAAAGTTGATAGTGGGCATCCTTGCCTAGTTCCTGTTCTCATGCGGAATGCCTTTAATCTCTCTCCATTGAGAACAATGTTGGTTCTTGGTTTTACAGATATACTTTTCACTATGTTGTAGAAATTCCCCTAATCCTATTCTGTTGAATGTTTTAATTAGGGAGGGCTGTTGGATTTTATCAAAGACCTTTTCTTAATCAGTCAATAGGATCATTCTTTGTTTTGTTGATGTGATGAGTTGCATTGATTGTTTTTCTTATATGGAAGCATCCTTGCATGCCTCTATGAATCCTACTTGGTCATGATGAATTTTATATATATATACTGTTGGATTTTGTTGGCCAGGTTTTTACCGAGGATTTTTGTGCCTCTATATTGGTGTATTTGGAAGCAGGAATGGCATCTGCTTCCTAAACAACATGCCTCTGGAAACTTTTTGAACTTTCATAAATGTCAATAGTCCTAGAAAGGCTTCAGGCCTTTTGTTCATAGGGTCACTATGAGTTGTGCTCGAGTTGAAGGCAATCAACAATAACAACAACATATTGGCATATAGTTTTCTATTTTGGTGGTGTCTTTATCTGACTTTGGTAATAGAGTTATATTTGCTTCATTGAATGAATCTGGAAGTAATCCATTTTTTCCTATTTCTAAAATACTTTATGTAGAATTGGCCACAACTCTTCTCTGAATGTTTGATAAAATTCACTAGTGAAACCATCTAGTCCAGTGTCTTTTTTATTTGGAAGTTGTTTTATGGCCTGTTCAGCCTCTTCTTTTGTAATGGTTCTCTTCAGATGTTCTACTTTTCTCTATCAGTTTGAGTAGGTTGTGAGTTTTTTTAATTATTTCCCCATTTCCTCTAGGTTTTCATAATTTTTTTTTTACTTTTTTATTGTGAAAAACGTGTATGAGTATACAATGTGGTGAGGCTTGGGAGCAGAAGAGTGAGTATGGGCAGGAATGAAATTGCAGGGCTGCACAATTTGGTGGGTAGGGGGAGTAGGTGAAGGAAATGAGAACGAGGCAGTGGGGACCAGAAGAGACAGGGTAATGGAGAGCATATTCCAATGGTGATTAATATTTTTTTTTACCAAAGAAATTGTCTTATTCACTTGTGGGTTTCTCATTTGGGAATAGGGTGCAGACTCTCTGGCTTCTTCATGCTGAACAGGGACGTTGATGTGAAGGGGGAAGGAAAGCCCACTTTAACACCTTACTGGTGGTTCTGAGTTGAAGCTGCTTGCCTTCTTGTTCTGTTAGAAGATATTTTCCTGACGTTTACTGCTCTCTGAACTGCAAAATATTTGCCAAGGTGGGTCCAGGATGGCTAGCTGATCTCTGAGGCTCCATCCTCCTTCATTTCTTTAGCTGGCAGTTCCCTTTTGTCTCTGGAACTGGGTTGAGGGTCCAGGTCTGGAGTTAAACTCAGTGTTAACATTACTTATAGTAAAGGGATTAAACCTAAAGAGAACAAACTTGTGAGTTACAAATAGAAGGGCTTTGGAGATGTTACTTAAAGGTGTACTGGGGGAGAAGGTGGAAGAAAGTAGCTTAGATAAAATTCTTTGTATACCCTAGGCAGTTTTCCCCAGTGACCTTAAGGCTCTTCCCACAGGCCAGACGGCATACCCTGAGGGCTAGACAGAACACCCCAAGGGTCAGATGACCCACCCTGAGGGCTGAACTGCTCACCCGGGGGTTGGGCCAAATGGCTCACCCTGGGGACCAAACAGCACACCTCAGGGGCCAGGTGGCATACCCCGTGTGCCAGGCAGCACACCATCCTATGGAAGAGCCCCCCAAGGTCTTGACCCTGTGCCTCACTAAAGACTATAGCCAGGAACAGCACCCCTAATTCTGGCACCACCACCATTGCCCCCCTCCCCTGCAGCAAGTGGTCAGCCTATAATGTGCAGTAGGCATCACTACCCTCCCCCTTTATAAAGGAGAAGGGGCTTTGAGTGGTGAACAGACCCTCTGTAGGTCTAAACAGTTCTTGGCAGCAGAAATCAACAAATCAAAAGATGTGGTATATTGAGGAGATCTACCATCTCAGGTATGTTGTTGTTAAATGTCATCGAATTACAGACAACTCAGTGATCCTATGAATGAAAGACCTGAACACTTATACAACTTTCGTCATTTCTTTAAGTTCATAGAGTTTCTAGAGGAAAGCTATTTCAGAAGTAGACGCCACTCCTGCTATTAAGCCTGTTACAATCAGGGAGCTCCACCAGGCACTGTCCACCATGGATGACCATCATCACATCTGTCACTTCAGGGTCACAGTATTTAGCCTTAGAGCAACCACAGATCACCTCTGTATAGCCAATTGGCAGAGCAGTGATAATATTACTTAGAAGAGTGTTTGACCAAAAACAATCAAAATCAGGCCTGAGGGCTGCAGATTAAAATCCCCAACTTTTGGTTTTGTAGCATAGCTTTCTATCCACTAAGCCCATAGAGATGTCTCTGTGGTTCACAACAATTCTATGAAACACAAATCTAGTCCTTGCCCTATCCTACACCATCCCCACAATCCGATACATGCTCGAGCCCATTGCTGCAGACACTTTATCAATCCATTGTGTTGTTGATATTCTTCTCTGACCTGTCCAAGGAAATCTTCACTGACAGCAAGATGCTTTCCCATATCAAGTCCTTCATCTCCTGTGGCTCCATGGAGTCACCACTGCCTACCTCCTTCCTGCCCTGGGGGCCTACAGCTCCTGGCATCCACAGCCTCCAACCCTGTGGGGGCTCTGTCACACCAGCCATGGGGCCCAGCTCCTGCCACCCATTCTAGGTTAGGAGACCAGTGGGCTCTGGCAACAGTGACCCCATGGGTTCACAGCTTGGTGGCACAGGCTTGGTGGCAAGCAGCAGATGGAAGTGGGACTCACCCATGTTCCTTAAGTTCCTTCATGAATCCCTGTTTTCTTGATGTTGAGCTTCAGTCCACATTGCTGATCAGCAGTCAACTGCTTGGCTATTTGGGTATATATAAATGGTGTGGCCTATTTCAGTGCAGCTTGCTGGGCCTCCTGCTCCTCACGTGCATCTCTTGCCGCCACTATCTTATTTCCGAGAATTTATTTTAGAAGACGTTTATTCTGTGACAGTGTGGAAGCTCTAGCATACCAACTTTGGGGCCTGGCACCCGCCACCCATCCCAAGTCAAGAGTATCCCTGAGGTCCAGCCACTGAGGTCCTGTGGAGCTGTGAGGGTGGTGTGGGCTCAGCAGTGGGGGGCTGGGAGCCATGGGACTCACCCATTTTTTTTTTAAGAATCTTTGTTCTCTTGATGTTGAGCCTCAGTTCATATTGAAGACCAGTAATCAACTATTTAATTATTTATCGATAAACTGAGGACTGAGGGGGGCCATGGAGGCCCATTTCTATGCAGCTTGCTGTTCCTGTAACTCCTTACATTGTTTCCCCCACTGCTGCAATCTTGGTTCTCCTCTAGTTTTCCTATTTGTTTGTGTAAACTGTTGTTATGTGTCGTTGAGTCACTTGTGATTCATAGCAACCCTGTGTACAATTATCTCTGAACCCTGGTCTATCTTGAGCTGACCTGATTGTCTCTGACACACCTACCCCAAGTCACTAAATCAATCCATCTCATCCAGGGTCTTCCTCTTCTGTGTTGTCCCTCCACCTTTCCAAGCATGATGTTTGTCTCCAAGGACTGGTTCCTCCTTGAAACTTGCCCGAAGTATGTGAGACAGAGCTTCAAAATCCTTGCTTACAAGGAGCAGCATTGTTTCACCCTCTCCAGGATAAATCTATTTGTTCTCCTAGTAGTCCATAGTATATTCAGTAGTCTTCTCCATCGCCATAACTCAAAGGTATCAATTCTTCTGTTATCATTAGTCATTGTCCAGCTCTCTGATGCATAGCAAGTAATTGCAAAGACCTTGGTCTGCATAAATAAAGCACAACAACTGGCATCATTGTTCTTCAGTACTCTGGAGACTGCAGATTTTCCTAGTGCAGTTCATCTTGATGATATTTTATTGTTAGCTTTTTTATTTTAATTGATTCTCTTGTGATATTACCCCTTTTATATCTTGTTCACATTATTTATGTCATTTATTACTTTTCTTTTGTTAGCTTTACTAGTGGTTTGTTGAATTTTATTGACCTTTTCATAGAACCAACTCCTGTTGTTGTTGATAGTTTCAGTTGGTTTTTCTTATTTCTATTGGATTTATTTCTACCCTATTTTTTCTAATTTCATTTCTTTTATAGGTTGTCTGAGATTTTTGCTGTTCTTTTGCTACTTGTTTGATATGTTTGGTTAAACTATTGATTATTCTTTTTTTCTTCTCTTTTGATGTGTTTTCTTACTGCAATGTATTGACCTCTAAGTACATCGTTTTCTGTATCACAGAGATTTTACTAAGTTGTGTTATTATTCTCATTTGTTTCAAGAAACTTATTTTTATTTCTTCTATTACTCACTCATGTTCAAGCAGGGTGTTGTTCAGCTTCCAAGTATATTATTTTGGTTTGGGGGTAGGAGATCATCTTGTTTTTTTTAAATTTAAAATCCATTTTATAAATAAAATTAAAATAAAATAATTAATATTAAAATAAAATAATTAAAATTAAAATAATTTTTAAAAATTATTTTTATGAAGTCTTTTGAAATTTGTTCTGAGCCTGATTTTAGGAAGGTGTGATGGCCCTTAAGTGAGAAGTTCCTGGCACGTGTAGGGAACAGAGAGAAAACCCACAACTGGAGCAACAGGATGAGGGAGTGATGAGGGTGGTAGAAAATGATTTTGTATATGTAGGAAGGGTCCAGGTCACTTGGAGTTCTGAACATCATGCTGACGGAGAAGATTTGAACAGCAAGGAAACTGGTAAGGGTCAGAGACAGGGGAGAGAGAAATAACTTTAGATTTAACAGCAAGGGAACTGATTTATGGTCAGAGACAGGGAGGAGAGAAATAACTTTAGAAGGTGGGAGGACATGGAAGAAGATGGGCTCAGGTTCAGGGAGATCCATAGGTCTTGTGGTAGGAAGATGATAAGTTCATTTCTCGTGACTTCTATTTTCTTAATTAAGCATAATTCTAAATCATCAGCTGAGTGAAGGTGTGGAACATGGTATGAGATGCTGAGCAAAGAATCACCTTGAGCAGCATGGTAGTCAGACATGACCTGGATGAGGCGGTTCCGCAGTCACCGTACTTCAATCTCTGAACTGGATTTCTCCCAAAGATCCTCCTCAGTATATTGTTTTTTCTCCTTTTTCATCTGGTTATTGATTTCTAATTTTGTAGCACTATTGTTTGAGAAAATGGTTTGTATTATTTCTATGAGGGTTTTTTTAACTTATAGGGGCTTGCTTTTTAACCTAAAATATCACCTATTCTGTAGGATGTTCCATGCATGTTGGAGAAGAATGTACACTGAACTTTGTGAGAGTGCATTAACCTGTATATGTCTATTAGATTGTGTTGGTTAATAGTGTGGTTTAATTCTTCAGTATCTTTGTTGAGTTTCTTTCTGGTAGTTCTGTCTTTCCTTGAGAGTGATGTATTGACGTCACCTACTACTATAGTGTTGATATCTATTTCTTTTTTTTAGTTCTGTTAAGATTTGCTTTGTTTGTTTTGCAGTTCTGTAACTTGGTGCATAGATGTTAATTATAGTTATGTCCCCTTCTTCTGTAGATCCTTTGAGTATTATATAGGGTACTTTCTGGTCCTTTGAGATAGGTTATACAGTAAAATCCATTTTGTTGGGGATTAATATTGCTACTCCTGTGTCCTGTCGCCATACTTTTTCAACCTGTATGCAGAACAGATCATCCAGAAGGCTGGGTTCTATGAGGAGAAATGCGGCATCAGGATTGGTGGAAGATCTATCAACAATCTGCGTTATGCAGATGACACAGCCCTGCTTGCTGAAACTGAGGAGGACCTGAAGTGCCTGCTGCTGAGGGTCAAGGACTGCAGCCTTCAATATGGATTGATGCTCAGTGTCAAGAAGACAAAGATTCTCACCACTGGACCATTTGGCAGCATCAGTATGGATGGTGAAGAGATTGAGATTGTTCACAGCTTTAGTCTGCTTGTCTCCACAATCAACACTCTTGGCACCAGCAGCCAGGAAATGAAAAGATGTATTGTGATGAGAAAGTCTGCTGTTAGGGACCTCTCTAAAGTACTGAAGAGCAACGGTGTGTCTCTGGAGACTAAGGTGCATCTGGTACAGGCCATGGTCTTTGCAATCACTTGTTACACATCAGAGAGTTAGACAGTGACTAGGGAGGAAAGAAGGAGAATTGATGCCTTTGAGCTTTGGTGTTGGAGAAGAGTATTGAAAGTACCATAGACTGCTAAGAAAAGAAACAGATTCATCCTGGAGAGGATTAAACCAGGATGCTCCTTGGAGGCAAGGATTCTGTGGCTTCTTCATGTGACATACTTTGGTCCATGTTGTAAGGAGAAGGACATCATGCTTGGGAGGGTGGAGGGCAGGCACAGGAGGGGAAGGCCCTCTGGGAGGTGGATTGGTTCAGTGACTGGAGCAATCGGGATGAGTGTGTCGGAGACAATGAGATTGGCACAGGACAGAGCAGAGTTTAGAGCTGTTGTACATAGGGTCGCTGTGAGTCACGAGCAACTCGACGGAACATAACAACAACAACCTGCTTTTTTCTGGTTATCCATTTGCCTTATAGATTTTTTTTCGCTCCTTGGATTTTAGTTTATCTCTGCTTTTTAAGTGTGTCTCTTGCAGACAGTATTTTGATGGGTTTGGGGGTTTTTATCCAATCTGCTTTTTTTTCTTTCTTTAATGGTAACTGATGAGAGGCAAGTGGAGTATTTTTATTACTTTATTTATTCCTGTTTCTTCTTAGAAAATATGTGTACTAAAAAGGCTAAATTAGGTTAACTAATTCTTTTTTATTATTTAAATAAAATTTTTATTACATACTAGTTTACTTAAAAAGTTTATATTTGCTTTCTCAAAAAGTTGCAAATAAAGATACCATTTGACCCAGCAGTTCCACTCCTTGGAATATACCCTAAAGAGACCGTAAATGACATCCAAGTAGATATATGTATACCCATGTTTATCACGGCTTTGTTTACAATAGCAAGGAGTTGGAAACAACCTAAATACCCATCAACAAACGAATGGGTAGAGATGCTGTGGTATATTTGCACAATGGAATACTATGCTGCATTGAAAAACAAGGAACCTCATGCAATATTATTCCAAATGGGTGACCCTGGAGGACATTATGCTGAGAGAGGTATCTCAGTCACAAAGGGACAAATGCTATATGGTGCCACTGTTGTAGAATGAGGCTGGCAT
>NW_006399928.1:5070517-5075750 GCF_000299155.1 Elephantulus edwardii | reverse complement strand
AAAAAAGTTTATATTATTTTTTTTACACTAGATCTTTCCCATTTCCTTTACTCATACCCCATCCATCAAATTGTGCAACCCTATGATTAACCACCCCCCTCTCTGCCCATCCTCACCCCTCTGCTCCCACCCTTCCCCTCTTGGATTTTCATACACGTTCTGTGATAATGGTCTTATATAGTACTTCTCCTTATGGAACTGATTTAAGTCATTTAACATAATGCTCTCCAGTCCCTCCCAAGTTAGGTAGTGATTTATTAAATCATTGCTCCTGCATGTATTCCTTCATGTGATTGTACCATAATTTATCAATTCATTCCATTGTGGTTAGACACTTGGGCCATTTCCATGTACTTACTTATGATGGTGAATAATGCTGCTATGAACATTGGTTTACAAGTCTCCATTCTCTCTTACAAATGCCTCAGTTCTCATTTTCTCAGGAAATATTCCAAGCAGTGGAATAGCTGGGTCAAATGGAATTTCTATGTTCAGATTTCTGAGGAAATGCCAAAATAACTTGTAGAGTGGTGTACCATTTTACAATCCCACCAACAATATATAAGAGTTCACATCTTTCCATATCCTCTACAACATTATGTTATCTGCTGTCCTTTTGCACTTTGCCACTGCTCCTGGAGTGAGATGGTATCTCATTGTGGTTTTGATTTGCATCTCTTCTTGCCAGGGATCTAGAACATTTCTTCATGTGTCTGTTGGCCATCCGGTTATCTTCCTCTGTGAAAATTCTTTCTATGTCTTTTTCCCATTTTGTAATTGTGTTATCAGTCTTTTTCTTGTGGAGGCCCTGTAGGATTCTATAAACTTTTTATATGAGACCTTTGTCTGAAATGGTATTGCTAAATGTTTGTTCCTGGTCAGTAGGTTTTCTTTTCACTCTGTTGGAAAATGTTTTTGATGCAAACAGAAATTTAATCTCTAGAAGGTCCCATTCACCAATTTTATCCTCTCCACATTGAAGATTTATGGCTGTATTTGGCAGTCTCTTCCTACCATCGGCTAGGGTGTCTAAGCTTGATCTCAGTTTGTCTCTAATGAACTTTGTGGTTTGGGGCTTTACTCTGAGGTCTCTAATCCACTTTGAGTTGATTTTTGTGTATGATTTTAGATGTGGGTCCTGTTTCAGGTTTCTGCAGAAAGGCGAGGTTTTATTAGCATAGTTATGCTAGTTTCGTTTTGGTATTGTTGCTGGTACTTTGATCCATCCTCCATCTCTTTGAGGATAATTTCCTTCAGTATTTTCTGCATCTTACTTTTACAAACTGCCTTAATTTCTGCTTCTCTGAGAATATCTTGGTCTGTCAAACATATTTGATGGACAGCTTTGCTGGATACAATATTCTTGGTTTAAAGTTGTGTTCTTTGATTGTTTGACAAATGTCATTCCACTGTCTTCTTGCTTGCATGGTTTCTGCTAAGAAATTTGTACTTACTCTTATTTACTCTCCTTTATAAATTACTGTTTATTTTCCCCTAGCTTCCTTCAAAATTCTTTGCTTGTCTTTGATTCTGGCAAATTTGACTATGGTATGCACTGGTGTTTTTCTTTTGAGGTCTGTTCCATATGGAGTTCACCCAGCTTCTTGTAGGTATATTCTCTCATTCTTCGTTATTGCTGGAAAGTTTTCTTCTAGTAGCTCTTCCACAACTTTCTCAGTGTCTTTTTTTTTACTTCTTATTCTGATATTCCAGTTATGCATTTCCAATTATAATTATATTCAATTATGCAAATATTTCCTCTTGATGGTGTCCTCCATTATTTTTAGGTTTTCTTCATTTTCCTTCCTTTTTAAAATATTTGTTTATTATAAATTTTTAATTAACGTGCAAGGGAGAGGGATGAGAATGTACCGTGACACAGAACCATGGATTTCAGCCTGCTGTGTCCAAGCCTGACCTCCAGGGGCTCCTTCAGTTGCCCAGGGATCCTTAGCAAAATGCGGACCTTGGGGATGTGGCCAAGATAAGGAGCCGGTAAAGGTTGATATTGACTAACCAAGAGGCAAAGTGAAATTGTAAATGAATCTGTGGTCTCTAACAGATGGACCTCTCTCCCTCCCCCTCCCCCCCCACTCTGGCAAATGACTTTAGTCTCTAAAGCAGGTGCAGACATACTGAGGGTTTGAGATTAACTAGTAGAAGAATAATGACTACACTTTTGGATTTGATCTCACGCTTCCAAAATTTTTATCTGCGGGTATGTTTCACCATTTGTGTAATGAGTACAGGAACAATCCTCTGTATGTGAGTAAGGGTGTACATATTAGGAAATATGTTTAAAACTTTTTCATTGATAGAGATTCATGAGAAAAATCCTCAAGACACCATGTTCCACACTGCTGAGCCTGGCATTCAAGCTCTGTGGTGACTTTTCAGCCCATGCACCTGGAAGCAGCATCCCTTCTATCTTCTTTCCTGCATGGTCTGGGGGGACAAGTTCTTCACCTGGGTTAGGAGCTAATAAGCTGTTGAAAGGCTTCGAGCTCTGCCCTTTCCTTCTGTCAACGAGCCCCACAAAGAGACCAGAGTGCCCAGATTAGGTAAGTCCTCTGACTGTAAACAAGTAGGCAAGGGCAACACACTTCCCACCCAGCCTGAGTACTGGCTCTGGCCTTACAACATCCGGATCGGGGTATCTCGGGCAGGACTAGACTGATAAGGCTCCTGTGCTGGCTTGAGAGAGGTACTAGCACCAGAGGGCTGGCTGGCATGGGATGGGAGCCCTGGCCAACATGTTTGATCTCCTTGCTGGGTGGAGCCAGACATATCCCTCAGCCGGGGGTGTGGGGGGTCAGCCCCTGTGCATCTTCCTGCTGGAAAAAGCCATAGATCCGTGAGATTCTGAACAAGACCTCCCAATTGCAAAGCCAAAGATAGCTTCAGAAGGACCTTAGAGCACTATTCAGCCTCTCATTTGACAGCCAGGTGGACTGAGGTCCAGACAAGGAAGGACTGCCCAAGGGCACCCAGCTAGAAGCCCAGTGCTCCTTCTGCTGCATCTCCAGGCCTGCCGCACCCCTCTGTGCCCATGTGCCCAGACCTGCTTTCACCAGGATTAGCACAAACTGAGCACAACCAAAGCAGAAGCTGAGATAGGGTGACATCCTTTGTCAGAGGACTGACTGGTGACAGCTCTGCCCAGCTGGGCATGTCTGTAAAACTGAGGAACAGCCATTGAGACTGTCCTGGCCTTCCCTCTACCTCCACTGCCTCCGCCCGCCAAAGTCAGAAGGCCTCTCTCACCAGGCCGAACCCTAGGATGTGGAGGGCCGTGGAAGAGCCATCCTGTGAGCAGCCTAAGGGAGGGGTGCAGCAGATGGCTTTCCTGAGAAGGCAAGTTTGGGGAAGGGGAGAAAACACACACCCTGCCGTTCATTTGGGGCTTCTGTACTTATATTTATTTATTTTTTCTGTCCAGTTTATTTTTATTTTATATTGGTTTGTATACAAAAGTCATATACATTGTTTACCACAAAAGCCATGTACATTGTCATTTTCCTTCCTTTTTTGATTCTGTGTTTTGCCCTTCCAGATCAGTGCTGAAAGCTCTCTATTCAATTTTGCTGGTTCTATGTTCCATCTCCTCAGTTCTGCTCATCTGTCCTTCCAGCGTGTTGACAGCAGCTGAGTCACTGTTCATAATATTCTGGATTGCAGTTTCTTGTTTTTTAGAGTTTCAAATACCCGATTTGTTTTCTCGGCATTGTCTTTGATCACTTTTTTAAGTTTCTTTTGGCTTTTGCTTGTAGAATGCTGCAATTCCTCAAGGTTTTTTTTTTTTCACCCATTGAAAATATTCGATCATTGTTCTTTTGAATTCTGTGTCAGAGTTCATCAGATTTTTCAGCTTCAAGAAATCCATTGATTCTGTGTTTTTGTTTGTTTTTAATTTTGCTTTAATTTTATACTGGTTTACTTATAAAGTTCATATACATTATTTTTCACACAGAATCTTTCCCTTTCCTTTACCCACCCCTCCCTCGATCCATTCAACTTGTGTAACCCTATGATTAAGCCACCCTCTCCACTCTGCATCCTCATAGTCATTCTACAATAATGGTCTTTTCTTTTTTACAATAATGGTCTTATCCTTTCTTATGAGACTGAGTTAGTTTACTTAGCATAATACTCTCTAGTCCTCCCATGTTAAGTAGTAATTTTCAAAATCATTGTTCTGTGTGCTGTATAGTATTCGTTTTGTGACTGTACCATAATTTCTCAGTCCATTCTATTGTGGTTGGACATTTGGGCTGTTTCCATGTTCTTGCTATGGTGAATAATGCTGCTATGAACATTGGTGTCTAAGTCTGTGCTTCAGTTCTCGTTTTCTCAGGGCTATTCTGTGTTTTGATTACTTTCTGGGGACAAAATCTTGTTTTGATTTTGTGTAGACTGAGGTAATCTGTTTCTTTCATGTCATTACTGTGGTGGAGTTTACCTTGCGTAGGACCCTAAACGGTCCTTGGTCTAAACTACCTTGGTGGGAGAGCTTTAGTTTGCTTTAGTTTAGGAGCTCAGTCCTCCAATTAGGAGGACAAGAGCAAGTCACTTTGCCTGTGTTCCTTCCTCTCTCATCCTGTGGAAAAGTTAACTGGGTCTGGGGTGTGGGGACAACTGTTTCTGTTCCTTCCTCAGTTGTCCAAAAGTTAAGTTCTCCAGGGTGGAAAGCTTGTTTTTGGTGTTTTGTTTTTTTCATTGCAGCCCTCTCTCCTGACGTCTGTTGCCCTCCTTGGTCTGTGGAGTGGTGCAGCCAGGTTCCCCAACTCTTCACCACTTTCACTGATGTTTTGCAGCAAAGACTTTGTCTCTGTTCTTTGGCTCCAGGACAGTATTCCTGTGGATGCTGATTGCTGAGGCCCTCGCCTTCCAGGTAAGGCATAGGGCTGGCAGAACAGGATGATATCTACAGGGAGGACAATATCTCAGCTAGATCCCAGCCCTTGGGCTTGCAGTGGAGCTGAGTGCAGAGGTGTAAATTCTGAAAATTGCCAACTGCCAGATTCAGGCTATAAGCTTGTAAGGAAAGATAACAGCCTTTTTAAAATTTTTTTTATTTTTTCACTGCTGCTGCCATTGGAGTTGATTATATCCAAGCAAAATGACATTGTTGCCAACTTCATCATGCTTGGGAGGGTGGAGGGACAGCGCAGGAGGGGAAGACCCTCTATGAGATGGATTGATTCGGTGACTGGGGTAATCGGGATGGGTGTGT
>NW_006399928.1:5055879-5064602 GCF_000299155.1 Elephantulus edwardii | reverse complement strand
TGCAACCAGCCATGTCTATTCCCGTCCTGACCCCTGGAAACCACACATTTGTTATCCATTTCTGAAATGTACTCACTCTGAGAATGCTATATAAGTGAAAATACACAGTATGTCATCTTTGAGAGTTGGCTGTTTTCACTCAGCATAACTCCCTGATGTTCCGCATTATGTGTATCACTAGTCCATTGCTTTTTCTATTAAGTAGTATTTCATTCTAATTCTCTGGCAAATGAACCCCTTGAAGGATGTCTTGATTATTTCTAGCTTTTAGCTGTTATGAATAAAGCTTCTATGAACATTTGTGTATAAAAAAAAGAAAAGAAAAAGAAAAACAAGGAACTCATGCAATATTATTCAAAATGGGTGACCCTGGAGGACATTATGCTGAGTGAGATAGCTCAGTCACAAAAAGAGAAATACTGCATAGTGGGAATGGGACTGACATCAGGGTTGGGGTAAGAATGAGAAAAACTGGATAAATTATGTATACTGCATTGAAATGGGTGAGAGAACAGTTTAAAAGTAACACATGATAGGGTATTATGGTTATCACAAGAGTCCAGAGTGAAGGTTGCATAGTGGAATGTGCTCAGGACTGGGGGTGTGGCGGGATTTGTGTACCAATGAAGCAGTTTTTCTTTTACTTGGGTGGGCAATGAATGAATGGAAATCCGAAATCTCTGTAAATGTTCATTAAAATAAAATAAAAAAATAAAAACACCCACCACACAGTCACTTGACCATAGGTAGATGGACTGATTTCCAGGTTCTCAATTCTATTCCATTGATCCATGTGTCTGTCATTGTACCAGTACCATGCTGTCTTGACCACTACAGCAGTGTAGTAAGATTTGAGATCAGGGAGTGAGATTCCTTCTACCTGGTTTCTTTTTAAGGAGTGCTTTCCTTATTGGGAGCCTCTTTCTATTCCAAATTAAATTGGAGATTGCCTTTTCCATCTCGTTGAAGAATGGAATTGGTGTTTGTATTGGGATTGCATTGAACACATGTATATTGCCTTTGATGGTATTGTCATTTTCACAATATTGAGTCTTCCTATCCATGTGCAAGGGATATTCTTCCTCTTTTCCAGGTCTCTTTTTTGTTTCTTGTAGTCATGTTTTGTAATTTTCTTTGAATAGATCCTTTGTGCTTCTGGTTACATTTACTCCTAAGTATTTAATCTTGTGATTAGCTATTGTGAAGGGTATTGTTTTTCTTAGCTCCTGTTCTGTATTCTCTTTGTCATTGTAGAGAAATCCAATTAATTTTTGTACGTTGATCATATATCCTGTCACTTTGCTGAATTGGTCAACTATGTCCAGTAGTTTTCTTGCTGAATTTTTAGGATTTTCTAAGTATAATATCATATCATCTGCATAGAGTGATAATTTTACCTCCTCTTTGCCAATTTGGATACCTCTTATTTCCTTCTCTTGCCTTATTGCTATCACTAAGACTTTCAATACAGTATTGAATAGGAAAGGTGATAGTGGACATCCTTGCCTAGTTCCTCTTCTCACGGGGAATGTCCTTTAATCTTTCTCCATTGAGAACAATGTTGTCTCTCAGATTTGCGTATATAATTTTTACTAGGTTTAAGAAATCCCTCTCTAATCCTAGTTTGTTGAGTGTTTTAATCAGGAAAGGGTGTTGGATTTTGTCAAAGGCCTTTTCTTTATCAATTGATAGGATCATGTGGTTCTTGTTCTTTGCTTTATTAATGTGATGAATTACATTGATTGCTTTTCTTATGTTGAACCATACTTGCATACCTGTTATGAATCCCACTTGGTCATGGTGAATTTTTTTTTAATATATATATTGTTGGATTCTATTGGCCAAGATTATATTCAGGATTTTTTCATCAATGTTAATGAGAGATATTGGCCTGTAGTTTTTGTGGTGTCTTTTCACAGCTTTGGTATCAAGGATATGTTGGCTTCATAGAATGAGTCTGGGAAAAGTCCATCTTTTTCTATTTTATGAAATAGTTTATGTAGAATTGGTGACAGTTCTTCTCTGAAAACTGGTCCAGGACTTCTTTTTGGCTGGAAGTCATAGTCATTTTTATTACCTTTTCAATTTCTTCTTTTGTAATGGGTCTGTTCAGGTTTTCAATTTTGGTTGGTGTGAGTTTAGGTAAGTTGTGCTTTTCTAAGTATTTGTCCATTTCCTCTAGGTTTTCATATTTGTTTGAGTATAGTTTTTCATAATAATCTTATGTTAGTCTTTTTATTTTAGTTGGTCCTGTTGTGCTGTTGCCTGATACATCTCTTATTCAGATTATTTGTGTCTTCTCCTCCCTTAGTTTTGCTGTTGATTTTATTGACATTTTCAAAGAACCAATTCCATGTTTTGTTGATGGTTTCAATTGTTTTTCTGTTTTCTATTTCATTTATTTCTGCTCTAATTTTTATAATATCAGTTTTTTAGAGGGTGTCGGGTTTTCTTGCTGTTCTTTTTCAATTTGTTGGAGATGGTGGATTAGAGAGTTAGTGGTCATTATTTCCTGCCTTTTGATATGTTTGCTTATTGCTATAAATTGACCTCTGATTACTGCTTTGACTGTTTCCCAGAGGTTTTGGTAATGGTGTTTTAGTTGTGAGTTGTTTCAAGAAACTTGTTAATTTCATTTTTTATTTCTTCTAGTACCCACTCATGTTCAAGGTGTTGTTCACCTTCCAAATGTATGGATTTTTCTCCTTTATCCTCTTGTTATTAATTTCTAATTTTGTAGCATTGTGATCTGTGAAAATGCTTTGAATTATTTCCCTTTTTTTAATTTATTGATGCTTACCTTGTGACCTAAAATGTGATCTATGTTGGAGAATATTCCATGCACATATGAGAAGAAGGTGTACTGTGGGGGTTTTGGGGGTGCATTAGTCTATAAATATCTATGACGTCAAGTTGGTTTATTGTGTGGTTTAATTCTTGAGCATCTTTGTTGAGTTTTTTCCTGTCTTGAAAGGTGTGTATTGAAATCTTCAAGTACTATAGTAGTGTCTGTTTCCTTTTTCAGTTTTGTTAATGTTTGTTTTTTTTATATTTTGCAGGTATTTCATTTGGTGCATAGGTATTTATTATTATTATGTCCTCTTGTTCTAGTGACCCCTTTAGCATTATGTGGTGACCTTCCTTGTCTGCTGTGATGGTTTTTGCATTGAAATTTATTTTATGGGAGCTTAATATCACTATTCCTGCTTTTTTTCTGGTTGCTGTTTGCGTGATATATTTTCCCCCCATCCTTTTTATTTTTTTCGTCTTCTTTATCTTCATTTTTCAGGTGTGTTTCTTGTATACAGCATATTGATGGATTTGGGGGTTTTTTTATCCAATCTGCTACTCTTCTTCTCTACAGTGGTGCAGTCAAACCATTCACATTCAGTGTGATTATTGAAAGGCAGGGTTTATTGCTATCATTTTGTTGCATTCTTTTGGGGGATGTTGCTAGTTCCTTTGGTCCATCCTGCTTTCTGTGGCACCTCTGTAAAGATGGATATCTCTCAGTGTTTCCTGCAACACTGCTCTGGTTTTTCCAAACTTCCTTAGGTTCTGTTTCTCTTTAAATATCTTGATCTTTCCTTCATATTTGATGGACAGTTTTGCTAGGTTCAGTATTCTTGGTAGACAGTTGTGATCTTTGAGTGTTTGATATATGTCCTTCCACTGTCTTGTTCCTCACATGGTTTCTACTGAGAAATCAGCACTTAATTTTATCTGCTCTCCCTTATAGGTTACTATTTGTTTCTCCCTCACTGCTTTCAGAATTCTCTTCATATCTTTGGTTCTGGCAAATTTAACTATGATATTCCTTTGTATTTTTCTTTTGGGGTCTATTCTATATGGTGTTCACTCAGCTTCTTGAATATATGTTCTCTCATTCTTAATTATGCCTGGGAATTTTCCTCTTGTATATCTTTCACAACCTTTTTGGTGCCTTTACTTGCATCTTCCTGTTCTGGGATTCCAATGATGCACATGTAATTTCTCTTGATGGTATTCCACATTCTTCTTTTCCCTTCCTTTTTTATTCTGCTTCTTGCTTTAGCAGATCAGTGGTGACAATTCTTTGTTCTGTTTCACTGGTTCTGTGTTCTGTCTCTTCAACTCTGCTCATATGTCCTTCCATCATGCTGACAGCATCTGAAACATTGAGCCTCATATTTTGGATCGTGGTTTCTTGTTTTTCCAGTGCTGCTAATGCCTCGTTTGTTTTATCTGTATTCGTTTGGATTTTTTTAAGCTCCTTCTGGTTTTTGCTTGCAATGTCCTGTAATTCTTCAAGTTTGTCTTTCATTTATTGAAAATATTCAATCATTGTTCTTTTAAATTCTGTGTCAGAAAGTTCCATCAGACTTTCTGACTTCAGGAAATCTATTGATACCATGTCACCTTTTGCGGGTGACATCTTGGCTTATGCTTGTGTAATATGTGGGATAGCTTGCTTTCTTCAAGACATTAATAGGTTCTTGATCTGAAGACAATACTCAAGAAATCATTTGGGCAGCTACCCCACCTATGTTTTTCTCTAACTTTCTGACTCAAGGGAAAGTTCAGTTCAGGGCCTGTGAAAGCAGCCTCTTGTAGCTAAGTCAGATCAAGGTGCTCTGGATTAAAGGCAAGTTGATTGACTGGATGTGTAAGCACAGGTGTGAAGCTGAATAGGAGCGGGGTGACCACGGGAGTGGTCTCTCTAGTTACCCATTTCTGTGCAGCTTGCTGCTCCTTCAGCTCTTTACACTGCAATCTTGGAATCTCACTGAAACTCTTTATGAATTTTCCTCTTCAAACTGAGCAGATGTGCTGCAAGCCATGGGAGTGCTGAACATCTTCAGGTTTTCATTGTGCTCTTGTCACTAACAGGAGTGAAATTTTACTTTAGCATCACCTGGTAGTAATGTGGGGCCTACTTGGACGAGCCACAACCTCTCTTCTTTCTAGAGTCCTTAATTTCTTCTGAAAGCTCTTCAAAGTCTTCATCAAGTTCTTCTTTAATTATTGCATAGACAAAATCTCTTAAAGCATAGGCTTTATGCCTAATAAGACGATCTCCAAGATCTTGATTTGGATTGTATTCTAAAACATTACTACAGATAAGATCAGTATCACTCACAGTCAGATACTTCTGTAGATCAGTTTTACAGATTAGAGATGAAAGGTCCAATGGTTGCTTTATTACAGTGACATAATCAAAGACCTCATCAGGGTCTGTGGCTCATTGTGACCCTATATACATTAGCTCTGAACCTAGTCATATTCTATTCCAATCTGCAACAGACCTAATCCCATTTCTATAGTCACTGACTTGATCCATCTCATCCTGATCTTCCTCTCCTGCACTGTGGCTCCACCCTTCCAAGAAATGGTCCCTCCTGGCCTTGTACTCAATGTTTGTGAGATGGAGCTTTAAAATCTTTGCCTCCAGATAGCAGCTTGGTTTCACCCTCTCCAGGAGAGAACTCTTTGTTCTACTGGCATTTCACAGTATGTTTAACACTCTTCTCCAGCACCATAACTTAAAGGCACCAATCCTTTTTCTATCATCCTTAGTTATTGTCCAGCTCTCTGATGCATAGCAAGTAATTATGAAGACCATGACCTGGATCAGGCACACCTTAGTCTCGAGACTGACATTGTTGCTTTTCAGAACTCTAGACAGGTCCCTGACAGCAGACGTTGCCAATACAGTTTGTCTTTTATTTTCCTGATTGCTGGTGCCAAGAGTGTTGATTGTGGAAACAAGCATGCTGAAGTTGTTAACAATCCAAATCTCTTCTCCATCTATCATGAAGATGCCAATTGGCCCAGTGGTAACAATCTTTGTCTTCTTGATGTTGAGCTTCAATCCATATTGAAGACTACAGTCCTTGACCAGCAGCAAACACCTCATGTGTTCCTCAGTTTTAGCAAGCAAGGTTGTGTCATCTCCGTAATGCAGGTTGTTGATAAATTTCCCTCCAGTTCTGATTCCATAATGTTCCTCCTCATAATATTTAGCCTCCTAAATGATCTGTTCTGCATATACGTTGAAAAGGTATGGAAATAGGATGTATGCATGATGCATACCTTTACTGATCCTGAACCATGAAGTGTTTCCCTGCTCTGTTCTGACTACTTCTTCGTGGTCCAGGTATGGGTTTTGCATGAGCACAATCAGGTATTCTGAGATTCCCATTCTTCTCAAGGTTAGCCACAATTTGTTTTGATCCACATGGTCAAATCCCTTTATATAATCAATGAAACACAGACAGTTTTCTGATATTCTTTGCTTTCAGCCAAGTGCCATCTAATGTTGGCTGGGATGTCCCTAGTACCATGGCCTCTTTGAAACCCAGCTAGCACATTTCACAGTTCTCTGCTGATGTACTCTTCCAGTCATTTTTTTAATCATCTTCAGCAGGATCTTGATTGAGTGTGATATTAGTGATATTGTTTGATATTTTCCACACTCTGCCAGGTCACCTTTTTTTTT
This sequence comes from Elephantulus edwardii, assembly GCF_000299155.1. Classification (NCBI taxonomy): domain Eukaryota; kingdom Metazoa; phylum Chordata; class Mammalia; order Macroscelidea; family Macroscelididae; genus Elephantulus; species Elephantulus edwardii. The sequence goes on along the minus strand of NW_006399928.1, from coordinate 5,058,124 downwards.
AAAATGGGAATAAATATTGATCTTTTCCAGTCAATTGGCCAAGTAGTTGTCCTCCAAATTTCTTGACATAACCTGGTGAGCATGTCGAGGTTAGCATCTTTTATTGAAATATGTTAGTTGGTATTCCATCAATTCCTGGGGCCTTGTTTTTACCAATTTCTTCACATCAACTTGAAATTCCTTCTTCATCACCATTGCCTCTTGATCATATATTTTTTCATTAAATTCTTCTGTGTCAGCCAGTTCTTTTTAGTATAATGACTCTGTGTACTCCTTCCATTTTCTTTTAATTTTTCCTGGGTCATTCAACATTCTGCCCTCACCATCCTTAAGTATTGCAACTGGAGGCTTAAACTTGTTCTTCAGTTCCTTCATCTTAAGAAACTCCAAGTGAGTTTGTCCCTTTTGATTGAGTAAATACTAAGAATTGCTTGTCAATAGCAAGCCTATGTGTAACATTTCTCAAGAAAATTCTTAGTACTCTAAATGTATCTTCTTAATTCTTGCACCCATTTCAGTTCCTCTACTGTCAATGGCTTTGGTGTAGGTGATGGTCCTACTGGGTGTATCTCCAAGGCCTGTGAAAATATTATATAGGGGATTTAGCAGCTTGTTTTAGAATTAAATCTTCAAAAATTTTCTTCCTTCTTCCTCATTAGGTAATGGGCCATTAAATGTTTCGCCATACTCTCAGATAAATATTTCTTGCACTTCTTCTAGCAAAGCAGGATGGAGCTTGTCTGAAGTTGGAAGCAGTAAAACTGGGGCAAATGAAGGACTATTCTGTACTAATGTGGTAAATGTGGCTTTGAGTGTTGGGCCAACACCACAAGTGAATATGTACGTTGTTGTTATGTACCATCGAGTCACATGGAACTCATGTACCCTATATACGACATCTGTGAAGCCTGCCCTGTCCATTTCCCCAGTTACTGTATCAGTCCAACTCATCCAGGGTCTTCCTCTCCTGTGCTGTCCCTCCCCTCCAAGTATGATGTCTTTCTCCAAGGACAGGTACCTCCTGGCCATGCATCCAAAGTATATGAGACAGAGCTTCAAAATCCTAGCCTCCAAGGAGAAACTTGGTTTTACCCTCTCCTAGACAGATCTGTGTATTTTCTTGTTGGTACAAGGTATGTTCAACACTCTTCTCCAGCACCACAACTCAGAGGCATCAAATCTTTGTCTGTCATCCTTAGTCATTGTCTAGCTCTTTGATGTGAAAACTATGACCTGAATCAGGTGCACCTTAGTCTCTAGAATGATGTCATTGCTTGTCAGTACTTTGGATATGTTCCTGACAGCAGATTTTCCCAGTGCAATTCATCTTTTGATTTCCTGATTATTGTTGGCAAGAGTGTTGATTATAGAGTCAAGGAAGCTGTAATTGTTAACAACTTCAATCTCTTTCATCTATTGTGGTGCTGCCAATTGACCCAGTGGTGAGACTCTTTGTATTCTTGATGTTGAGCTTCAATTCATATTGAAGACTACAGTCTTTGACTTTCTGCAGCAAGCACTTCAGGTCCTCCTCAGTTTCAGCAAGCAAGATTGTGTCATTCGTCTAACGCAGGTTGTTAATGAGTCTTCCACCAATCCTGATGCCACATTCCTCCTCATAAAGCCCAGACTCCCGAATGATCTGTTCTGCATGTTGATTAAAAAGGTATGGAGACAGGATGCATCCCTGATGCACTCCTTTTCTGATTTTTGAAGCATGCAGTGTTTCCTTGCTCTGTTCTGAGGACTGCTTCCCGGTCCAACTACAGGTTTTGCATGAGCACAATCAAGTAAGTGTTCAGAGATTCCCATTCTCCTCAAGGTTAGCCACAATGTGTTGTGATCCACACAGTCTAATGTCTTTGCATAGTGAATGAAACACAGACATTCCTCTGGTACTCTCTGCTTTCTACCAAGATCCATCTGACATTGCTGATAATGTCTCTAGTGCCACAGCCTCTTATAAACACAGCTTGTATTTCTCATAGTTCTCTGTTGATGTGAATAGTCATCAATAGGATTTTACTTGCTTGTGATATTAGTGATATTGTTCAATAATTTCCACACTCTGTCAGGTCATATATCATATCATATGGTCATCCGACTCAAAATGCCCCATGCCAGTCCATCTCATCTCACCAATGCCTAGTATGTCAATACAAAATTGGGAAGGGCGTATGCCAGGGATGCATCCTATCTCCATACCTTTTCAACCTATATGCAGAACAGATTATCCGGGAGGCTG
>NW_006399928.1:5054596-5055779 GCF_000299155.1 Elephantulus edwardii | reverse complement strand
GGGAAGACCCTCTATGAGATGGATTGATTCGGTGACTGGGGTAATCGGGATGGGTGTGTCAGAGGCAGTGCAGTTGGCGCAGGATAGAGCAGGGTGTAGGGCTGTTGTGCATAGGGTCTCTATGAGTCGCAAACAACTCGACGGCACATAACAACAACAACATCACAATGTTGTCTATTCTTTGAGTGGTGAGGATTTTTGTTATTTAGTGTTGACATATACTGCCCATTGAAGGTTGTACTCTTTGATTTTCATCATTAAGTTTACTTCATTTTCTTCAAGCAAGGCTGTATCATCTGCATTGTGCAAGCTGTTGATGAATCTTCCAATCCTCATGCCACTTTCTTCTTTGCACAATTTACCTTCTCAGAGTATTTGCTCAGCATAGAAACTGAATAGGAATGTAGAAAGGATATGACCTTTACATACACTTTTCCTAATTTTAAGCAGTGCAGTGTTCCCTTGTTCTATTTGGATAGCTAATTCTTCTTCTATGCATATGTCTCTCATAAGCATAATTAAGTGTTCTGGGATTTCTATTCTTCTCAATGATAGCCCTAATTTGTTATAATGCACATAATCAAGTGCCTTTGCATAGTCAATAAAATACTAGTAAACACCTTTTTTTATTATTATTATAAAAACAACTTTAAAAAGAGCCTTTCAGAGTCCAGCTACTTATATCCCATGGTATTAGTGTTACAATGCCTTGTTCAATTGAATTTCAATATTCATCATTTATGTCTGTAATTCATATTATACATGTACATAAATGCCAGGAAAGTTTAAAAATTATTGTTTTACTATTTTCCTCAATGATGTAGAATTTCGTCAAATTAAATTAAATAGAAAGAATATAAGATTTTGATGAAGACATCATCATGATATGGAATAATTAAAGTTTTTTACTTCTTGCTCCATTTCCTGAATCAGTCTTGTTTTGTCATAGTCCCTACTATGTTGATAAATTCACTGGCTAATTATGGCATACAAATTTTCCAACTGAAACACATCGTATTTTTCACTTTTTTGAACAACATTATTCAAAAGTTCTTTAGTTGATCATGGTCCACCATAAGTTGAGGGTGTGGAAAATCAATCTCCATAATAGTCTATGTGTTTCCTACTGCCAAAGGGGCCCTTTAGAGTAGTGAGAGAAGATCTTCACCCTGAAACCCACAGC
>NW_006399928.1:5052545-5054276 GCF_000299155.1 Elephantulus edwardii | reverse complement strand
AATAAAATATAATTGTAGAAAAAAAAAAAAAGTTGAGGGTGTGGGCTGAGACAGAATTGCCAAAGGCTCTTCAACACTGATAAGCTGCTGTTCTACTTGGGAACACCTTGCTCAAATCATTTGCAGAAAACATTCATTTGCTTCATTTTCATCTAAATTATCAATTATCTTAGAGCGAGAAGTATTTCCTCTACAAATAATGTTATCTGTTCTCAATTTGGTACATGGTTTGCTCTTCCAAGATTCTACAAGTTCATTCTCAACATTACAATTACTGGAGTTGTTGTTATTTCCCAATTTAATTTAGCTTTCAGGGACACTTTACTACTTTTCGTTTTCTTCCATTGAAGATTCTCTCCTTTGTTTCTGGGCTCATTATGGTCTACACTTGTACACTAATTTTCTTCTCTTTTACTCTCAATTTTGTGATCCATGATATTTTGGCTATCATTTTTTGCCTGTGAAGTTTTGCTTCATTTTCCTATGGTACCTTAACTTACTGTTGTTTTGTTTTTCATTTTTTAAAATAAATATTAATGAAAGTTTACAGAGACATAGGGTTTCCATTCATTCATTGTTGCACTTTTCTCCCTGCCCACTTCCTCCCCATCAATTTGCTCTTCTCTTTGAAAGGTAAAAGAAAAATTCTTTCATTGTGATACAGAGTCTCTCCCCAGGTTGAGTGGCTGCACTGTGTAGCCTTCATTCTGGACTCCTGTCATGACAATAATACCTAACCATATATCACTTTTAAACAGTTCTCTCCTTCATCTGTTTCAATGCAGTATACATAATTTATCCCATCTTTCTCAGTCTTCCCTCAACCCTGATGTCAGTCCTGTTTTACAACAGGGGCCTTATGCAATATTTGTCCTTTGTGACTGAGGTATTTCACTCAGAATAATGTCCTCTAGGGTCACCCATTTTGTATAATATTTCATGAGTTCCTTCTTTTTCATTGCAGCATAGTATTCCGTTGTATGAACATACGAGACCTTCTCTATCCATTCGTTTATTGGTGGGCACTTGGGTTGTTTCCAACTATTCACTATTGTGAACAAAGCCTCAATAAACATGGGTGCGCATATATCTGCTTGGGTGGTGGTTATGGTTTCTTTAAGGTATATTCCCAGTAGTGGAAGTGCTGGGTCAAATGGTATTTCTATTTGCAACTTTTTGAAAAAGCACCATACAGCCTTCCATAGTGGCTGCACCATTTTACACTCCCACCAACAGTGAATAAGGGTTCCAGTTCCTTCCCCAACCCTGCCAGCATTTGGTGTTTGCTGTTCTCTTAAATTTTGCTATTCTTAACTGGGGTGAGATGATATCTCATAGTTGTTTTGATTTGCATTAGAGCTAGGGATTTTGAACATTTTTTTCATGTGCTTCTTGGCCATCTGAATGTCTTCTTTTGTGAAGTGTTTGGTCATATCCTATGCCCATTTTTGAATTGGATTATTTACTTTCTCTTGTTATGGTGCTCAAGTATTTTATAAATTCTAGATATAAGTCCCTTTTCTAACGTGTTATTACCAAATAGTTTTTCCCAATCTGTGGCTTCCCTTTTTACCCTGTTGGAGAAGGTTTTGGATGTGCATAGGGAATTGATTCTTAGAAGGTCCTGTTCATCTCTTTATCCTCTCCTGGTTGTAGATTTTTCAGGATGCTTGGATGACTATTTATGCTGTGGTATAGGATTTACACAGTTCTTCAAAGCTTTTCTTTTTT
>NW_006399928.1:5045321-5052421 GCF_000299155.1 Elephantulus edwardii | reverse complement strand
TGGGAGTGTCAGAGACAGTGCGATTGGCACAGGACAGAGTGGAGTTTAGGGCTGTTGTACATAGAGTCGCTATGAGTCGCAAGCGACTTGACGGCACATAACAACAACAACAACTGTCAGGTCACCTTTTTTTGAATGGGAATAAATCTGGATTTCTTCCAGTCAGTTGGCCAGATAATTATCCTTGATTTCTTGGCACACTGTGGTGAGCATGTCCAGGGCAGCATCTGTTTGTTAAAATATGTCAGTTGTTATTCTATCAATTCCTGGGGCCTTATTTTTTGCTAAGTCCTTCAGAGCGCCTCAGACTTTCTCCTTCATCACCATTGCCTCTTGATCATATGTTGATTCATGAAATTCTTCTGGGTCAAACAATATTTTTTTTGTTACAGTGACTCTGTATACTCCTTTCATATTCTTTTAATGTTTCCTGGATCACTTAATATTTTGCCCATTGCATCATTAAATAGTCCAAATTGAGGCTTGAATTTATTCTTTATTTCTTTTAGCTTAAAAAAAATGCCAAGTGAGTTCGTCCATTTTTATTTTTAGGACTAGCTTCTTGCACATTTCATTATAATACTTTGCTTTGTCTTCCTGAGTTTCCCTTTGAAATCTTCTATTCATCTCCTAACTTCTTGATTTTGTCCCTTTACTTTGTTTTCTTAGCATTCTAATGCAATATTCAGAGTCTCTTCTGACATCCATTTTGCTCTTTTCTTCCTTTGTCTTTGTAATGACCATTTGCATTCCTCATGGATGATATTCTTGATATCCTCCCACAGCTCATCTGGTTCATTAGTGTTCAAAGCCTCTAACCTGTTCCTGAGTTGGTCTTGAGTCAATCTCAGCTGAAATTAAGCACCAACTCAGGAATACATAAGACATACAATATACTTGGTACTGTTCTCTTTGCTTCATGAATCTTCAGGGCACATTTCTCCAAAGAGAAAAAGAATGTCACTGTAAGTTTTTCCAAAGCAAAGATGGCATCTGATGCCCTGCTCAAAGCCTAGTTCTATTATTATCAATATTTTTGGTAGAAACAGCCATACTGTTGACAAGTGTTTCTATTTAATTGAGAAAAATTTAACTTTTCTTTTGTCTTCTCAAATAATTTCTTCAAAAGTCCATTTTCACAGGCTAATGGAACATATTTTTTAGCTGAAAGTAGGGAATACCAGAGAAAAGTCTATCTGTGTTTCATTGATTATGCAAAGGCGTTTGACTGTCTGGATCATAACAAACTATGGCTGACTCTGAGAAGAATGGGAATCCCAGAACACTTGATCATGCTAATGCTAAATGTATACTTGGACTGAGAGGCAGTCGTCAGAACATAGCAAGGAAACACTGCATGGTTCAAAATTGGGAAGGGCGTACGCCAGGGATGTGTCCTGTCTCCATACCTTATCAACCTGTATGCAGAACAGATTATCTGGGAGGCTGGGCTCTATGAGGAGAAATGTGGCGTCAGGATTGGTGGAAGTTCTATAAACATTCTGTGTTACTCAGATGACACAACTCTGCTTGCTGAAACTGAGGAGGACCTGAAATGCTTGCTGCAGAGGGTCGAAGATTGCAGCCTTCAATATGGATTGAGGCTCAAGGTCAAGAAAACAAAGATTCTCACTACTGGACCAATTGGCAGCATAAGGATGGATGGTGAAGACATTGAGTTTGTTCATAGCTTTAGTTAGCTTGGCTCCACAGTCAACACTCTTGGCGCCAGCAGCCAGGAAATTACAAGGCGCATTGCCATGGGAAAGTCTGCTGTTAAGGACCTCTCCAAAGTACTGAAGAGCGATGATGTCACTCTGGAGACAAGATGCATCTGGTACAGGCCATGGTCTTTGCAATCACTTGTTATGCATCAGAGAGTTGGACAATGACTAGGGAGGACAGAAGGAGAAATGATGCCTTTTAGCTGTGGTGCTGGAGAAGAGTATTGAGTATACCATGGACTGCCAGGAAAACAAGCAGATTCATCTTGGAGAGGATTAAACCTGGCTGCTCCTTGGAGGCAAGGATTCTGGGGCTTTGTCTGACATACTTTGGACATGTTGTAAGGAGGGACCAGTCCTTCAAGAGGGACATGCTTGGAAGGGTGGAGAACAGCACAAGAGGGGAAGACCCTACATGAGGTAGATTGATTCAGTGACTGGGGTAATCAGGGTGGATGCGTTGGAGACAGTGCAATTGGCACAGGACAGTCACAAGCAACTTGACGGCACATAACAACAACAACAATGCATTATTGATTGCAAAGAATTGTTTTTTAAAAACATAAAACGTGATTGTATGCATGGACCTCACCTGATTAACTACACAGGAGTCAGATTGACTACATATGTGGAAAGAGTTGAAGGAGAAGCTCAACATGAAGAGTCAAAACATGGCCAGTTTTGGATTGTGGAAGAGACCATAAATTGCTCACATCCAAATTCAAATTGAAGTTGAATAAAATGAGACAAGTCTATAGGAACCAAAATATGGCCTAGGGTCTATTCCTAATTCTTTTAAAAAGCATGACAAGAATAGATTTGAGGCAATGAAAACTAATGACCTAACATCAGTTTAGTTGTAGGATGAACCTCATGGGCGTCATCCATGAAGACAGTGAAAGATGATTACAAAGAAAGGAAAGTCCAAAAGGAATGTCAGAAGAGACTTTGAAACTTGCACTAAAACATACAGCAGTCAAATCAAAGGGAAGAAATTCTGAAGAAAGAGTACTAAACAGAAGATTCAAAGAACAGATACTGAAGAAAAAGCAGTAGAACAAAATTAATAAATAGCTGAAGTTTGAAAACAAAAGGGAAGGATTTATTTTGCACTTCTCAAGATGAAGGAAATGAAGAGCAAATTAAAGACTTGAGTTGCAATACTGAAGGGAATAAAGACTTATTAAACATCAAAACAACAGCAATGATTGAAAAGACAAGATAAGGCATTAAGAAGGAACTCAGGGTCACAAAGAATGGCGGGTGAAGTTGGGGGCTAAAAAGTAAAACAACGTGCATGAATAAAACAATGTAAACAAATCATTGTATTATTGTTGTTTTTAAGTGCCATCTAGTTCAATACAACTCATAGCAAACCTGTGAACAATGTCGTGTCTGAATGTCCTATCCTGTGCTGATTTCACACTTCCTGACACCCTAGAGCCTATTGCAGTAGTCACCATGTCAGTCCATCTGGTCAAGGGAGTTTCTCTCTTTTGCCACCCTTTTCTTCCCTTCCAAGCTTCATTTCCCTCTCCAAGGAATGACCCCTCCTAGCAACGTGCCTTAAGTATGCAAGGTGTGCCCGCATCATCTTTGCCTCCAAAGAACATTCTGGCTGCACCCTTTCCAAGACATATTTGTTTGTTCTTTTGGCTGTCCATGAGATGTTCAGTGCTTTCTTCAAACCCATTAAAAAAAGGGTGAAATGTAATTTTTTTTTTTAAGTAATGAACTCAGAACAAAAAAACAGATGGGAGAAGTCAGCAACACCCCTAAAAAGACTGTCCATAAATGCAGCTAAATACCCTCCATTTGCATCAAGAATCACAATAAATATTAATACATTAAATAAACAAATCAGTAACAGATACTTTCACAGACATCCCATCAGGCATCATATACACAGTGGAAGAAAGTAGATTTTTAAAAAATAAATACATGGAATTTCCAGAATATATACCTCTGCACTTGGCTCAGCTCTGAGGCCCACTGGGCTCTCCACCATTTTAACCCAGGGCATCTTGATCAGGTGATAACCTCCTTGCTTCCTACTCCTATCCAGCCCTGCCCCATCCAGTGAAGACCCCATCTTCAGAGGCCGACTCACAGGCCCTCAGAAGCTTATAGCCTGTACCTGGCAGCTGGCAATTTCCAGAACCTACTTATCTGCAAACAGCTCCACTCTGGGCCGACACTCAGGATCCTTGAGGTGTGAAAAGAGTTGGGGAACCTGGCTGCACCCCTCTGCAGACTGAGGACAGTGATAGACTTCAGGAAAGAGCGGTGCCTTTCCTTCTTCTGGAGCAGTGAGGTCTCCCACCAAGGTAGTTAAACCAAGTATAGTGTAGGGCTCAGGCGAGGAAAAACTTTATCACAGTAATGACACCTAAGAAACAGAATACCTCACAGTCTACACAAAACCAAAACAAACAAACAAAATTTTGCTCCCAAAATGTAATCAAAACACAGAATCAATGGATTTCCTGAAGCCAGAAAGTCTGATGGAACTCTCTGATGCAGAATTCAAAGGAATGTAGGTTATTTTCAATGGGTGAATGAAAAACTCATAAGAACTTAAAAAAACAATCCAAGCGGGGAGAAGGGTGCAACAATGAATGAATGGAATCCCAAAATCTCTGTAGATGTTCACTGAAATGAAAAATAAACAACCTAAATTTAAAAAAAAATCCAACATTAGAAATAATAAAAGTGACAGTGCTACAAAATTAGAAATTAAAAAGACGACATATACCTTGAAAGAATAAAATTGAATAAAATCAATAAAATTGACAAACCACAAGCAAAGCTAACAAAGGAGAAGAAAAGAAATATAATCTGAATAAGAAATGAGTGGGATGATGTCACAATAGAATCAATTGAAAGAAAAAGGCTAACAATAGAATATTATTAAAAGCTATACTCAATGGTTCGAATCCACCAGATGCTCTGCCGGGAAAGGAGGGACAATCTCCTCCTGTACCAGTCAGATCTGATTTGATGGTACACAGACACACAAAATAATAATAAAATTTTAAAAAATTTTAAAAAAAGCTATACTCAAACATATATGAAAACCTAGAGGAAATGACCAAATACAAAACCTCACAACCTACCCAAACTGACACAGATGAAATAGAACACATGAACAGACCTATTAACAAAATTAGAAATTGAACGGGTCATAAAACAACTTCCAACTATAAAAAGCCCTGGACCAGATGGTTTTACTAGTGAAATTCATCAAACTTCCAGAGAAGAGCTGTCACCAAATCTACATAAAATGTTTTAGAAAATAGAAAAAGACCACTCCTAGGCTCATCTGATGAAGTAAACATAACTCTAATATCAAAGTCAGGTAAAGACATCACCAAAATAGAAAACTACAGGCCAATATCTCTCATGAACAGAGAGGCAAAAAATCCTCAGTTAAATCATGGTTAATGAAATCCAACAGTACATAAAAAAAAAAATTCATTATGACCAAGTTAGATTCATAACAGATATACAAGGATAGTTCAACATAAGAATAACAATATAACTCATTACATCAAGAAAGCAAAGAACAAAAACCACATGATCCTATCAGTTGATGCAGAAAAGGCCTTTGACAAAATCCAACAGCCCTTCCTAATTAAAACACCTAGAAAAATAGAAATACAGGGGAATTTCCTCAACATAGTGAAAAGTATATAAGCAAAACCAAAAGTCAACATTGTTCTCAATGGAGGGAGATTAAAGACATTCCTCTTGAAAACAGGAACTAGGCAAGGATGCCTACTTCCACCTCTTCTAATCAATATTGTATTGGAAGTCTTAGTGAGAGCGCTAAGGCAAGGGAGGAAATAAGAGGTACCCAAATTGGCAGAGAGGAGGTAAAATATCTCTATATGTAGATGATATGATAGTATACTTAGCAAAACAGACTTACAAGCATAATGAAAACTCTACAACCAAGAGAGAATAAAATAGAATAAGGGAACCTTCTAAGGATCAAATCCTTGTGCACATCAAAAACCTTCTCCATGGCAAGAGACCACGCTCCCAGATGTGGTTGTATTAAATGGTTGTGGACCCAGTGGGATGGGGTGGTCATCTAGGTCTTAGACTTCTGTTCTCACTCTGACCCTCGAGAGGCATCACCTGGCTGGACCTTCCTCCTCACTCGCCTGCAGCGCATTGTTGTGACTCCACCACCATTTTTGAAATGTGCCTGGTCCGAAGAAAGTGCTAGACATCACCTCAAGGGGCATGAAACTTACCAGCATGTCCCAACTGACAACGAGGACATCATTACACTAAGGGCTGAAGATAACACAGACACTGTAGCACTAGTTTCTGAAGTGCCAAACCAAGAAAAATTTATTACTATGAAATGAAGTTAATGGATTTAGATTTGGAACAATTTAGAGTTCTAGAACAAGAGTATAACTGTGTATTAAACATGCCTTTTGGTGAATTTGGACATATATGCCAAGATCTAAAATATTCAAATGACAAAACATTGCTTGTTGAAACTGAAGAAGTCCTGAAGCACTTGCTGCAGAAGGTCAAGGACTATAGTCTTTGGTATGGATTGAAGTTCAAAATCAAGAAGACAAAAATTCTCACCACTGGGCTAGTTGGCAGCACAATGATGGAGAGGAAATTGAAGTTAGCAATTACAGCTTGCTCAGCTCCACAATTAACACTCTTAACACCAGCAGTCAGGAAATCAAAAGACTATTTGCTTTGGTAAAATCTGCTGTAAGGGACGTCTCTATACCACAACAAGATAATAATCCAATAGAAAAATGGGCACAGGATATAAACAGACACTTCATCAAAGAAGACATTCAGATGGCTAACAAGCACATGAAGAAATGTTCAAAATCCCTAACACTAAGTGAGATGCAAATTAAAACTATGAGATATCATCTCATCCCAGTCAAAATAGTAAAAATTAACAGAACAAGAAGCAACAAATGCTGGCAAGGTTGTGGAGAAACTGGAACCCTTATTCACTGTTGGTGGGAGTGTAAAATGGTGCAACCCCTGTGGAAGGTGGTATGGCACTTTCTCAAAAAGTTGCAAATAGAGATACCATTTGACCCAGCAATTCCACTACTGGGAATATACCCCGAAGAGACCATAACTGACATCCAAGCAGATATATGCACACCCATGTTTATTGCAGCTTTGTTCACAATAGCAAGGGACCACTCTAGAGTGCTAAAAAGTAACCATGTCAATCTAGAGACTAAAGTGCGCCTAATCCAGGCCATATTGTTGTTGTTGTCAAGTCGCCTGCGACTCATAGCGACCCTATGTACAACAGCCCTAAACTCCGCTCTGTCCTGTGCCAATTACACTGTCTCTGACACTCCCATCCCAATT
>NW_006399928.1:5038087-5044171 GCF_000299155.1 Elephantulus edwardii | reverse complement strand
TTCTTTGGGATAGGAACAAAAATCGATCTCTTCCAGTCAGTTGGCCAAGTGGTCGTTCTCCAGATTTCTTGGCACAACTTGGTGAGCACGTCCATAGTCTTCGTAATTACTTGTTATGCTTCAGAGAGCTGGACAATGACTAAGGATGACAGAAGAAGAATTGGTGTCTTCGAGTTATGTTGCTGGAGAAGAGTCTTAAATATACCACAGACGACCAGGAAAACAAATAGGTCTGTCTTGGAGAGAGTTAAACCAAGTCTTTCCATGGAGGCTAGGATTTTGAAGCTCCATCGTCAGAACAGAGTAAGGAAATACTGCATGGTTCAAAATTTGGAAGGGTGTGTGCCAGGGATATGTCCTGTCTCCATACCTTTTCAACCTATATGCAGAACAGATTATCTGGAAGGCTGGGCTGTATGAGGAAAAGTGTGACATCAACATTGTGTTATGCAGATGACACAAACCTGTGTGCTGAAACTGAGGAGGACCTAAAGCACTTGCTGCAGAGGGTGAAGGACTGCAGCCTTCAATATAGATTAAGGCTCAATATCAAGAAGACAAAGATTTGCACGGTTCAAATCCACCAGATGCTCTGCTGGAGAAGGAGGAACAATCTCCTCCTGTACCAGTAAGATCTGATTTGAATGTACAGACACAGAATAATAAAAAAATTTTTAAAAAAAAGAAGACAAAGATTCTCACCACTGGGCCAATTGGCAGCATCAGGATGGATGGTGAAGAGATTGAGATTGTTCACAGCTTTAGTTTGCTTGGCTCCACAGTAACACTCTTGGCACTTGCAGCCAAGAAATTAAAAGACATATTGCAAGGGGAAAGTCTCCTGTTAGGGACCTCTCCAGAGTATTAAAGAGCAGTGGTGTCACAACATGCCCAAAGTATGTGAGATAAAGTTTCACCATCTTTGCCTGCAGGGAGCACCCTGGTTTCACTTTCTTCAAGACATACCTGTTTATTCTTTTGACAATCCATGGGATATTCAGTACTCTTCTCTAATACCTCAGTTCAAAGGCATCAATACTTCTTCTGTCATCCTTCTTCATTTTCCAACTTTCAGATGCATAGTAAGCAACTGAAAAGACCAAGGTCTAGGATCAGGTACACTTTAGTTTTTAAACTGAGATAACTGCTCTTCAAAAGGCTATGCTGCCCTCTGGCTTTGCATGTGAGTGGCTATGCTCTGTGATTGGTGCACAGAATGGGGGACCAGGTGGGGCTATGTACTGTGGGTGGGTGGTCTCTGAGCTCAAGGGCGTACCAGGGAGTGGTGAGGTGGGGGGATGTTCCTGAGTGGTGGGCTCCAGCTCTTGGAGCTATTGGTGAATTGTGCCACAGCGAGTGGTGGAGCGGGCGGGGAGTGCAGAGGGAGTGGACCAGGGGGCAAGAGGAGGGGGACAAAAGAGGAGCCAAGAGGAAAACAGATGGTGAAAGGGAGGTGGGGGACTCTGAGAGAGGCCTGGGAGACCTGGGAGCAGGAGAACAAAGAGGGATCAGAAGAAGGAAGGGGAACTAGGTCAGGAGCAGAGGAAGGTATATGTGGGAGGGAACAGGAGGAGCAGGAGAGAGGCAAAAGAGCACTCTCCTACTATTTGTAAACAGTAATTCTTTCTCTCTTTTGGCAAGGAATTGCACTGCAAACCCAAAGGTCCACAGTTCAGATTCACTAGCTACTCTGCAGGAGAAAGATAAGAAGTCTCCTCTCATACAATTTACTGACTCTGAAAACCCACTTGAGGATCAGCTATGTGGTTTTGACTCAATGGTAATCAATGACTACAACATATTTATTTCTCTCCTATAAATAAGATACACAGTAGTTGTCCATTAAGACTGACTTATTTTGCTCAGCATGTTATTATTAGGTCTGGACAGGGGGCCAGAGGAAGGAGAGAATGAAGAATTCAAAGAATATACACATGGACAAGAGGAGCCCTGCCCACTCGTCAGAACTAACCGATGAACCATAAATCACAATGGAATGTCCCTCCCTTTCCTCCCTAAGTATGGCAGAAGAATTGGTGTCTTTGAGCTGTGGTGTTGGAGAAGAGTACTGAATATCCCATGGACTGCCAAAAGAAAAAGTTATGTCTTGGGAAACTTGCAGCTAAAGTTTTCCTTGAAGACACAGATGATGAAGCTTAGTCTTATATACTTTGGGCATGGTGCTAGGAGGGGCTCTTTCTTGGAGATAGGCTTGAAAGGTGGAGTGTTGACAAAAAGAGAAGAGAAGACCTTCGACCAGATGAATTGGCACAGTGACTGCAGCAGTGAGCTTAAGTATGTCAGAAGTTATGAGGACAGGGTTCAGATTTGTTGTTCATAGGGTAGGCAACTCACAGCACCTAACAACTACCAAAAAGTACTGGTCCAAATAGTTTCACCAGTGAATTCTACCAAGCATTCAGAAAAAAACTGACACCAATTCTACTATAAAATACTCCCAGGCTTGTTTTATGAAGTAAGCACAACACTAATTCCAAAGCCAGGCAAAAACATTGAAAAATAAAATTAAAGGCCAATATCCTTCATGAACATGTTGTTGTTTTTATGTGCCATCAAGATGCCTGTGACTCATAGCGACCCTATGTACACAATAGCTCTGAACCCTGCCTTATCCTGAGCCAGTCTCACTAACCTGACACACCTACCCCCACTGCCCCAATTACTGTGTAAATCATTCTTATCTGGCATCTTCCTCTCCTGCACTATCCATCTACCCTTCTAAGTATGATGTCCTTCTCCAAGGACTGGTCCCTCCTGGCCACGTGCCCAAAATATGTGAGACAGAGCTTCAGAATCCTTGCCTCAAACGAGAAACTTGGTTTCACCCTCTCCAGGACAGAACTATTTGTTCTCTTGGTGGTCTATGGTATATGTTCAATACTTTTCTCCAGTATAAAACCTCTTCTATCATCCTTAGTCATTGTTCAGCTTTGCAAGGCATAGCAAGTAATTATGAGGACTATAGCCTGGATCAGGTGTACCATAGTCTCTAGAATGATGTCATTGCTCTTTAGCATTTTGGAGAGGTCTCTGACAGCATACCTCCCCAGTGCATATCATCTTTTGATTTCCTGACAGCTGGTTCCAAAAGTGTCGATTGAGGAGCTGAGCAAGCTGTAATTGTTAACAACCTCAATCTCTTCTCCATCTATCATGGTGCTGCCAGTTGGCCCAATGGTGAGAATATTTGTCTTCTTCATGTTGAGCTTCAGTCCATATTTAAGGCTACAGTCCTTGACCTTCTGTAGCAAACACTTCAGTCCCTTCTCAGTTTCAGCAAGCAAGCTTGTGTCATCTGCATAGTGTAGGTTGTTGATGAGTCTTCTTTCAATCCTGATGCCACGTTCCTCCTCATAAAGTCCAGCCACCCGAATGCTCTTTTCCACATACAGTTTGAAAACGTATTGAGAAAAGGAAGCATTCCTGATGTACTCCTTTCCTGATTTTGAACCATGCAGAGTTTTGTTGCTCTGCGTTCTGGTCTAAGTATAGATTTCAGATGAGCACAATCAAGTACTCTAGGATTCTCATTCTTCCTAAGGTTAGCCACAATTTGTTGTGATCTACACAATCAAAAGCCTTTGCATAATCAATAAAACATAGACATTCTTTTGGTATTCTTTGCTTTCAGCCAAAATTCATCTGACATTGGCAGTAATGTCTCTACTGCCACTGCCTCTTCTAAACCCAACTTGCATTTCTGGTAGTTCTTTGTCAATGTACTATTCCAGTTGTTTTTGGATAATCTTCAAAAGGATTTTGCTTGCATGTGATATTAGTGATGTTATTGTTGTTGTTGTTGTGTACCATAGAGTCAGAAACAACCCATAGCTGACTTTCCAGCAGGTTTTCAGAGACAGTTAATAGAATGGAAGGAGATTGCCCATCCTTCTCCCGCAGAGCAGCTGGTGGCCTCTTTGGGATTGCCACTAGACCATTAGAGCTCCCTATAATAGTGATATTGCTTAATAAATTCCACACTTTTGTCAGGTCACCTTTTTTTGGAATGGGAATAAATATGGATCTCTTCTAGTCACTTGACCAGGCTATTGTCCTCCAGATTTCTTTTCACAACCTGCTGAACACAGATACGTGGTTTCGTGAACATTGATGCAAAATTTCTCAAGAAAATCCTAGCCAAAGAAATCCAGTATCAGAGCAAAATAATCATTCATCATGTTCAATTGGGATTTGTACTAGTTGTGCAAAGATGGCTTAATATTGGAAAAATAATTAGTGTAATCCACCATATCAACACTACAAAAGCAAGGAACCACATAAACATCTCAATTGATGCAGAAAAAGTGTTCAACAAATTCAATGTTCTGTTCTTGAGCACTGAATAAGCAGCAAAGTAAGACTATAAGATAAATTCCTCAACATAGTTAAAAGTTTATATACAAAACTGTTGTGCTGCCAACCCAGAGGTACATAGTTTGAATCTACCACTTGCTCTGTGGAGTAAAGTTTGGAAAGCTCTTGCCTCTGAAAACCCTCTGGAGGATCAACTGTAAGTTAATTCCAACTGAAGGGCATATAACAACAATAACAACACAAAACCAAAAGGCCAACATTACTCTCAATGGAAAAGGGGTTTTTTTCCTTATGTGATAATCTCTTTTAATCCAACACATAATTATAGACAAATATACATAGTATTGTAAAAAGAGTATTATTTAAGGAGTTCTGGTGATATAGCTCATAGTAGTATAGATACAAAAATATGAATTCATTCAAAGCCCAATGAGAAGCAAAGGGTACCAAACAATCACCGAAACAAAAAAATAAAAACTATTAACAAGAGATCAAGAAATACTCATGATAGAATATGAATGAGACAGAGGCACTATTTAAAGGAAATATCTGAATTTTTGTAGAATTATTGAAAAGCATTGTATTTCTTGTGAACCAGACAAAGTTGTCCTTTATCATCAGTCCTTTTCAATATTATATGAGAAGTTCTAGCCAAAGTAATAAGGCAGGAAAGGGAAATAAAATGCATCAAATTTTACAAAGAAGAAGTACATATATATCTATTTGCAGGAGCATTGGTGGCTTTTTTAATATTTTATTATTTTTAATAATTTTAATGAACATTTATAGAGAATTTGGATTTCCATTCATTCATTGCTGCACTTTTCTCGCATTGGTGGCTTAGTGGTAAGGACTTGTACTTCCCATCCAAAAGAACATGATTCAGATCCACTAGTTGCTACTCATGAGAAAGATGAGCATTCTCCTCCCTTGTGACTTACCACCTCTGAAAACCTTCTGGAAAGTCAGCTATGAGTCAGTTCTGACTAGATGGTACATAACAACAGCTATAGAATAACCCAGAGAACAAGAAAATTATTGGATCTAATTGACCAATTTAACAAAGCGTCAGGATACAAGACCAGCTACAAAAATTATTGGATTCTTCTAAAGTAACAAAAACATTTACAATAATCACCCTTAAGATAAAATAGTTAATAATAAATCTAAAAGACACTAACTACCTATACAAAGGAAACTTCAAAATCAACTACAAGGAGATAAAGAAAACAAAGCCATTTACAGTATTTACTCCAAAGATTAAAAACTTACCAATAATGATGCAACCATTGTGGAAAGTGGCATGGCACTTTCTAAAAAAATTGGAAATAGAGATACCATTTGACCCAGCAATTCCACTACTGGGAATATACCCTGAAGAGACCATAAATAACATCCAAGCAGATATATGCACACCCATGTTCATTGCGGCTTTGTTCACAATAGCTAGGAGTTGGAAACAACCTAAGTGCCCATCAACAAAAAGATTGATGGAGAAGCTGTGGTATATTCACACAATGGAATATTACAGTGCATTGAAAAATAAGGAACTCATGCAATATTAGTCAAAATGGGTGACCCTGGAGGACATTATGCTAAGTGAAGTATCTCAGTCACAAAGGGACAAATACTGCATGATGCCACTGTTGTAGAGAGTGACTGACATCAGGGTTGGGGTAAAACTGAGAAAAACTGGATCAATTATGTATACTGAATTGAAACAGATGAGGGAGAGAACAGTTTAAAACT
>NW_006399928.1:5032109-5037934 GCF_000299155.1 Elephantulus edwardii | reverse complement strand
GTTAATTAAAATTAATAAAATAAAATTTTTAAAAAAAACCTTAGCAATAACTCTAAGACACCAAATACTTATACAAGTACATCTACAAAACCCTACTACATGAAACTCGAAGAGATACAAAACTAGAAAACTATATCATCTCATGGGCTGGAAGATTTAACATTGTGAAAATGACACTACTTCCCCATCAAAAAGAAAAAATCTACAGATAAAATGTAATCCTTATCCAGATCTCATTATCATTGTTTAAAGAGATGGAAAACTGGATTAAAAAAGTATGGTACATTCACACGATGGAATACTATGCAGTATGTAGGAGCAATGATTTTGTAAATTACTACCTAACTTGATAGGGACTGGAGAATATACTAAGTGAACTAAGTATCGTAAGGAAAAAGACTGTATAAGACCATTATTGTAGAAATAGATAATTAGAAAAACGTGTGAAGATTGAAGAGGGGAAGAAGAAGAGCAGAGGGGTGGAGGTGGGCAGGGGGTAATCATGGCATCACATAGTTTGATGGGGGGGAATCCAGTGTGAGGGGCAATGTATATAAGCATAGTTAAACTAGTGTAAAATTTTTTTAAAAAGAAGAATTGAAAGAAATTTTTTAAAAAATTAGAGATGGAAAAACTAATCACCAACTTCATGTGGAAAGAAGAGAGACCTTGGATAAAGACAGCAATAACGAGGAAGGAAAATAGAGTAGATCTTACACTTTCTGATTTAAAAGCTACAATACTGCCATAGTAATCAAATAGGTTGGTTCTACTGTGATAACTGGTATATGGATCAATAACCTGCATTATGTAGATGAGACAATCTTGCTTGCTGAAAGTGAGGAGGACTTGAAGCACTTGTTGCAAAAGATCAAGGAATGCAGCCTTTGATGTGGATTGCACCTCAGTGTCAAGAAAACAAAGATTCTTACCACTGGACCTATAGGCAGCGTTGTGATGGATAGAAAGGAGATTGAAACTGTCAACAACTTTATCTTGCTTGGATTGACAATTAATATTCTTGGTACCAGCAGTCAGAAAATAAGGAGATGCACTGCATTGGGAAAATCTGCAGTTAAGGACCTCTC
This sequence comes from Elephantulus edwardii, assembly GCF_000299155.1. Taxonomy (NCBI): domain Eukaryota; kingdom Metazoa; phylum Chordata; class Mammalia; order Macroscelidea; family Macroscelididae; genus Elephantulus; species Elephantulus edwardii. The sequence goes on along the minus strand of NW_006399928.1, from coordinate 5,036,846 downwards.
CAAATTATTGAGAAATAATGATGTCAGTTTGAGGACTAAGGTGCATCTGATTGAGGCCATAATCTTTCCAATCACTTGCTATACACTTGAGAGCTGAAGAATGAATAAGGATGACAGAAGAAGAATGTATGCCTTTGATCTGTGGTGTTGGAGAAGAGCGCTGAACATCCCATTGATGGCCAAGATAATGAACAGGTATGTCTTGGAGAGAGAGCAGCTGAAGTTCTCTTTGGAGGCAAGAATAATGAGGCTTAAGCTCACATAGTTTGAACATGCTGCTAGGAGGGGCTATTCCTTGAAGAAAGATTTGATGCTGGGAAGGGTGGAGGGTCAGCGAAGGAGAGCAAGATGCTCAGCCAGGTGGATTGACATGTGACTGCTGAAATGGGCTCTTGTGTGTCAGGAAATGTGATGGTGCAGGATAGAACAGGATGCAGATCTTTTGTTCCTAGGGTTACTATGAGTCATACTCGACAGCACCTAACAACAGCAACATAAACCAGCAATAAATCAGCAATAAACTCATCCACATGTGGACAACTCATCTTTGACAAAGACATGAAGTCTATTAAGTGAGGAAAGACAGCGTCTTTAATAAATGATACTGTCAAAACCGGAATATCCATTTGCAGAAAATGCAAACAAGACAAATATGACACTAAACAACAATTAACTCAAGATGGATCAAGAACCTAGGCCTAAAACTATAAAGATCATCAGAGAAAATTGAGGCAAACTTAAAAATTACATTCGTGCAATTATTAGAACTAAGTAAAAGTTGCCCTCTTTATAAGCATATACCTTTGTTTTCCAAAGACTTACCACTCCCCTTTATATCTCTTAGTGTATGTAGGACAATAGTTAATTTCCATTTTCTTAAACTGTTTCTATTTTTAAAAATTTTTTTGTTAATTTCCATTTATCATTCCACCTACACTATTTTTTTTTTTCTTATATTGGGTTAAAAGGAAAGGAAACCATTTCTTATATTCATGTCATAATTCAAACTGAAGAAATGGGGGGAAATAAAGAACACTCCCTTATGCCCTACCCCTAGTCTAAATCTATAAAAACTCAAGCCTCAAATTCATTGTTGTTGAGTCAGAACCCAAGCAGACTTTCCAGTAGGTTTTCAACAGCTGTCAATCAAGTACACAAAAGGAGATTGCTCATCTTTCTCCTAAAGAGCCACTAGTGTATTCAAACTGCCAGAGAGGCACCACCTTTTAGTTAGCAATGCAATTTTTTATGGAGTAGGCCACTAGAGCTCTGAAATCACTACTCTATGTTGTTGTTGTACTATCAAGTCGCTTATGACTCATAGCAACCCTGTGTACCCTCTGAACCCTGCTCTATCTTGAACCAACTTCACTATCTCTGGCACACCCACCCCCATTACTCCAGTCACTGGGTCAATCCATCTCATCCAGGGTCTTCCTCTCTTGTCCCTCCACCCTTCCAAGCATGATGTTCCTCTCCAAGGACTGGTAGCTCCTTGCAACATGGCCAAAATATGTTCGATGGAGCTTCAGAATCCTTGTCTCCAAGGAGCAGCCTGGTTTCACCCTCTCCAGGCCAAACCTGTTTGTTCTCCTAGAAGTCCATGGTCAATAATCTTCTCCAGCACCACAATTCAAAGGCATCAATTTTCCTTCTATCATCATTAGTCATTGTCTAGCTTTCTGATGCATATCAAGTAATTGCCAAGACCATGGTCTGGATTACGTGCACCTTAGTCTACAGACTGACATCATTGCTCTTCAGTACGGGAGAGGTCCCTGATAGCAGATTTTCCCATTATAATTTGTCTTTTAATATCCTAGCTTCTGGTACCAAGAGTGTTGATTGTGGAACCAAGCAAACTGAAGCTGTTAACAATTTCAATCTTTGCATCATCTATCATGATGCTGCCAATCAGCCCAGTGGTGAGAATCTTTGTTTTCTTTATGTTGAGCTGCAATTCATATTGAAGTATGCAGTCTTTGACCTTCTGCAGCAAATATCTTAGGCCCTCCTCAGGTTCAGCAAGCAAGGTTGTGTCATCTGCATAACACAGGTTGTTGATGAGTCTTCCTCCAATCCTGATGCCACATTCTTCCTCTTAGAGCCTACTAGTAGATTGCCTTTGAGAAAGAACTGACTCATACCTGACTCCCCATTGGGTTTTCAGAGGCTGTAAATCACACATATTGCAGATCAAATACTATAGTCTTCAATATGGATTACATCTCAACATCAGGTCAATAGGCAACATTATGATAGATGGAGAAAAGATTGACATCGTCAATTATTTCAGTTTATGTGAATTCACAATCAACATCCATAGTATCAATAGTCAAGAAATCAAAAGACTTTGCCCTGGGAAAACCTTCTGTCAGAGACCTCTCTAAAGTATTAAGGTGCAATGAGGTTTGTTTAAAGACTAAGTTGCACTTGATTGAAGGCGTGGTCTCCTCAATAGCTTGCTACACGTCTCAAAATTGAACAGTGAATTATTTCTTGTGAAGAATTGGAACCAGGGAGGATTGACTTCAGAAAGGGGTGTATGTGTGTGTATGTTTGTGTAAGCCATTGAGTCAGAGATAACTCAGCTGACCTTCCAGCAGGTTTTCAGAAGCAATAAATTGTAGGGGTAAAGATTGCCCATCTTTCTCATTTGGAGCAGCTGCTGAATTTGAACTGCCTGCTTTTGGATTGTCGGTGTAATTCCTTACCAATTAGGCCACTAGAAGGATAGCCTGATTTGGGGAAGTATGAAACTGTTTTCTTTCATGAGTCTATACAAGTGGTAAAAATCACAGAACCGTATATTTAAATAAAAGTCAATTTACTAAATGTTTCTTTTTTAAAAAAAAAAGCTAGGTAAGAAATAGGTGCTGGATTTCCCCCTCCTTCTTTTTCTTTTACCTGTACACTTATCCAGCCATTTATTCAGTGCCTACTTTGTGTGAGCTACTAAACTAGGGATCAAATGAAAGATTATCCCTGCCCTCTTTGAGCATTCTTGCTTCAGAGAAGCGGTCATTATGACTTAAACTCAATATTTCTTCAGGGGAAGTGAGCTACAGAGAAGACTAGAAAGAGACCAAGTAAGCAAACTTTTTAAGAATTATTATTTTTGTCATTCATATACATTGTGTTTCATGCATTTCCATTATTTTTTGTTCATTTATATTGTGAAGGGCTTTTTCATCCGTTACAATCATCCCACCAACAACTACTTTAATGAAAGTGTGTAAACCAGCTACCTCAGGCCTCATGCCCTAATATATCCTCCTTTTAGAGAGCCAATTGCTGATTTGCCCATTCCTATTAAACTAGTACTCTGAGTAAACAAGCACGTTCCTTTTGCTGAAGGATCCTCTGTTCAACTTGGAAACTTTGAGCATCTGTATCCATAAACATCATCCAGTCCAGAGCAAGTCATCAGATTTCCGCAATCAGTCCTAGTTGACAGCATGGATCATCTTCTCTTTATCTAATTGAATTCTGGTCAACCCAATCTCAGCCATCTGCGGCTAAGTTTAAATGGACATCAGCTGCAAGCTCAGGAGTTCACCCTTCTCCTTAACGTTTACACCTCTTGGCCCCCTCACTCAACCCTAGCACCCACATGGGGACAATTTGAGTCAAAGGCCAGAAGTCCTCACAACTCGGCAAACTTTTTGTTAGCTAGAGCCAATCTTGTACAATTTCAAGTGATCCCTTTTCCTTCAAAGACACCTTTCGTTCTCTCTCTTCTTCCCCACATCTCTCATTGCCATCAAATCAGAACCAACTCATAGGTGAACTTCCAATGGATTTGCAAGGCATGAGAGGAAATTGCTCCTACAGAGTCCTTGGTGGATTTGAACCACCAGAAAGGCTCAACCTTTTGTTTAACTGAACCTCCTAGGGCATATCCCAACAGTATTTCCTAACAAAGACTCTTCTTGTTAGATACCTTCCAGTTGATTAAGACTCGTAATAAACCTTGACATATCATGTGCAATCCTCATAATTGCATCTTGTGTTCAAATCTTATGCTATATTCAGTATGTCATTTCATCTCATTGAGTGTTTTGCTCTCTTTCACTGCCGTCTGCCTTTCCCATAATGATATCTTTTTCCAAGGACGGGCCCTTCTTGATAACATGCCCAAACTCTGAGAAATGCCCTGGTTGCACTATTTCCAAAGCAGTTTTCTTTTTTATTTGGTGGACTATGTGATATTCAATATTCTTCTCCAACACAATTCAGAGGGATATATTTTTGTTGATCTTCCTTATTCATTGTCCAATTTTCAGATGCACAGAAAGCAATTGAAAATACTTGGTTGGATCAGGTGCACTTTGGTTTTTAAACAGATATCCTTGGTCTTTAGCACTTTAAAGTGGTCCTTGACAGCAGATTTTTCGCGATACAACAACTCTTTGATTTCTTGACTGTTGGCTCCATGGATGTTGATTGTGTGTGAATGCAAGTAAATTGAAGTTGACAACTTCAGCGTTTTATCTATGTATCATGTTGTTCTCTACTGACCCGGTGGTGAGGATTTATTATTTTCTTGATATTGAGATGTAATGCATATTGAAGGCTGTTATCTTTGACCTCCTACGGTAACGGCTTTGATCTTCTTCAATAAGTACCTTAAGTTTCCCTCAGAAGTTCAAGCTGCTTTGAAGGAAATAGCAAAAAATAAAGCCCCAGGAATAGATGGTATACCAATTGAAGTATTTCAGATAACAGATGTTGCCC
>NW_006399928.1:5014113-5015150 GCF_000299155.1 Elephantulus edwardii | reverse complement strand
GCGTCGCCCTCGCGCTGCGTCGCCCTCGCGCTGCGTCGCCCTCGCGCTGCGTCGCCCTCGCGCTGCGTCGCCCTCGAAGATGATCTTGACAGCAGATTTTCCCCAATGTAACATGACTTTTGATTTCTTGACTACTGTTACCCTGGATGTTGATTGTGGGTCCAAGTAAAATGAATTGTTGACAGTCTCAGTAATTTCTTCATCTATCATGATGTTGCTATTGATCTAGTGATGAGGATTTTTTTCCCTGTTGTTAAAATATAATCTATGTTAAAGGCTGTAGTCTTTTGTCTTCTGCAGCAAGTGCTCAAGTTCTCTTCCTTTTCAGCAGCAAGGTTGTGTCATCTGCACAATGCAGTTTGTTCTTGAGTCTTCCTCCAATACTGATACCCTATTCTTAATAAAATCCATATGCTGGTATGATTTGCTCAGCATACCAATTGACTATTTATGGAGACAGTATCCCACCCTGAAGTACACGTTTCTTGATTTTAAACCTTGCAGTTTCTCTTTGTTCTGTTTGCACAAGAGCCTCCTGGTATAGGTATAGGTTTCACCTGAACACAATTGAGTGTTCTGGGATTCCCATGCTTCTCAATGTTAGCTATAATTCATTATGCTCCATAATCAAATACCTTTGCCTACTCAGTAAAACACAGGTAAACATCCTTCTGGTATTCTCTGCTTCCAGCCAAGATCCATCTGACATTAGCAGTAATATTTCATGTGCCATGACGTCTTCTGAATCCAGTTTGAATTTCTGTCATTTCCTGGTAGATGTACTGTTCTAGCTGTTTTTTAATTAATCTTCATCAAGATTTTACTTCATGTAGTAGTAATTATATTGATTGATACTTACACTAGAGTGCTGAGAAGCCAAAACAAAGGGAAGAAATCAAGCAGTTAAGGAGCTGAACAGAAGTTTTCAAAGGGCAGCTTGGGAAGACAGCGCAAAGTATTAAAATGAAAAGTGCACAAAACAACTAAGAGATATCATCTCACACCAGTCAGAATAGCAAAATTTAACAGAGCAGCAA
>NW_006399928.1:5009336-5010398 GCF_000299155.1 Elephantulus edwardii | reverse complement strand
ATGGCTGGTTGAACCCAGAGGCTCCATCCTCCTTTGCTTCTTTAGCTGGCAGTTGTATTTCCTTTTTGTCACTGGCACTGGGTTCGGGTCAGGTCTGAAGTAAAACTCAGTGGTAAGGTTACCTATAGGAAAGGGAGCAAACCTAGAGAGAACAAACTTGTGAGTTACAAATAGAGGGGTTTTGGGGGTGTTGCTTTCAGGTTTACTCGGGGAGAGGGTGGCAGAAAGTAGCTTAGAAAAAATTCTCTGGATACCCTAGGCATTTTTTTTTCTACCCAGGGGTCAGTTGGCACAATCTGGGGACTGAGGAGCTCACCCTGAGGGCCATGATGGCTCGCCCCGAGCCGAGGGCCAAAGACAGCCCGCCCTGGGCAGAGGGCCATGACGGCTCGCCCTGATCTGAGGGCCAAAGAAAGCCCGTCCCGAGCAGGGCAACACCCCCAATGGGCTGGCTGGTACACTCCCCCTCTAATTGCCCCACCCCAACCTGGTCCCCTCACCTGACCGAGGACTGTGTGGCCAGGGACAGCGTCTCCAATTCCAGCACCACCACTTCCCCCCCCCCATGAGTGGTCATAGTATAATTTTAAGTAGGTGTCACTGCCCTCCCCCTTTATAAATGGCAAAGGGAACCTGAGAATTGTGAACAGGCTTCCTCCAGGTCTAAACAGCTTTTGGCAGAAGCATTCAACAGATCAAAATATGTGGTGCATTTAGGATGTCGGTCCTCTTGGACATGCTGCCACTGTTAAGTGTCATCAAGTAGACAACTCACAGTGACTTTCAGCAATCCATTGTATAGGTGATCCTCTTTGGTTTTCCAAGGAAACCCAAACCTGTAGGCGGTAGGGCACACGTCCCCCCCATGGGTATTGGGGTGTGCGCCCTATCTTCTGTGCGGGTGACCGGTGGGTGCACACCACCCCCCAGCAGGGGCGGCTGGTGGGCACGCGCCATCTCCCGTGCGTCATCTCCCACACAGGTGGCCGGCAGGCGTGTGTCATCTCGTGCACAGGCAGCCGGCAGGCACCGTCCTGTGGTGTGGGCGGCCGGCAGGCTCAC
>NW_006399928.1:5006328-5007128 GCF_000299155.1 Elephantulus edwardii | reverse complement strand
AATCATCTTTTTTCTAAATTCTGCATCAGAAAGTTCCATCAAACTTTCTGGCTTCATGAAATCCATTGCTACTGTGTCATTTTTTGGGGGAAATACCTTGTTCTGGGCTTGCGCGGTGAGTGTGGTACCCTGCTTCTTTCGAGACACTGAAGTGGAAGAGTTGTTGAAAACGAAGATGTTACTTGGTTCTTGGTTTGATGTCACTACTTTTCTATAAAGATATCCAGTACCTTCCTTTTCCTTAGGTTGATGAGACCAATGTGGTAGGGCCAAACAGCAGTTTGTAGTCTAAAGAAACTAAATCTTCAATGTTGGACAGCTTTTTTCAAGTGCTGCTGAAATATGCTATAAATTTGGTTTATATTTAATTGTTCTTCTGTGTGGTTTTTTGTTTCGTTTTTGTTTTTGTTGTTTTCCGCCAAGGGCCCCAAAGTTCAGAGCTGACAGGGTGGGGGGCGCAAACTGGGTCGAGGGCGAGCAATGCGATACCTGAAGATGGGGGTAGTGGGTCAGAGCTACAGGGGTGTGTCCCAATTCAAGTCCACTCCCACCATTCACTGCATCTGCGCACAGCCCTTGGCCAGTCCCAAAGTTCAGAACTGGCGGGGAAGGGGGCAAGAGCCGGGTCGAGGGGAGCAATGCAATACCTGAAGATGGGGGGTCATGGGTCAGAGCTGCAGGGGTGTGTCCCGATTCAAGTCTACTCCCACCGTTCACTGCGTCTGCGCACAGTCCTTGGCCAGTCCCAAAGTTCAGAGCTGGCAGGGCGGGGCACGAGCCGGGTCGAGGGGGAGCAATGC
>NW_006399928.1:4999910-5006228 GCF_000299155.1 Elephantulus edwardii | reverse complement strand
TCATCTCCCACACAGGTGGCCGGCAGGCGTGTGTCATCTCGTGCACAGGCAGCCGGCAGGCACCGTCCTGTGGTGTGGGCGGCCGGCAGGCTCACGTCATCTTGTGTGCAGGCAGCTGGTGGGGGTGGGTGCACACCATCTTCCAGTGCGGGCGGCTGGCAGGCGCACGTCATCACACGTGGGCGACTGGTGTGCGCGCGCCAGCTCCCGTGCATCATCTCCCACACAGGTGGCCGGCAGGCGTGTGTCATCTCGTGCACAGGCAGCCGGCAGGCACCGTCCTGTGGTGTGGGCGGCCGGCAGGCTCGCGTTATCTTGTGTGCAGGCAGCTGGTGGGGGTGGGATTACATTAATATAGTCCTATCCCCTAAAAAGGTAATCCAACCGAGTGAGGAAATTATCAAACAGTATCACACACAAGCAAGATCTTGCTGAAGATTATTTAAAAACAACTGGAACAGTACCTTAATATACAAGTACCAGAAGAAGTTTTCTTTTTTTATTCACATTTTTTAATTGAGTTTTTAGTGAACGTTTATAGAGAACTTAGATTTCCTTTCATTCATTGCTGCACATTTTCCTCCTTGCCCTCCCGTTCTCTTTTTTCTTTGTAAAGAAGTTCTTTCATTGTTATATAGTCCCTATAACAGTGGTATTATGCAGTATTTGTCTTTTTGTGACTGAGATATTCCACTCAGCATAATGTCCTCCGTGGTTACCCATTTTGTATAATATTTAATAAGTTCCTTGTTTTTCAGAGCTGCATAAAATTATTCTATTGTGTGAATATAACACAGCTTCTCTGTCCATTTGTGCATGGGCACTTGGGTTGTTTCCAACTCTTTGCTATTGTGAACAAAGCAGCTATAAACATAGGTGAGTATATGTCTGCTTGGGTGGCAGTTATGGTTTCTTTAGGGTAAATTCCCGGTAGTGGAATTGAAGGGTCAAATGGTATTTCTATTTTCAACTTTTTGAGAAAGTGCCATAGAGCCTTCCACGGTGGTTGCACCATTTTACACTCCCACCAACAGTGAATAAGGGTTCCAGTTTCTCCACAACCTCACCAACATTTGTTCTTTGCTGCTCTGTTAAATTTTGCTATTCTGACTGGTGTGAGATGATATCTCATAGTTGTTTTGATTTACATCTCTCATAGTGCTAGGAATTTTGAACATTTCTTCATGTGTTTGTTAGCCATCTGAATGTCTTCTTTGGTGAAGTGTCTGTTCATAACCTGTGCCCATTTTGCAACTGGGTTGTTCATCTTGTTGTGGTGCTCAAGTATTCTATAAATTCTAGATATAAGTCTTTTATCAGACATGTCATTACCAAATAATTTTTCCCAGTCTGTGGCTTCCCTTTTTACCCTGTTGGAGAAGTTTTTGGATGTGCATAGAGATTTGATTCTTAGAAGATCCCATTAATCTATTCTATCCTCTCCTGGTTTTAGGTTTTTCAGGGTGCTTTGAAGACTGTTCATGTTGTGGATTAGTGCTTCTAGAGTTCTTCCAAGCTTTTCTCTAATGAAGTTTATAGTCCTTGGTTTTAGTCCTAGGTTCTTGATCCACTTTGAGTTGGTTTTTGTGTATGGTGTGAGGTGTGGGTCTTGTTTGAGTTTTTTGCAAATGGTTTTCCAACTTTGCCAACACCATTTGTTAATAAGGCTGTCATTTCCTCACTTAACTGATTTCATCTCCTTGTCAAAGATCAGTTGACCATAGGTAGATGGACTGATTTCCAGGTTCTCAATTCTATTCCATTGTCCATGTTTTTGTCATTGTACCAGTACCACGCTGTCTTGACCACTACGGCAGTGTAGTAAGATTTGAGATCTGGGAGTGAGATGCCTTCTACCTTGTTTCTCTTTTTAAGGAGTGCTTTGCTTATTGGGGGCCTCTTTATATTCCAAATTAAATTGGACATTGCCTTTTCCATCTCATTGAAGAAGTTTTCAAAGAGGCCTTGGCACTAGAGGCATTATTGCCAATATCAAATGAATCTTGGCAAAATGCAGAGAGTACCAAAGGAATGTCTATCTGTGTTTCACTGACTATGCAAAGACATTTGAATGTGAAATTGTGACCATCCCTGAGGATAATGGGAATCCCAGGACACTTGATTGTGCATATGCGAAACCTATATTCAGATCAGGACGAAGTCCTCAGAACAGAGCAGGGAAACACTGCATGGTTCAAAATCAGGAAAGGAGTGTGTCAGAGATGTGTCCTCTCTTCATACCTTTTCTATCTATACGCAAAACATCATTCACGAGGCTGGGCTTTCTAAGGAGGAATGTGGTATCAAGATTGGAGGAAGACTCGTCAACAACCTGTTATTCAGATGACACAGACTTGCTTGCTGAAACCAAGGAGGACCTGAAACGCTTGTTGTAGAAGTTCAAGTACTATAGTCTTCAATATGGACTGAAGCTCAACATCAAGAAGTCAGGATTATCACAACTGGAACAGTTGGCAGCACCATGATAGAAGGAGAAAAGATTGAGGTCCTTAACCTTGAGAAGAATGGAAATACCAGAACACCTGCTTGTGCTTATCTAAAACCAATACTTAGACCAGGAGGCAGTCATCAGCACAGAGCAAAGAAACACTGTATGGTTCAAAATTAGAAAAAGAGTGAATCAGGGATGCATCTTGTCTCCATATCTTTTTACTGTATATGTAGAACAGATCATTTTAGAAGCTGGACTTTATGAGGAGGAGTGTGGCATCAGGGTTAGAGGAAGAGTTGTCAACAACCTGTGCTATGCGATGATACAACCTTGCTTGCCAAAACTGAGAAGGACCTGAAGCATTTGCTGCAGAAGGTCAAGAACTTTAGTCTCCAATATTGATTGAAGTTACACATCAAGAAGACAAAGATTCTCACCACTGACCCAGTTGGCAGCACCATGATGGATGGATAAGATATTGAGGTTGTTAACAGCTTCACCTTACTCAGCTCCACAATCAACACTCTTGGAACAAGCTGTCAGGAAATCAAAAGATGAATTGCATTAAGGAAGTCTGCTGTCAAGGACCTCTCCAGAGTGCTGAGGTGCAATGATGTCTGTCTAGAGACTAAGGTATGCCTGATCCAAGCTGTGGTCTTCGCAATTATATACTATGCATCTGAGAGCTGGATAATGACTAAGGATGACAGAAGAAGGATTGATGCCTTTGAGTTGTGCTGGAGAAGAGGATTGAACATATTATGGACAGCCAGGAAAACAAATAAGTCTGTATTGGAGAGGGTAAAACCAAGTTTCTCCATGAAGGCAAGGATTTTGAAGCTCCATCTCACATGTTTTGAGTACCTGGCCAGGAGGGACCAATCATTGGAGAAGGACATCATGTTTAAAAGGGTGAAGGGACAGCACAGGAGAAGACCCCAGATGAGATGGATTAACATGATAACTGGGGCAGTGGGATTCGGTGTGTCAGAATCAGTGAGACTGGCTCAAGATAGGGCAGGGTTCAGAGCTGTTGTACATAGGGTCACTATGAGTTGCAGGAGTCTCAACAGCACATAACAGCAAACAACAAGTTTTACATTGTATTGGATCACCTCTTTTATAAATGGGAACAAATGTGGATCATATCTGGATTTGTTGGGCGCCAGAGGGAGAGAGGTGTTGGTGGACTAGCATGAGGCCACAGAATAGAGGCCAGTGTTTGCAGAGTGTAATAAGGGGATGAAACCACAACACATGCTCCAAAGGGGGAGATGGGACCAACACCAAATCTATTAGCTGTGTTCAGAAGGGTCTTTCATCTGCTCTTTGGGGTAAAATGCTTGTCTGTCAGATGGTAAATTGCTTGACTGTCAGATATTGTTCTAAAGCTGAACATCCAAAGATTGGATCTTTTAGACAGACTAGGAAGAAGTATTGGCCATCCACTTTTGAAATAAGCTTTTGAAAACACTATATACAATAGAGTATGCTTAGATTAGATTAGCAGATAATGGCACCAGAGACTGAACCCTCCTGTTGGAAAACACAAAGGAGAAGGAACAGTTGTAGCAGACACTAGTGATTATGGAGAAGTATGAGTGTAGGAAAATTGGACATTGAAGAAATATAATGCATAAATATTAACATACTTGGCTTTGGTTAAATGAGATGGATTGACATGAGACATTATTAGACAAATCATGTGATCTACTATGCCAAAAATGAAAAGGTGAGGAAAAAATGGGGTCTCATTCATAGTTAAAAAGACCATTTCTAGATCCATCTTGAAATACAATGTTGTGAGTGACAGGATACTATCCATACACATACAAGGAAGACCTGTTAATACCACTTTAATTCAAATATATGCACCAACAACCAGAGCCAGAGAGGGAGAAATAGATGATATCTACCAACTTTTGCAGTTGGAAATTGATAAAACATATAACCAAGATGCATTAATAATAATGAGTGACGAATGCAAAAGTTGGAAACAAGGAAGAAGGACCAGTAGTCAGAAAACACGAACTTGGTGACAGAAATAAGACTGGAGATAGAATGAAAGAATTTTGTACATTTTTTTCATTGCAAATTCCTTTTTTTGTTTAAATAAAATTTTTATTTTATACTGGTTTACTTTTAAAGTTCATATACATTGATTTTCACACTGGATCTTTCCCATTTCCTTTACCAACCCTTCCCTCCACCCATCAAATTGTGCAACTCTAAGATCAGCGCCCCACCCCTACCCCCTGCAACCCATCCTCACCCCTCTGCTCCCACCCTCCCCTCTTTGGATCTTCATACACATTCTACAATAATTGTCTTATAGCAAATGCATTTTATAAGGAACACAAACGGCAACTATCCTGAACCAATCTCATTGTCTCTGTCACATCTGCTCCTCCTAACCCCAGTTACTATGTCAATCCGTCTCCTTCAGTCTTCCTCTCTTATAGTTTTCTCTGATAGATATAACACTTTTATGTCGGTTTGCTATACTGTAGTGTTTGTGTGACACTGGAAGCTGTGTAACCAGTATTTCAAATACCAGTGGGGTCATTGGTGAGCAAGTTTCCATGGAGCTTCCAGACTAAGATAGACAAAGATGTAAGACTAGCCTTGAAATTTTGAAATAGCAAGCCTTCTAAAAACCCTATAAATAATGGAAGAAAGACTCTTCAACACCCCTTCAGACTTTCACAAGAGATGTTGGGGATGGGGAATTTAGTAAAAGTTTGGGACATCTCAACTCTGAAAATTGTTTCTTTAATTTTTATATAGATGTGCCTTAACACATTTATTTAGTTTCTGATTGTATAGATTGCCAGCTGCACTAAGTTCAACTGGTCAGTTCTTGGATTAATTTTGACTGGATTCATCCAATACCTGCAGTCACTGACCTCTCAGTTGTCTGGTAATTGCTGAGGTAACAGTCAACTGAGCCGTGTATTTCTCATCATACAGCAGGCTGGCCTGGCCTTGTTAATATAGTGGAATCACAGGGTTCTCAAGAGCAACAAGAGATCAAGACTCAAAAGGAAGTACTTTATCCCCCTAACAATTTCATTGAGGTATAATTCACATATAACCTGAATTTGAATTTTGTTTTCTCTCCTATTTGCAGGGAACATGAAGCATGTGGTCTAAATGACAAAAAAGATATTGCCTCCAGAACTGAGGAATAGTATCTGCAATGAAGATAGCATGTTTTCTGTGAGCAACTTACGGAATTTGTGACTGCAGGGGAGATTTGGAAAAATTGCTTCCTGCACAGCAAGTGGCACCAGACCTCTTGGGGTGAGGCAGAGGCCTCAGCTAGACCTTGGGAAAGAGAGAGACATACACATATGCACATGTAGTTTTAATATTTGAAAATTATTTTTAAGTGAGTTAGGGAGGGGGTAATTTTATTTTCTTAAATGAAGTAGATCAGAATCTGAAGCATGGTGCTTTGGTCACCAGTTAGATGGGACAAGCATTTGCCATAACCAAAAGATAAGGTTTGGACCTCAGAACCTTACATGTGGGACCCTCTCAGGGATTAGTCAGTTGATTTTGAGTTAGAATATAGTCCCTTTGTATTGTTTTAAGGGTTGAATATCTATTTTGTTTTTTAATAAAATATTTTAAAACTTACTTGGCCTCAATTTTTTTTTTTGGTTTTTCAAACTTTAGATATATCTTTCCTTTTTTTTTTCTTTAAAGACACTCCGTAAACTATTATAATATTATAAATTAGATCTCTCAATTTTTTTTTTTGTTTTTGGGATTCCATTCATTCATTGTTGCACCCTTCTCCCCGCACAAACCCCTCTCCCCTCCCATTTGCTCCTCTCCTTGAAAAGCAAAAGAAAAACTCC
>NW_006399928.1:4990912-4994127 GCF_000299155.1 Elephantulus edwardii | reverse complement strand
GGGTCAGAGCTGCAGGGGTGTGTCCTGATTCAAGTCCACTCCCACCGTTCACTGCGTCTGCGCACAGCCCTTGGCCAGTCCCAAAGTTCAGAGCTGGCGGAGGGGTGGCGTGAGCCGGGTTGGGGGGGAGGGGGAGCAATGCAATACCTGAAGATGGGGGTCGTGGGTCAGAGCTGCAGGGGCGTGTCCCGATTCAAGTCCACTCCCCAGATCTCTCAAATTTTTAAATTTGTTCCCAGATATTTATTAGTCTTCTATGGAAATTCAATTTTTATCTTTAAATTTGGGAATTTTTTTCTCAGGGCTTTTTTCCTATTAGTTGAAAATATTTTCATAAGTAATGATGTTATATGCTTTAACCACTTCTATTTAATAAAAAAAACAAATCTCTACTTTTTGCTTTCAAATTCCTGCCTTCACTATCTTTGAATTAACAAACTTCATCCTCAATTTTGTAACTAAGAATGATTTTATACTCTAATAACAGAGAAAATTTTCCATAAATACATTACTAATTATATCTGTGGGGAGCTCTGTTAGTGTAGTATTAAGGGGCTACACTGCCAAACCAAAGGCACATGGTTCAAATCCACCAGCTGCTCCCTGGTAAGAAGATAGGCAGTCTTCTCTCATGCTGTATACTGTCTCTGAAAACCCACTAGAGGGTCAGCTATGGGTTTGTTCCAACTTAATGGTACTCTAAAATAACAATTTTACCTGTAGTTAAGTACAAGTTTTGATTACAGAAAAGTTGCATCAATTTAAGAGGAAGTATTTTCTTTAGCTTATACTGCACCACGTCAGTCCATCTGGTTGAGGGTCTTCCTCTCCTTCACTAACCCTCTATCCTTCCCAGCATCATGTCCCTCTCCCAGGAAGAGTCCCTCCTAGCAACATGCCCAAAGTATGTGAGGAAGCCTCATCATTCTTGCCTCCAAAGAATACTCTGGTTGCACCCTTTCCAAAACATACCTGTTTGTTCGTTTGGCTGTCTGTGGGATGTTCAGTGCTTTTCTCCAACACCACAGCTCAAAGGCGTCAATTCTTTTTCTCTCATCCTTATTCATTGTCCAGCTCGCAGATGCATAGCAAGCTATCGGAAGGACTATGGCTTGAATCAGATGCACCTTAGTCCTCAAACTGACACCACTACTCCTCAATAATTTGGAGATGTCCCTAACTACAGACTTTCCCAGTGCAGTGTATCTCCTTATTTCCTGACTGCTGTTACCAAGGGTGTTAATTGTTGATCCAAGCAATATGAAGCTGTTGACAGTTTCAATCTCTTCTCCATCCATCAGTCCTGTTTAAGAATCTTTGTTTTCTTGACATTGAGATGCAATCCATACCAAAGGCCATATTCCTTGATCTTCTGCAACAAGTGCTTCAAGTCTTTCTCACTTTGAGCAACCAGGGTTGTGTCATCTGCATAATGCAGGTTATTGATGAGTCTCCCTCCAATCCTGGTGCACACTCGTCTTCATAGAGTCCATCTTCTCGGATAATTTGCTTACCATACAAATTGAATCATTATGAAGACAGAATACAACCCTGACACACTCCCTTCTCCATTTTAAACCATGCTGTGTTTCCCTGCTCTGTTCACACAACAATAGTAGGAAAATAGGGGTATGGTGATGGAAATGAAGCTGGAAATAAAACAATTGAATTTTGTATTTGCGATGATTTAGTCACTGCAAAAATCTTTTTTAAAAGACAAAAACTACGACTTTACATATGGATCTCACCTGATAGGCTGCATAGGAATCAGACTGACTACATTTGTGGAAGAAATCATTAGAGAAGCTCAATATCAGCAGTCAAAACTAGGCCAGGGGTGGACTGTGGGTCAGACCATCAATTACTCATCTGCAAGTTCAAATTGAGGCTGAAGAAAACGAAAATAAGTCAATAAATCAATTCCACCTGAATACCAAGATCTTCTTAGGAAGAGGTTTGAAGCATCAAACACAAATGATAGAAGGGAAAATGAGTTGTGGGATAATAGCAAGGATATCATCCATAAAGAAAGCAAAAGGAGAAAGGGGGGAAAAGTAGAAATGGATGTTAGAAGAGGCTCTAAAAATTGCACTGGAGCATTGAGAAGCCAAAACAAAAGGAAAACATTCCATAGTAAAAAAGCTGAACAAAAGATTTCAAAGGGCAACTTGGGATTGAAAAACTAGATGTGGAAAATATTGGCTTCAGTTGTCTGGAGTTTAACGGTGGCTACTATTTTATTATGGGCTGGGCTTAAATTATTTACTTTTTTTCTGTTATTTTCCACTCTCAGAGACTGTATTGGCTTCAAAAAGAAATATTATGGAGCTGGTATTTGCACAATGTGTTTTTTTATTTTTGATATATTTTTCTTTGTTAGACATTTTATTTCTTCTTCTCTTCTGCCTCCCCTAGCCCACCCTGAAATGCACCATTTGTTCCAGACTGTTGTCCTATATATAATGCCTAATTATATATTACTTCTGGACAATTCTTCCTTTCATGTGTTCTAATGCAGTGTTCATTATTTATTCACTCTTTCCCCATTCTCTCCCCAGTTGCCCCATGCCTTTCCTATTTTATAACAGGTGTGTTATGGATTTGTCATTTTGTGACTGAGAGATTTCTCTCAGCATAATGTCCTCCAGAATCACACATGTGGTGTAATTTTTTTATGTGTGCATTATTTTTCATTGCTGCATAATATTCCATTATTTGTAGTTTTTATTTTTTACAATTAATTTTAATGAAAGTTTACAGAGACTTAGGGTTTCCAGTCATTCATTGTTGCACTATTCTCCCTACCTGCCTCCACCCCCTCCAATTCACTCTTCTCCCTGAAAAGAAAGAAAAACTCTTTCATTGTTATGCAATCCCTCCCCTCCCACAAGTCCACTGCACTATGCAGCCATCACTCTGGACTTCTGTAATGACAAGAATACCCATTCATATTGCTGTTGTTGTTATGTGCCATCGAGTCACTTGTGACTCATAGTGAGCCTGTGTACAAGAGCCCTAAAACGCCGTTCTATCCCATGCCAAACTAGCCATCTCAAACGCACTCATTCCCACCACTCCACTCACAGAATCAATCCATTTCATCGAAGGTTTTTCCTGCACCGCCCCTCCACTCTGCCAAACATGATGTCCCTCTCCAACGACCAGTCCCTCCTTGCAACATGCCCAAAATATGTCAGACAAAGCTTCAGAATCCT
>NW_006399928.1:4988337-4990082 GCF_000299155.1 Elephantulus edwardii | reverse complement strand
TGTTTTCTGCCAAGATCCATCTAATATTATCTATAATATCCCTAGTACCACGACCTCTTCTAAATCCAACCTGCACATCTGGCAGTTCTCTGTTGACATATTGTTCCAAACGTTTTTTTATAATTTTCAGCATAATATTGCTTGCATGTGATATTAATGATATGGTTAGATAATTCCCACACTGTTGAGTCACCTTTCTTTGGAATGGGAACAAATAACGATCTTTTCAAGTCAGTCGGCCAGCTGGCTGTCCTCCAGATTTCTTGGCACAACTTAGTGAGCACATCCAGTTGGTATGCTGTCAACTCCTGGAGCCTTCTTTTTTGCCAATTCCTTCAGAGCAATTTTAACTTCCTCCTTCATCACCATAGGCTCTTGCTCATATGTTATTTCATTAAATTCTTATGTGCCAGCCAATTCCTTCTGATACAGTGACTCTGTATACTCTTTCCATCTTCTCTTGATACTTCCTCAATCATTTTAAATTCTACCCAAAGTATCCTTAAGTATTGCCACCTGTGGCTTGAATTTGTTTTTCAACTCCTTCAGCTTAAGAAATGCTGAGCGAGTTCGCCCTTTTGATTTTCTGACTCCAGCTCTCTGCACATTGTATTATAGTATCTTGCTTTGTCATCCCAGGCTGCCTTTTGAAATTTTCTGTTCAGCTTTTTTATTTCTTCCTCTAGCTTTGCCTTCTCGGCACTCTAATGCAATACTCAGAGTTTCATCTGATAGCTATCTTGGTCTTTTCTTCTTCAGCCTTTGTAATGATCTTTTGCATTCTTCATGGACGATTTTCTTGATATCCTCCCAGGTCTATGCTCATTGGTGCTCAAGGCCTCAAACCTGTTCCTGGGATGGTTTTGAAATTCGAGTGGGACAGATTTAAGGCCAAATTTTGGTTCCTGTGCACTTGATTTAATTTTCCTCAACTTCAGCTTGAACTTGCATATGAGTAGTTGGTGGTCTGTCCCACAGTCAGCACCCGGCCTGGTTTTCCCTGCTGATATTGAGCTTCTCCACTGAGTCTTTCCACAAACGTATTTTATTTGACTCCTATACATACCATCAGGTGAAATCCATGTGTATAGCCTGTGTTTATGTTTCTTATAAAAGGTATTTGCAATGAATAAATCCTTGAATGTACAGAACTCTATCATTCTATCTCCAGTCTCATTTCTCTCACTGAGCCCGTGTTTTCCAGCTACTGATCCTTCTTCCCTGTTCCCAAATTTTGCGTTACAGTCACCCATTATTATCAACGCATCTTGATTGCATGTTTGATCAATTTCTTACTGCAAAAGTTGGTTGAAATCTTCCATTTCCTCCTCTTTGGCTCTAGTTGTTGGTGCATATATTTGAGTGACAGTGGTATTCACTAGACTTCCTTGTATGCGTATGGATATTATCTTGTTGCTCACCACATTGTATTTCAGGATGGATCTAGAAATGACTTTTTTAGTTATGAACCCAACCCCATTTTTCCCCTCACCTTTTCATCCCCAGCATAGTAAACCATATGATTATCTGATTCAAAATGTCCCATGCCAAGCCATCCCATTTCGCCAATACCTAGTATGTCAATATTTATGCATTCCATTTCTTTCTTAACAATGTCCAATTTTCCTACATTCATGCTTCTCACATTCCACGTTCCAATCACTAGTGTCTGCTTACAGCTGTTCCTTCTTCTCTGTGTTTCCATTACTAAGATCTCAGTCTCAATTGTCATGTCTGCTAGTCCA
>NW_006399928.1:4982404-4984748 GCF_000299155.1 Elephantulus edwardii | reverse complement strand
AATAAGCAAGGTAAGAAAGAAGAAGGGGAATTAGAGTGACTCAGAATTAAAATCATCAAGATCACTTGACTGTTTGTCTTGTGTTCTTTCATCGTCCCTTCGCCGAACTTCTACCCACCTTCGTGTTTCCTCTTCGAGACCCTAGACCTCAGGCTTATAAGCCCCTCCCTACTGGAGCAGCCCGCAGCAAGGACTCTCCTTCATAGGGTCTCTATGAGTCGCCTGCGACTCTACGGCACTTAGCAACAACCCTTTCCCTAGTCCACCACCCATCGTTCCTACTTTCGCTTACGGCATTCAACACCCCTCTCCCATTGACCAGCCCCTGATGTGATGGCCTAAGTCTCAAGCCATCAGCCTTTCTGTGATTCTGAACGTATCATGCTGCTGTCAGTCTCTTATGACGCAGCCAGTACAACTTCAATTTAAAGTTGTTAAGTACAACTGTCATGTACTGAAGGACACATCCTTCTCTCCCGGTTAGCCACCCTCTGCATCAGCACCTGGCTTCAAATGGAAGACAAGCAGTATTAACCCACGAGAAGGCAATCCTGGAGTGGAAGTTTAAGAACATGAACTTTTTCTCAGAACCTTCTAGGAAAAGAAGTTGTACCCATTTATAGATCCCTTTAAAAAGACCTCTAGAAGTCCTAATCCACAACAAAACAGTCTTCCAAGCATCCTGGAAAATCTACAATCAGGAGAGGATAAAATAGATAAACGGGACCTCCCAAGAATCAAATCGCTATGCACATCCAAAAACTTCTCCAACAGGGTAAAAAGGGAAGCCACAGATTGGGAAAAAGTATATGGTAATGACATGTCAGACAAGGGACTTATATCTAGAATTTATAAAGTACTCAAGCACCACAACAAGATAAAGGTAAATAACCCAATTTAAAAATGGGCACAGGATATGAACAGACACTTCTTCACCAAAGAAGACATTCAGAATGCACACAAACACATGAAGAAATGTTCAAAATCCCTAGCTCTAAGATCCAAATCAAAACAACTATGAGATTTCATCTCACTCCAGTAAGAATAGCAAAATTTAAAAGAACAGCAAACATCAAATGCTGATGAGGTTGTGGAGAAACTGGAACTTTTATTCACTGTTGGTGGGAGTGTAAAATGGTGAAACCACTATGGAAGGCTGTATGATGCTTTATCAAAAAGTTGCAAATAGAGACACCATTTGACCCAGCGATTCCACTACTGGGAATTTACCCTAAAGAAACCTTAACTGCCAGCAGATATATGCATACCCATGTTTACTGCAGCTTTGTTTGCAATAGCAAAGAGCTGGAAACAACCCAAGTGCCCATCAACAAAACAATGGATAGAGAAGCTGTGGTATATTCACACAATGGAACATTATGTAGCATTGAAAAACAAGGAACTCATGAAATATGCAAAATGGGTGACCCTGGAGGACATAATCCTGAGTGAAATATCCCTGTCACAAAAGGACAAATACTTCATACGGCCACTGTTGTAAAAGGGGACTGACATCAGGGTTGAGGGAAGACAGAAAAGGAGTGGAGGATAGTTGTATATATTTTTTCTTTATTTTGATGAAAGTTTACAGAGACTTTGGATTTTTATTCATTCATTGTTGCTCACTTTCCTCCCTGCCCATCCCTCCCACCCAGCTAGCTTTTTTCTCTTTGAAAATCTGTTTTTTTATTTCTGTAGACTATGAAGTAGTCCGTTTCTTCTGTGTCATTACTGCAATTGTGTTTGGTTGTTTTATTTTTTTCTTCCTTGGGACACTAACAGGTCTATGGTCTGACTACCTTGCCTGAGGAGCTCAATGCTCCAGGAAAGGGAAGGACAGCTCTCACCCTGCCTGAATTTCTCTCAGGTTCCTGAGCTCGTGGGAGGACTTGCTCATTTGGGTAGCTCTACAGTTAAGTAGGGAGGGGGAGGACAACTCACCCTTCCTGTGGTCTTACCTTTCTGGTCCTGTCACAAACTGCTGGATCGAAGTGGGAGTGAGGGTGCTGCTTCTGTTCCTTATTCTTTTATCCCATAGTTAAGTTCTCTGGAATGGAAAGCTTATTGTTATCTGATTGCAGCACTCTTTCCTATAGCACTTCTTGGTCTGTGGTGTGCTATAGTACTCCTTGGTCTGTGGACTGCTATAGCACTCTTTGGTCTGTGGACTGCTATAGCACCCCTTAGTCTGTGGAGTGGTGCAACCAAGTTACCCAACACTCTTCGATGCTTTGCAGAAGAATCTGGTCTCAGATGGTTTTACAAGTGAATTTTATAAAACATTTAAAGAAGAACTGTTACCAATTCTACATAAATTATTTCAGAAAATAGAAGAAGATGGAAC
>NW_006399928.1:4969558-4973576 GCF_000299155.1 Elephantulus edwardii | reverse complement strand
AGAAGGAGAATTGACGCCTTTGAGCTGTGGTGCTGGAGAAGACAATTGAATGTACCATGGACTGCCAAGAAAACAGATTCATCCTGGAGAGGGTTAAACCAAGCTACTCCTTTCAGGCAAGGATTCTGGGGCTTCGTCTGACATACTTTGGACATGTTATCAGGAGAGACATGTCCTTGAAGAGGGACGTCATGCTTGGTAGGGTGGAGGGACAGCACAGGAGTGGAAGACCCTCTATGAGGTGGATTGATTCAGTGACTGGGATAATCAGGATGGGTGTGTCAGAGGCAATGCAATTGGCACAGGATAGAGCAGGGTTTAGGGCTGTTGTACATAGGGTCGCTGTGAGTCACAAACGACTCGATGGCACATAACAACAACAAAAACAAATGAAAATTTACAGAGACTTTGGATTTCCATTTATTAATTGTTGCACTTTTTTTCCCCTCCTAACCCTCCCCCCAGTACACTACCGTCTTGGAAAAGTAAAAGAAAGAATTCTTTCACTATTTTACAATCCCTCCCCCCAGGTCCACTCCACTATTCAGCCTTCGCTCTGCACTCCTGTCATGAAAAAAATACCTAATAATATATCCCTTTTAAACAGTTTTCTCCCTCATCTGTTTCAATGCAGTATACATTATTGAACCCATCTTTCTCAGTCGCCCCCCCAACCCCGAAGTCAGTCCTATTTTACAACAGTGGCACCATGAAGTGTTTGTCCTTTTGTGACGGAGATACTTCACTCAGCATAATGTCCTCCAGGGTCGCTCATTTTGAATAATATTGCATGAGTTCTTTGTTTTTCAATGCAGTATAGTATTCCATTGTTTGAATATACCATAACTTCTCTATCCATTCTTTTGTTGATTGGCACTTAGGTTGTTTCCAACTCCTTGCTATTGTGAACAAAGCCACGATAAACATGGTGTGCATTTATCTGGTTGAATGTCCCTAATGGTCTCTTGGAATTGCTGGGTCAAATGGTATCTCTATTTGCAACTTTTTGAAAAAGCGCCATACCACCTTCCACAGTGGATGCACCATTTTACACTTCCACCAACTGTGAATAAGGGTTCCAGTTTCTCCACAACCTCACCAGTATTTATTGCTTGCTGTTCTGTTAAATTTTGCTATTCTTACTGGGGTGAGATAATATCTCATAGTTGTTTTGATTTGCATCTCTCTTAGAGTGAGGGATTTTGAACATTTCTTCATGTCCTTGTTAGCCATCTGAATGTCTTCTTTGGTGAAGTGTCTCTTCATAGCCTGTGCCCATTTTTTATTGGATTATTTACCTTTATCTTGTAGTGTGTTTTATGTTTTATTTTAAATTAGACATTAAATAAATGCAGTATTTTAATTGCAGCTCTGTCAATATCTAGAGGCATGCACCATTTTTTGTTTTTATAAAATTTTGTCCCCAAGAATGGCTAACTGCTTTTTTGTCCTTCCTGATTGAGTCAGTATAGTGTATTCTTGGTTGTCAAAATACTCATGGCTTTGGTACATTGAACTAGTAAATACTTGCAGTGCACAAGAAGCATGAATCCATAATGTGTGACCTCAACCAGATAAAAACATATGTTTGAAAGTTTGCGTGACCCCAGCCAGCTTTGAATTTTGGAGTCTGGTGAGAGGACCTCGCAGACGCAGTAGAGAGGGAGTGGTTTTAGATGCGGGACACACCTCTGGACCTTTGACCCACGCCCGGCAGGTACCCAGTCTACAACCCACCCCAAGTTTGCGTGACCCCAAACCCGGAATTTTAAAAAACATAGACCAAATTATAGGGTTTATCCACCTCCCCTGAAAAAGTTGTCTAACATTGAAGATTAGGTATCTTTGAACTAAAATCTGCTGTTTGGCCTGTCCACATTGGTCCCACTAACTCAAGCAACAGGAAGGTTCTGGGCATCTCGACAGAGGAGCAGTGATGTCAAATAAAGAACCAGCTATCACCTCAGTTTTCAAGAACTCTTCCACATCAATGTCTCAAAACAGTAGAGTAGCTCACTCGCCACGTAAGCCCGAAACAAGTTATATCCCCCCAAAAAATGACAGAGTGGCAATGGATTTCCTGAACCAGAAAGTCTGATGGAACTTTCTGACACAGAATATTTTTTTAAAATTGAATATTTTCAATGGATGAAAAACAAACTTGAAGAATTACAGGACACTACAGTAAAAAATCAGGAGGAGCTTAAAAACAATCCAAAACAACGTAGAGAAAACAAATGAGGTATTAGAGACACTGGAAAAACAAGAAACCATGATCCAAAATATTAAATCTAAGGTTTCTGATGCTGTCAACATGATGGAGGGACACATGCATAGAGGTGAACAGATGGAAAATAGAATCAATGAAATAGAAGATAGAATTATCACCACAGATCTGACTGAGAAAAAAAAGCAGAATCAGAAAAGAACAAAACAGAAGAAAACTTAAGAATAATGTGGAATACCATAAAAGAAATAACATTCGCATCACTGGAATCCCAGAACAGGAAGAAGCAAGTAAAGACACTGAAAAAGTTGTGGAAGAATTACTAGAGGAAAATTTTCCAGGCATAATGAAGAATGACAGAATATATATTCAAGAGGCTGAGAGAACACCATATAGAATAGACCCTAAAAGAAAAACATCAAGGCATATCATTGTCAAATTTACTAGAACCAAAGATAAGGAAAGAATATTGAAAACAACGAGAAAGAGAGAGAGAAACAAAGAGTAACCTATAAGGGAGAACAGATAAGATTAAGTGCTGATTTCTCAGCAGAAACCATGCGAGCAAGAAGACAATGGAATGGCATATATCACACACTCAAAGATCACAACTGTCAACCAAGAATACTGTACCTAGCAAAATTGTCCATCAAATATGAAGGAGAGATCAAAATATTCCCAGAAATACAGAACCTAAGGGAGTTCATAAAAACAAGACCAGCCTTACAGAAAACACTGAGAGACGTCCTTCATACAGAGATGCCACGTTAAACAGGATGACCCAAAGTAACTATCAACAATGCCAAAAAGAATTGAACATAATGATAACAATAAAACCCTACCTCTCAATAACTACACTGAACATGAATGGTTTAAATGCACCACTGAAGAGAAAAAGAGTAGCAGATTGGATAAAAAACAAAATCCATCAATATGCTGTCTACAAGAGACACACCCAAAAAGTGAAGATAAATAAAGACCAAAAATAAAAGAATAGGAAAAAATATAAGAAGCAAATGGCAACCAGAAAAAAGCAGGCGTATGAATATTAATCTCCAATAAAATAAATTCCAAAGCAAAAACCATCACAAAGGAAGAGGAAGGTCACTACATAATGATTAAAGGGTCAATAGAACAAGAGGACATAACAATAATAAATATCTATGCACCAAATGAAAGACCTGCAAAGTATATTAAACAAACATAAACAAAACTGAAAAAGGAAATAGACAACACCACAATAGTAATTGGAGACTTCAATACTCCTCTCTCAAGAAAAGATAGAACTACCAGGAAGAAAACAACTTGACCTCGTAGATATTTATAGGCTAATGTACCCCCCAAAAAAACCACAGTATACCTTCTTCTCCAATGTGCATGGAATATTCTCCAGAATAGATCACATTTTAGGTCACAAGGCAAGCATCAATAATTAAAAAACATAGAAATAATTCAAAGCATTTTCTCAGACCATAATCCTACAAAATTAGAAATTAATAACAAGAGGATAAAGGAGAAAAAAACCCATACATCTGGAAGTTGAACAACACCTTGCTTGGACATGAATGGGTAGTAGAAGAAATAAAAAATGAAATTAAAAAGTTTCTTGAAACAAATGACAATGAAAACACCACTTACCAAAACCTCTGGGAAACAGCCAAAGCAATAATCAGAGGTCAATTTATAGCAATAAGCAAACATATCAAAAGGCAAGAAAAACAGACCATTGACTCTCTAAACCAAACTCTCCAGCAAACTGAAAAAGAACAGCAAGAAAACCCGACACCCTCT
>NW_006399928.1:4965810-4969458 GCF_000299155.1 Elephantulus edwardii | reverse complement strand
GAGAGAATGGTGCTGCAATGAAGGAGTGAAAGCCCAGAATCCCTGTGAATGTTCATTGAAACTAATAAAATTTAATAATAATCAAAAAAAAGTGCACAAAGAATTTTAAAGTAGTGATAGTAAATGTCATTTTATAGATCCTTTTTTCTTAAAATTCATATGAAATATTGTCTTTGAAAATAGAATGTTCAAACTACCTCTCAGAGCAGAACACCTTTTATTTGTGTTGGTTCATAAAGAAGGGAAAAATAATTTCAGAGATCTCTATACCCTAGGATATTTTTAGTGAGGAAAGATTAACCATTGTGCCATGAGTTCTGTGTGTTCTTTTTTTCCCCTGTGTAAATAGTTTATATAAAAACAGTCTAATTTTACTGCACTAATCTTTGATCCTATGATTACTGCCCGACCCTCCCTCTCCTCAACCCTACACTCCCCTGGGGTCCCCCTCCTTGGATTCTCACACATGTTCTACAATAATGGTCTTATGCAGTATTTGTCTTATGAGACTGAGTTCACTTAGCATAATGATCTCTAGTCCCTCCCAAGTTAGGTAGTAATTTACAAAATAATTGCTCCTGCATGCTGCATAGTATTCCTTTGAGTGAATGTACCATAATTTCTCAATCCAGTTAGTGGTGGTTGGACATTTGGGCTACTTCCATGCTTCCATTTTCTTCCGGTTGGCAGGGCTTTATGAAGAGGAGTGTGGCATCAAGATTGGAAGAAGACTCATTAACAACCTATGATATGCAGATGAAACAACCTTGGCTGCTGAAACTGAAGAAGACCTGAAACACTTGCCGCAAAAGGTCAAAGCCTGTAGTCTTCAATATGGATTGAAGCTCAGCATCAAGAAGACAAAGATTCTCACCACTGGGCCAATTGGCAGCACCATAATAGATTGAGAAGAAATTGAGATTGTTAGCAATTACAGCTTGCTCAGATCCACAATCAACACTGTTAATACCAGCAGTCAGGAAATTAAAAGACTTCAAAAGAATTGCATTGGGAAAAACTACTCTCAGGGACCTCTCCAGAGTGATGAAGAGCAATGATGTAAGTCTAGAGACTAAGGTGCACCTAATCCAGGCCATGGTTTGCTCAATTACTTATTATGCTTCAGAGAATTAGACAATGACTAAGGATGACAGAAGAAGAAGAATGGATGCCTTCAAGTTGTGGTGCTGGAGAAAAGTTTTGAACATACCATGGACTGCCAAGAAAACAAATAAGTCTATCTGGGAGAGGGTGAAAGCAAATCTCTCCTTGGAGGCTAGGATTTTGATGCTCTGCCTCACTTACTTTGGGCACATGGCCAGAAGAGACGGGTACTTGGAAAAAGACATTACGCTCGGAAGGGTGGACGGAGAGTGCAGGAGAGGAAGATCCTGGATCAGAATGATTGATACAGTAACTGGCACAATGGGGGTTGGTGTGTCAGAATTAGTGAGACTGGCTCATAACAGGGAAAGGTTTAGAGCTGCTGTACATAGGGTCGCTATGTATTGCAGGTGACTCAACAGCACATAATAATAACATACTATGAAGTGTTTGGAAGCAGGAGTGGCATCCACTTCCTAAACAACATGCCTTCAGTAACTCTATTTTGATAAATGTCAATAGTCATAAAGGGGCTTCAGGCAGGGCTTTTGTTCATAGGGTTGCTATGTGAGACTCGAAGGCAATCAACACCTACAAGTCTTCCTAGATGTTAAAACAGGTTGCTTAGTGTATGATAAAAGAAGTACATCTATATGTTTTGTACATTTTGTGTTAAAATTCATAGGAAATGCTGCCCTGAAAAGTGACTGGTGGAAATGAAATTGTGAAGTCTGAGCATTACAGATAGTTCTGTTTGGAAACTGGGTTAATAGAGGTGAAAAGGGGAGGGTTGTAGACCAGAATACTTTAGAAGATGCTTTCCTTAAAGTCATGAAAGCAAAGAAAATGAGGAACATGCTAATAAAGCATGACATTTAGAAGCTTCAAAGGGCAGCTCTTCTGAAAGCTTCTCCAAAAAAAGCAGCTGCTGTGAAGGGAGCTGCCGCAACTGCTGCCAGTGCTGGAAAGATGTCCCTCAAGAAGGACAAGGCTGTGGCCCCTGCCCCAAAGGAGAAGGCTACAGGCTAGAAAGCGGGACCTCTAAAACTCAAAAGGGTCTGAAAGCCCCAGCCCAGAAAACTCCTGCTCCAAAGGCAATGGGGCAAGAAAGCCTAAGAAGCTATTATAAAAATAATAAAGTTTCTTTGTTGCAGACCGAGGGTCACAAAGAATAGAATAAATTTATAATAAAGAGACAAACAGCCAGGAATGAGATAGAGCAGAGAGCGTAAAACAAGGGGTCAGCAGTTCTTGACTGAAGACCTCAAGCCATGCTTCTCTGAGTATTTATTTAGAATCATAAGATAATAAAAGTAAAATCACAAGGAAGTACAAAACAAAGGATAATGGTGAAATCTTTTACGGATAAGGCCAAGTTCCTCTTTATGTTAATCTCAAGAGGGAGGGATTCATTTGATACAAACTGAGAACAATGTTGACTTCTAAGGAATGCCCCAGTGTCACAAGGTGACCTTCAGCTTGTATTAAGCCTCCCTCGTTTCCGATACAGCATTTGGTCTACTATTATTAAATTTGATATTCGGCTTCCCTCATTTCTTTGTTACAGACAAAAAAAAAAAAGATGCATTCCAATCTAATGTTTGTTGTGAATGTGTATATATAGTTGATTTAATGCTACTGTGTGGACAAACTTAGGTCTTTATTTGAAATATCTAGTTTTTCTAGATGTTGAGAAGTGCACAACTTATGTTAAGAGAAGATGTAAAATGATACCTTTTATTGTTTCCTTCCCTCCTGTTAATTTATAGGAATGACTATTTGGAGAATGGAATTGTTACTTGATGCCTTGGAGGCAGTATACTGGATAGTGTTTGGGGATGGGAAAGGAGGTGCAGAAGGAGGGGTCATATGCCCCTGAGGAAGTCAAGTTGAGATTGTCTAAACACCATTTTTTACATGCATTTTAGTTAATATTTCATGTGTTAAAAGACAAACAAGTGCCAATACTCGAAGTATGTTAAAAATAGGGATAGTAAAGCGGTCTTTATAAATACCCTTTTGTGTAAAGGAAAGAATACCTTTGGGAGTGACCTCTCTTAAGCCACCTCTTGAAGCTGGATGTATTTCAGTGTTTCGTCATTGAAATGGTGGAAGAAGAGGGAGGGTACAGGGAAGGGCTCATGACTCTATATCTAGAAAAGTGTTAGATTATAAGGCTATAAAGTTTTTTTGTAAAGTATCTTCTTTATTATGGTCAAATTTTTAATTCTTTTTTGAAGCATATAATATTTTAGATGTCTTGAGGTGACAATGTATAAATATAAAGTATATCATTGATTTCACACGCAAGCAAGATTCTACTGAAGGTTACCAAAAACGACTGGACCAGCACATCAGCAGAGAACTAAAAGAAGTCCAGGCTGGATTTAGAAGGGGTTGTGCTACTAGGGATATTGTAGCTGATATTAGATGGATCTTAGCTGAAAGCAGGGAATAACAGAAGAATGTCTATCTGTGTTTCATTGACTATGCAAAGGCGTTTGACTGTGTGGATCATAACAAACTGTGGCTGACTCTGAGAAG
>NW_006399928.1:4956435-4958533 GCF_000299155.1 Elephantulus edwardii | reverse complement strand
TGTTATGAAACATTGTACTAAAAAAATACAAAAATCTAGAGGAAATGGACAAATACTTAGAAATGCACAACCTACCTATACTGACACCAACCGAAATTGAACACCTGAACAGACCCATTACAAAAGAAGACTTTGAAAAGGTAATAAAACAACTTCCAGCCAAAGTCCTGAACCAGACGGCCTTGCAAGTGAATTTTATCAAACATTCACATGCATGGAACATTCTGCAGAATAGATCATAGTTTAGGTCACAAGGCAAGCATCAATAAATTAAAAAACATAGAAATAGTACAAAGCATTTTCTCGGAACACAATGCTACAAAATTAGAAACTAATAACAAGAGGATAAAGGGGGGAAAACCATATATTTGGAATCTGAACAACACCTTGTTTGAACATGAATGGGTACTAGAAGAAATAAAAAATGAAATTAAAAAGTTTCTTGAAACAAATGACAATGGAAACACCACTTATCAAAACCTCTGGGAAACAGTCAAAGCAGTAATCAGAGGTCAATTTATAACAATAAGCAAACATATCAAAAGGAAGAAAAAAATGACCATTCACTCTCTAACCCAACATTTCCAACACATTTAAAAAGAACAGCAAGAAAACCCAAATACCCTGTAAAAAACCTGAAATTATAAAAATTAGAGCAGAAATAAATTAAACAGAAAACCAAAAAGCAATTGAAACCATCCATAAAACAAAAAGTTGGTTCTTTGAAAAGGTCAATAAAATCAACTAACCACTAGCAAAACTAACAAAGGAAAAGAAGGAATAAACACAAATAATCTGAATAAGAGATGAAATAGGCAACATCACAACAGAATCAACTAAAATTAAAAGGTTAGCATCGGAATATTAGAAAAAATTATACTCAAACAAATATGAAAACCTAGAGGAAATGGACAAATACTTAGGAATTCACAACCTACTTAAACTAACACCAACTGATATTGAACACCTGAACACCATTACAAAAGAAGAAATTGAAAAGATAATAAAACAACTTCCAGCCAAAAAAAGTCCTGAACCAGATGACTTTACAAGTACAAAAAGATGGAATTCTCCCAAACTCATTCTATGAAGTAAGCATATTCTTGATGCCAAAGCCAGGTAAAGACACCATCAAAATAGAAAACTAGAGGCCAATATATCTCATGAACATAAATGTAAAAATCCTGGCCAATAGAATTCAACAATACATCAAAGATATAATTCACCATGACCAAGTAGGATTCATAACAGGTATGCAAGTATGGTTCAACATAAGAAAAACAATCAATGTAATTAATCACATTAACAAAGCAAAGAATGATCCTATCAACTGATGCGGAAAAGGCCTTTGACAAAATCCAAGACACTTTCCTGACTAAAACACTTAACAAAATAGGATTAGAGGGGAATTTCTTCAATATAGTAAAAAAGTATATATGCAAACCCGAGAGCCAACATTGTTCTCAATGGAGAGAGATTAAAGACATTCCCCTTGAGAACAGGAACTAGGCAAGGATGTCCACTATCACCACTCCTATTCAATATTGTATTGGAAGTTTTAGCGATAGCAATAAGGCAAGAGAAGGAAATAAGAGGTATCCAAACTGGCAAAGAGGTGGAAAAATTATCTCTCTATGCAGATGATATGATAGTTTACTTAGTAAACCCTAAAGACTCAGCAAGAAAACTACTGGACATAGTTGACTAATTCAGCAAAGTGTCAGGATACAAGATCAACATACAAAAATCAAGATTTCTCTACAGTGACAAAGAGAATACAGAACAGGAGTTGAGAAAAACAATACCCTTCACAATAGCTAATCACAAGATTAAATACTTAGGAGTAAACCTAACCAGAAGCACAAAGGATCTGTTCAAAGAAAATTATAAAACATTATTTATTACAAAAACAAAAAGAGAACTGGAGAGGTGGAAGAATATTCCTTGCTCATAGATAGGAAGACTCAATATTGTGAAAATTACAATACTACCAAAGACAATTTACAAGTTCAATGCAATCCCAGTACAAATACCAATTCCACTCTTCAACAAAATGTAAAAGGCAAACTCCAGTTTCATTTGGAATGGAAAGAGGCCC
>NW_006399928.1:4955767-4956335 GCF_000299155.1 Elephantulus edwardii | reverse complement strand
GTGAGATTGGCACAGGATAGAGCAGGGTTTAGGGCTGTTGTACATAGGGTCACTATGAGTCGCAAGTGACTCGACAGCACATAACAACAACAACAATAGTGTTAATGAGTTAAGCAATTTGTAAATATCTTTACTATAGTAGGAAAGCATCTTGGACATGGAATTGTTGTATCACCTCTGAGCAGTGTCCATCAGGTTGATTAGTTGGCTGCAAGGGGCAGAAAGACCTTTAACAGGAAGCATGTGTGCACATGTGTCTATATTTGCATTTTTATAATAACCATGATAACTGTATATCTCTTGTCTGTATTGTAGGAACACATTGTTAAATTTAAATTTTAAAAGATATCTGATAGCTATCTCATAAGCATTATACTCTATTGCTTTATGTTTTATTTTTTTTTATCATTTTCCTTTTAAAAAAAATTATTGAGATTCAAGATGGCGGCAGAGGCAGAGACAGTGTGGTGAGCTGCGGTAGTAGCGAACCACTTAAAGCAGGGCCAATATGGCCTTCCACAGACTTCGGCTTATTGATAATTGAACACTTAAACAGTTGATGACTGGC
>NW_006399928.1:4945927-4954852 GCF_000299155.1 Elephantulus edwardii | reverse complement strand
AAATGGTGCTGGGAAAATTGGAAAACTATCTGCAGAAAACCAATTCAAAGTGGATTATGGGCCTAGCACTAAAACCAAGGACTATAAACTTCATTAAAGAAAAGCTTGGAAGAACTCTAGAAGTCCTAATCCACAACATAAACAGTCTTCCAAGCATCCTGGAAAATCTACAACCAGGAGAGGATAAATAGATGAATGGGACCTTCTAAGAATGAAATCCCTATGCACATCCAAAAACTTCTCCAACAGGGTTAAAATGAAAGCCACAGATTTGGGGGGGGGGGATATTTGGTAATGACATGTCTGGCAAGGGACTTATATCTAGAATTTATAAAATACTCTAGCACCACTACAAGATAAAGGTAAATAACCCAATTTAAAAATTGGCACAGGATATGAACAGACATTTCTTCACCAAAGAAGACATTCAGATGGCAAACAAACACAAGAAGAAATGTTCAAAATCCCTAGCTATCAGAGAGATGCAAATCAAAACAACTATGAGATATCATCTCATGCCTGTAAGTATAGCAAAATTTAACAGAACAGCAAACATCAAATGCTGGCCAGGTTGTGGAGAAATTGGAACCCTTATTCACTGTTGGTGAAAGGGTAAAATGGTTCAACCACTATTGAAGGCTGTATGGTGCTTTCTCAAAAAGTTGCAAATAGAAATACCATTTGACCCAGCAATTCCACTACTGGGAATTTACTCTAAATAAACCATAATTGCCACCCAAGCAGATATATGCACATCCATGTTTATTGCTGCTTTGTTCACAATAGCAAAGAGTTGGAAACAACCCAAGTGCCCATCAACAAAAGAATGGGTAGAGAAACTGTGGTATATTCACACAATGGAATACTATGCAGCATTGAAAAAAACAAGGAACTCATTAAATATTATGCAAAATGGATGACCCTGGAGGACATTATGCTGAGTGAAATATCTCAGTCACAAAAGGACAAATATTGCATAGGGCCCCTGTTGTAAAATGGGACTGACATCAGAGTTGAGGCAAGACAGAAAAGGGGTGGGGGAATGATGTATATTGCATGGAAACAGATGAGGGAGAGAACTGTTTAAATGGGATATATGAGTGGGTATTTTTGTCATTACAAAAGTCCAGAGTGAAGGCTGCATAGTGGAGTGTACTTGGAGAGAGGGATTGTATAACAATGAATGAATTTTACTTTTCAAGGAGAACAGTGACTTGGGGGTAGGGAGTTTACAGGGAGAAAAGTGCAACAGTGAATGACTGGAAACCCTATGTCTCTGTAAACTTTCATTAAAATTAATTTTTTTAAAAGATCTTAAAAAATAAATAGAAAATGTAGCCCCATCACAAAACAGGCAAATTCTCAGGTATATTAACTATGTTGTTGTTAGATGCCTTTGGAGTATAACTCAGAGTGACCATGTGTGCAACAAATCTGAACCCTGTTTTATCTACATAGTCTCTGACAGACACAACCTCAGTCTTGAAGCAACCAAATAGATCATTGTGTCTCTGTCTTCTAGTTTTAGGCCCTCAGGCCTTGTAGCCCTTTAGTCTTGTGCCAAGCACAAACACTACAGCTACAATTGAGCCACAGTCTGTGTCATGATTTTCCCATCTAGGGCCCCATACTGTCAGGCTTACACAGGCCTCACATGGAACCAGAAAAGGTTGTCCTATGCTGTAAGATTCACATGCCTTATTGTCTTTGTTGTTGTTGTTATGTGCCGTCGAGTCGTTTCCGACTCATAGCAACCCTATGCACAACAGCTCTAAACCCTGCTCTATCCTGCGCCAACTGCACCGCCTCTGACACACCCATCCCGATTACCCCAGTCACCGAATCAATCCATCTCATAGAGGGTCTTCCCCTCCTGCGCAGTATGTTATTACAGGTATAATACCTATCTATCAGTTTATTGTAATGGAGGAATAATTTGCATGTTGGTAGTTATAGCTTAGGTATGCATATGCTTGCTTATTTACTATTTGCTCTTACAGTACAGTACTTATCTGTTGGTGACTTGTGGGTTGTTGTGATGCTGGAAATTATGCTAGAAGGATCACCCATAGTTGACAGGTTTTAGCAGAGCTCAGTATATGACTATTATTCAAATATATGCACCAATAATTAAGTCAAAGAGGAGGAAATTGAAGAGTTTTTATCAGTTTGCAGTCTGAAATTGACCAAACATTAAGTCAAGATGTATTAATGATAGTTGGTGATTGTAATACAAAAGTTGGAAACAATGAAGAAGGAAGGGTGATTGGAAAGTATGGACTTGGTGACCGAAATGAGGTCAGAAATAGAATGATGGAATTGCGTATGTTCAATGATTTATTCATCACAAATACCGCTTTTTAAAAAAAATATTGTGATTTTTTATTATACTTGTTTATTTGCAAAATTCGAATACATTGTTTTTGAGAACAGATTGTTCTAATTTCCTTCACCTCCCTACCCATCAAACCATACTTCATGATTAATTCCTCCCTCCCTCTACACATTGCAAAACCTCATTTTATTGTGATTTTAATGACAGTTTACAGAAAACTCTCGGATTTCTATTCATTGACTATTGCACATTTTCCTCCCTACCCTCCCCAGTTCACTTTTTCTGGGAAAAAAAAATATATATATACATTCATTGTTCCATAATTTTCTCCCTCCCCTCACCCCAGTCCACTTTGCTATGCACCTCTTATTCTGGACTGTTGTCATGCAAATAATGCTTAATCATATATTCCTTTTAAACAGTTCTTTCCTTCATCTGTTCCAATGTTGTGTTAATTATTTATCCTCTTTTTTTCTTAGTTTCTCCCCAACCTTCATGTCAGTCATGTTTTATAAGAGTGGCATTATACAGTATTTATCCTTTTTATGAATGAGATATTTCACTCCGCATAATGTCCTCCAGGGTCACACATGTTGTATAATATTTTATGAGTACCTTGTTTTTCAGTGCTGTGTAGTATTACATTGTGTGAATATACCACAGCTCCTCTATCCATTCATTTGTTGATGTATACTTGGGTTGCTTCCATCTCTTTGCTATTGTGAACAATACAACAACAAAAGTGGGTATGCATATATCTGCTTGGGTGGCCCTGTGGTTTCTTTAGCGTATATTCCCAGTAGTGGGATTGCTGGGTCAAATGATATTTCTATTTGCAACTTTTTGAGAAAGCACCATACTGCTTTCCATAGTGGTTGCACCATTTTACTCTTCACCAACAGTGAATAAAGGTTCCAATTTCTCCACAACCTCGTCAGCTTTTGTTGTTTGCTGTTTTGTTGAACTTTCTTGTTACTGGGATGAGATGATATCTCATAGTTGTTTTGATTTGCATCTCTCTGATAGCTAGGAATTTTTTTTATTTTATTTTTTATTTTATTATTTTTGTGTGTGTGAGTGTACAGTCAAATCAGATCTGACTGGTACAGGAGATTGTCCCTCCCTCCCCGGCAGAGCATCTGGTGGATTCAAACCATGAGCCTCTGGGATTGTAGTTGCACCTCCCTGCCACCAGGCCACCAGAGCTCCCTGATAGCTAGGAATTTTTAACATTTCTTCATGTGTTTGTTTGCCATCTGAATGTCTTCTTTGGTGAAGTGTCTGTTAATATCCTGTGCCCATTTTGCAGTTGGGTTGTTTATCTTATTGAGGTGCTAGAGTATTCTATAAATTTTACATATGAGTCCCTTATCAGACATGTCATTACCAAATTTTT
The DNA here is from genome assembly GCF_000299155.1 of Elephantulus edwardii. Taxonomy (NCBI): domain Eukaryota; kingdom Metazoa; phylum Chordata; class Mammalia; order Macroscelidea; family Macroscelididae; genus Elephantulus; species Elephantulus edwardii. The sequence goes on along the minus strand of NW_006399928.1, from coordinate 4,951,121 downwards.
TCCCAGTCTGTGGCTTTCCTTTTTACCCTGTTGGAGAAGGTTTTTGATGTGCATAGGGATTTGATTCTTAGAAGGTCTCATTCATCTATTTTATTCTCTCCTGATTATAGGTTTTTTAGGTTGCTTGGGATTGTTCAAATTGTGGATTAAGACCTTTAGAGTTCTTCCAAGTTTTTCTCTGATGAAGTTTATAGTCCTTGGTTTTACTCCTAGGTCCTTGATTCACTCTGAGTTTGTTTTTGTGTGTGGTGTGAGGTGTAGGTCTTGCTTGCATTTTCTACAGATAGTTTTCCAATGTTGCCAACATCTTTGTTAAAGAGGCTTTTGTTTCCCTACTTAACTGATTTCATCTCCTTGTCAAAAATCAGTTGACCATAAGTAGATGAACTGTTTTCTGTGTTCTTAACACAAATACTGACTTTAGGAAACTCACCAGATGGACTGTGTAGTGTTGCAGACCAAGGGTAAAATATTTTTATAATTGTTAGTAATGAGACAGACAGCCAGGAATGAGATAAAACAGAGAGCATGAAACAGGGGGCCAGACTCCCATTCCAGCTTCCTTGTATCTTTATTGAAAATTATCAGGAAGTAAATTACAAAGAAATCAATGCAAATGAAGCCAAGCTCTTTCTATTGAAAACCTTCCTCTTTTCTCAGGAGGGAGGGGTCATCAAATACAATGCAAGAATCCCATAAACCCTTAAGGATTGCCTTGGTGCTTCAGGGTGACTTATAGCTTGAATTAAGTCTCCCTCATATCCTGACATAGCATTTGGTTTATTATTTTTTTTTTAGCATTTGGTTTATTATTAATACTTAGTATTGCCTTCCCATAGTGTCGGCATTCGATAGATTGAATACATTAATAAGTATAAATCATTACAGAAGCTCAATATCAGCTGTAGAAACAAGATCAGAATTTTTTTTTAAAAAAAAAAGGTCAGGTGCTGTGGAGCAGATCATCCAAGTCCAAGTACAGAGTGAAGCTGAAAAAGATGACAAGTCCAAGAAACAAAATATGATCTTGAGTCTATCCCACCTGAATTTTAAAATCATCTTAAATATATGTTTGAAGTCTTGAACACCAATGGTCGAATACCAGATGAGTGGGATGACATCAAGGATATCATCTGTGAAGAGAACAAAAGGTCACTACAAAACAGAAGACAGCTGCTGCAAGTGAACAGCTGGAGACTTGGGTGTCTGTCAGGCCTGCAGTGGCGTGCACATCAAACCCTCCTACCGCCAGTTCCCCAGCTGACCAGGTCACAGGTGGTCCTGGCCGACGTCTTCAGCAAGACCATGTGATTCTGGATCCTCAGGCAGTTCTGGTATGACTCGGACGCAGTGCTGGGTCACTTTCCTTATCCTGAGTCCCTTATCCAGTGGACAAATGAAGAGCTGGGAATTCCCCCCTCACCAGTGATGAAGAGTAAGACTGCATTGCCCCTGTCCCGTGAGTGTGTCCTGCGTCCCTGAGCTGCTAGGAATGGAAAGAAGTAATGGATTTCAAATTGTAAAAACAAATGCTAAATGAAAAGGGTCAAACCAGGAGTGAGTAGAGAAAAATTAAAAAAAAAAAAAAACACCCACAAAGGACAAAGAAAAGACATAATGGATGTCAGAAGAAACCCTGAAAATTGCACTGGAGCACTGAGAAGCCAATACAAAGGGAAGAGATGCTGAAATAAGACAGCTGGACAGAAGATTTCAAAGGACAGCTTAGGAAGAAAAGGCAAACTACTTGCAGTAGAATGTGCAGAGACCTAGAATTAGAGAACAAAAAAGTAAGAATTCAAGGAGCATTTCTCAAGCTGAAAGAACCAAAGAACAAATTCAAGCCTTGAGTTGCAATACTTAGGGATGCTTTGGACAAAATCTTGAATAATTCAACAAACATCAAAAGAAGATGGAGGGAATACACAGTTACTGTACCAAAAAGAATTGGATGACACTGAAATATTTCAGGAAATAACATATGATTAGAAACCAATAATAATGAGGAGAAAAAATTAAACTGCGCTGAAGGCAGTGGCAAACAATAAGGTCCCAGGAATCAAAGGAATACCAATTGAAATGTTTAAAATGACAGATGCAGCCCTAGACATGCTCACCAATTTATGCCAGTTAATTTGGAGGACAACTGTCTAGCCAACTGGCTGGAAGAGAATCATGTTTGTTCCCTGCCAGAAATTCAAGCAGGATTTGGAAGAGACCATGACACCAGGGATATCATTGCAAAGAAAGCCAAAAAAATGTCTATTTGTGTTTTAACTATACAAAGGCATTTTACTGTGTTGATCATTTCAAATTATGGCTAAATTTGAGAAGAGTAGGAATCCCAGAATATTTAATAGTACTCTTGTGAAACCTGGACCAAAAGACTGTTGTGAAAACAGAGCGAGGGAACACTGCATGGTTTAAAATTAGGAAAAGTGTGTTGTATCCTTCTTCATAACTATTTACTCTGCATGCTAATAAAATTATTCAAGAAGCTCAACCCTATGAAGAAGAATGTGGCATCAGGCTTGGCGGAAGACTCATCAACAACTTCATTATGCAGATGACACAACTTTGCTTGTTGAAAGTGAGGGAGACTTGAAACATTTGCTGCAGAAAATCAAATACTGCAGCCTTCTATATGAGCTGCATCTCATCATCAAGAAAACAAAAATCCTAGCCACTGGACTGATAGGCAACATTACAATAGATGAAGAAAAGATTGAGACTGTCAATGACTTTAACTTACCTTAATCCACAATCAGAACATTTAGTAATACAGTAAGGAGATCAGGAGACAAACTGCACTGGCAAAGTCTGTAATCAGGAACCTCTTCAAATTATCGAAAGAGCAATGTTGTCAACTTGAGGACTAAGGTGCACCTAATTCAGGCCATGGTCTTTTCAGTCACCTGCTATGCATCTGAGAGCTGGACAATGAATAAGGATGACAGAAAAAGAATTGATGCTTTGAAATTGTGGTGTTGAAGAAGAGTGCTGACTATACCATTAACTATCAAAAGAACAGAAATATCTTGCAGAAGATGCAGCCAGAGTGCTCCTTGGAGGCAAAGATGGTGAAGATTCAATTCATATACTTTGGGCATGTTGCTAAGAGAAGTTATTCTTGACAAAGTGGAGAGACAGCGAAGGAAGATCCTCAAGACAGGGAAGACCCTCAACTAGGTGAAATGATTCAGTGACTGTAGCAATGGAGTTGAGGGTGTGTCAGAAATTGTGAGGATAGCACAGGATAGGATAGGGTTCAGATTTGTTGTTCATAGGGTTCAGAACTGTCGTTCATCAAGTTGTACTCAACCTGATGGCATCTAACTATAGAGAGCAGGACTGCTCATCTACTTCTGAAATAACAGGCCTCTGAAAATCTATTGACTAAGAAATACACTTAAGTTCTCATATCATTAATTGAGGACAGTTTTTGTTCCAGTTTTAAATAGACTAGATGATAGATACCACCAGTAGGTGGCATCAAAAAGAAGGAAAATTAAAATTCTTGGACAGACCTGCTAATAGCAGAATATAAAATAATCAGAATGATGAAAGATACTTATTTCAGTTGTACTCGATACCAAAACGAAACAAAAACATCGGAAATCATTAAAATGCCTGCCAAATTAGATTATTTAAGTAAACTTTAGCATGTCTTTTGAAAGCAGGAGTGCCATCCACTTCCTAAACAACTTGCATCTGGAAACTCTATGAACTTTGATAAATGTTGATAGTTATAGAAAGGCTTTAGGCCTTTTACTCATAGAGTCGCTATGAGTCATGCTTGAATCGATGGCAATCAACAACAACATAGCATGTCTATATATTTAAATGCTATGCAAAACATATAAGGGAGTTTTTCAAGTTTAATTACTTTTTTACGTTTAATTACATTTAAGGGATAGTTTTTCTTATTTTTTATATTTTTTACTGAGTTATTTACTAAGTTCCAATACATTGTTTCTCTCATCAGATCTTTCCTATCTCTTTCACCATCAAATTGTATGGCCCTATGATTAACCCCCCCTCCCCCCCCATCCTCCCCCCTCTGCTTCCACTCCCCCCCCCCTTATCCTAATGCTCATTCTAAAATAATGGTTTTATACAGTATTTGTCTTACGGGACTGACTTAGTTCACTCAGCATAATGCTCTCCAGTCACTCTCAAGTCAGGTAGTAATTTACAAAATCACTGCTCCTGCATGCTTCGTGGTATTTCATTGTGTGAATGTACCATAATTTCTCAATCCAATCCTTTCTGGTTGACATCTGGGTTGTTTCCATGTTCTTGTGATGGGGAATAATGCTGCTATGAACATTGGTGTACAAATCTCCATTTGTGCTTCAGTTCTCATCTTCTTGGGGTATATTCCAAGCAGTGGAATAGCTGCATCATATGAAATGTCTATGTTCAGCTTTTTGAGGATGCTCCAAACTGCATTCCAGAGTGGCTGTACCATTTTACAATCCCACCAACAGTGTGTAAGAGTTCCTATCTTACCAAATCCTCTCCAACATGTATTACTTGTTGCCCTACTAAACTTTGCCACTGCTACTGGGGTAAGATGGTATCTTATTGTGTTTGTCAGTGATTTTGAGCATATCTTCATGTGTCTGTTGGACATTTTAATATCTTCTTCTGTGAAAATTCTTTCCATGTCTTTTGCCCATTTTGTAATTAGGTCATCAGTCTTTTTCTTGTGGAGGTCCAGGAGAATTGTGTAAACTTTCGTTATGAGACTCTTTGTCTGAGATGATATTGACAAATGTTTGTTCCCAGACAGTAGGTTTTCTTTTCACCCTGTTGGGAAGAGTTTTTGATGTGTACAGGGATTTAATCTTTAAAAGGTCCCATTCATCAATTTTATCCTCTTCAGATTGTGCCTTACTGGCTGTATTTGGCAGTCTCTTTATTCCATAGACTAGGCCTTCTAAGCTTGATTCCAGTTTGTCTCTTAGGAACCTTATGGTTTGGGGCTTTACTCCCAGGTCTCTGATCCACTGTGAGTTGGATTTTGTGTACTTTAGAGAGGTCCCTAACAGCAGACTTTCCTATCGCGATACACTTTTTGATTATAGATTGTTGTGTTGTTGTTATGTGCCGTCGAGTCGTTTTCGACTCATAGCGACCCTATGCACAACAGCCCTAAACCCTGCTCTATCCTGCGCCAACCGCACTGCCT
>NW_006399928.1:4941609-4944357 GCF_000299155.1 Elephantulus edwardii | reverse complement strand
CTTCAGTTCCTTGAGCTTAAGAAATGCTGAGCGAGTTCGGCCCTTTTGATTTTCTGACTCTAGCTCCTCGCACATTTCATTGTAGTATTTTGCTTATTTCTGGGTTCTCAATTCTGTTCCATTATTCTGTGTGCCTGGCATTATACCAGTACCATACCTTTGTACAGTTTTGTGGTCAGGGAATGCTATGCCTAAGGGGTGTTTTTTAATACCCCTTTTTTTTTTACTGAACCAAAAAGAATTTATTGATGCTCAAATATTTCAACAAGTTGCATATGATGAAAACTCAATGGTACTGAAGAAAGGGATCCAAACTGCGCTGAAAGCAATGGTGAAAATAAAGCTCCACAAATGGACAGATTAGCAATTGACGTGTTTTGACAAGCAGATGCAATTTTGAATGTGCTTATTCCTCTATGTCAAGAAATTTGGAAAACATCTATCTGATAGAGTAGAAGACATTCATATTTGTGTCCACTCAAAAAAGGGAAAACCAAAAGTGATCCAACAGAAAATGGAGCTAAGGAACACTGAGTAAAAACTGATCCCTATGAATTATTGTGCTGGCAAAAAATAGTGAATAAACCATAGAATAACAAATCTACTTTGAAGAACTGTAGCCAGAATGCTCCTTAGAAGTAAATATGGTGAGGCTCTGTCTCACATATTTTGACATGCTAGAAAGAGGGATGACTCCTTGAAAAGGGACATACTTGAAAAAGTAGGGGGTCACTAAAACAGAGGAAGACTCTCAAAAATTGTATTAATTGACACAGTGAGGCAACAATGGACTAAAGAACAATAGATTGTGAGGATGGTTTTTAATACATTTTAGTTGTATGAGTAAATGCTCATGGCATAATTTTAAGTAAAAGTGGCAGGATTCAAAACTGCCTCTGGAGGAAAAAAAAACTTGCCTCTGAGTAGTGTACATATAATTTTTTTATATATCCCCACACTTGATAAAAATGACATATTGCTTTTACTTTTTAATATTTTTATTTTTATTTTATATTGGTTTGCATACAAAATTAATATACATTGTGTTTCACACTTTCCTTCATTCTTTCAATCATTTATACAATCATTCCCATACATTGTATTTTATAAAAATACCATTGAACTATACCCACTATTATCTAGTCTTTTCAGATTCCCACCAGATCTTTCTCATTTCCTTTACCCCCTACCTCCACCCACCAAATTATGCAACTTTGTGATCTCTACTCTACCCATTCTCACACCTCTGCTCTGAACCCTTCCCCTTCTTGGACTTCCATACACATTTTACTAGTTATGCTTCTATTTTTACAATAATGGTCTTATGTAGTATTTGTCTTTATGAGACAGAGTTCACTCATCATAATGTTCTCCAGTCTTTCCCAAGTTATGTAGTTTTTTAAAAAAGAATTGTTGCTTCTGAGTGCTGCATAGTATTCCATTATGTGAATGTACCACAATTTTTTAATCCATTCAATTGTGGTTGGACATTTGGACTGTTTCCATGTTCTTGAGGTTGTGAATAAAACTGCTAAGAACATTGGTGTACAAATCTCCTTCTGTGTCTTAATTTAAAGGTTTGAGTGTTTTGAGGGTGAAAGGAAATGAGCACACTCAGACACTGCTGATAAGAGTTTAATTTATAAAGCCTCTTTAGAAGGCAGTTTGGCAGGTAACTTAAAATTTAAAATGCCCATACCCTAACTGAACTCTTGAGACATGCTATCTAGGTTCAAATCCCAGCCCTGAAATTGACTAGCTGTGTGATCTTGGACCAGTTACTTAACTTCTTCTCTATGTTTTCTTTTCCTTAGCTACAAAACAAAAATAAAAACAAGTCATTATTTTAAGAATTAAATTAAACAGGTAAGCCAGTCATGGCGGCTTGGGGCCCGGCCTTGGCAGCGCCTCTACTCCACAGGGGTCGTTCTTTTGCACCGTGTCCACTGGATGTTTGCCTCCCAGACTTAGGGGGAACTCAGAGTGACCCAGATCCTCAAGGAGAAATTTCTTCAGGCCATGGCCGCCAAGGTTACCGACTTCTCAGGAGGCTGCAGGGGGATGTACGAGATCCACATAGAATTGCACGACTTCAAGGAGAAGAGAATGGTGCAGTAGCATCAGATCGTGAACCAGGTCCTGAAGGAGGAGATCAAGGGGATGCAAGGACTAACGATAATCACCTCCGTCCAGAGACGCTGAACACGCCGAGCAGGCCACTGCTACCAGTTGGACCACTCAACCCAAATGCCCTCTCCCACTTACCCGCCTGAAGATTTTTCTACTTTGTGTATGTTGTTGTTGTTGTTGTTAGGTGCCATCGAGTCGTAGACGACTAATAGCGACCCTATGAACAAAAGACCTGAGCACTGTTCATAGAGTTTCCAGAAGCAACCCATTTTAGAAGTGGATGCCACTCTTGCTTCCAAGCTTGTTTTAATTGGGAAGCTCCACCAAACACTGTCCACCATGGTTAACCATTATCACATTTGGTACATCAGTGTCACAGTGTTTAGCATCACAGCAACCATGAGTTACCTCTGTACAGCAATGGGCAGACTAGTGCTATACCACTTAGAAGAATGTTTGACAAAACCAACGAATGGCTAGAGAAGCTGTGGTATATTCGCACAATGGAATACTATGCTGCATTAAAAAGCAAGGAACTCATGCAATATTATTCAAAATGGTTGACTCTGGAGAACATTATGCTGAGTGAAATATCCCAGTCACAAAAGGACAAATATT
>NW_006399928.1:4935446-4940839 GCF_000299155.1 Elephantulus edwardii | reverse complement strand
GAGTGATAGGGAATGGCAAGGGACACACTGACAAAGGAGATTAATCAGAACTGGCTTTGACAAGCACTGTGGCAATTGGACAATTAAAACAGACATGGGGGGGAGAAGAACGAACTGGGGAGGAGCGTGGAGAAAACAGTGCAACAATGAATGAATGAAAACCCAAAATCTCTGTAAATGTTCATTAAAACTAATAAAATTTAAAAAAGAAACAAAAAAAATCAATTTGAACCAGGCCCGAGGGCCAAGCCTTAAGGACCTTGCTCTTGGGGGGAAAGAGCAGTACTGCACATCAAACACAAGCCCGAAAAAGCACACGACCCCAAAAACTTCCGATTACTTGCCCATCCTGACCACCATGCACAGGAAGCAAAAAGCCACAGACACCCAGTGTGGCGTCATTCATGAGTCTGGCTGCCTCACTTTGTGTATAAACAATGTAATATAATTATAATTTACGTATTATAAGTATGGAGAAATGCGTTCTCAACTTAAATGTGAATTAAAGGCACTTGACACCCGAGCTGGGGGTGGGGGGGGAATTAAATTAATCAATATATGTAAGGCATTTAGAACAATTGTCATATAATAACTGCTATGCAGGTTTGAAGGAAGGCTCATCAACGATCTGTGTTATGTAGATGATACAACCCTGCTTACTGAAACTGAGGAGGATCTGAAGTGCTTGCTGCAGAAGGTCTGTGACCTTCAATATGGACTGAAGCTCAACATCAAGAAAATGAAGGTTCTCGACGAGCTCTGGTGGCCTACTGGCAAGAAGCTGCGTTGCAATCCCAGAGGTGAGTGGTTCGAATACACCAGATGCTCTGCTGGATAAGGAGAGACAATCTCCTCCTGTACCAGCCAGATCCGATTTGACAGTACACACAAAAAAAATTATTAAAAAAAATATTTAAAAACCCCAAAGATTCTCACCACTGTGCCCATTGATAAACCATGAAGAGATTGAGATAGTTAACAGCTTCAGTTTGCTTGGCTCTATAATCAACACTCTTGACTAGCAGCCAGGAAATGAAAAGATGGGTTGCATTGGGAAAGTCTGTCATCAGGGACATCTCCAGAGTACTGAAGAGCAACAGTGTCAGTCTGGAGACTTAGGTGCACCTGATTCAGGCTTTGCAATTACTTGCTTTGCATCAGATCAGAAAGCTGGCTGCTCCTTGAAGGCAAAGATTCTGAAGCTTTGTCTGACACACTTTAGGCGTTGGCAAGGAGGGACCAGTTCTTGGAGAGGGACATCATGCTTGGGAGGGTGGAGGAGGGACAGCACAAGAAAAGAAGATCCTCGATGAGATGGATTGATTCAGTGAATGAGGTAATGGGGGTAGGTGTGTCAGAGACAATAAGGTTGCACAGAATAGAGCATGGTTTAGGGCTGTTGTACATAGGGTTGTTGGAGTTGCAAGTGACTCGACAGCACATAATATAGGTATGCTAAGAGAGCTTTGGTGGGTTAGTGGTAAAGAGTTCTACTGCCAACTCGAAGGCATGGAGTTCGAATCCATCAGTTGCTCCACAAGAAAAAGATAGACAACCTCCTCCCATGCCATTTACTATCTCTAAAAGCATGCTGGAGGGTCAGCTGTGAGTCAATTTTGACTTGACATAACAATGAATAACAATGACATAACATATGACTAACGCTGCTATGAACATTGGTGTACAAATCTCTGTGTCTCAGTTCTAATTTCCTGGGGTTATGTATATATGAGTTATGCATATCAAAGCCACTATGAGATTCCATGTCACTCCGGTACTAAAGTTTCGCAGGGCAGCAAACAGTAAATGTTGGCAAGGAAGTGGAAAGTTGGGAATTCTCATATACTGTTGGTGGGATTGTAAAATGGTACAACTACTCTGGAAGAGAGCTTGATGCTTCCTCAAAAAAGCTGAACACAGAAACCCAGATATTCCACTACTAACATTATACTTTAAAAAATCATACACTAAGGGAGCTCTGGTGGCCTAGTGGCAAGAAGCTAAGCTGCAATCACAAAGGCAATGCAGTTCGAATCCACCAGATGCTCTGCTAGAGATGGAGGGGCAATCTCCTCCTGTGCCAGTCAGATCCGACTTGATGGTACACAAGAAGAAAAAAAACGGGGGGAAGGGAGGGAAAATTGTACACTAATTTCACTACTGTTAAGCAGCTTCTGCTTAGGACCCTCTGTTGGGTATTCGAGGCTGCAAATTATACCAAGAGAAGACTGACCATCTTTCTCCAGCAAAGCCATTGTTTAATTTGAACCATCTGAGCCATGCACCCTTTGGGTTAGCAGCCCAACTCAATATGGACTGTGCAACCAGAGCTCCCTCATAGCACAGTCATAAATGTAAAATCTAAAACAATTAAACTTTCAGAATAAAGCATAAGAGAAAATCTCTGTGACCTAGGTTAGGTAAAGATTTCATAAATACCATGTCAAAAGTGCTACACACAGGAAAAACTTTGAGAAATTGAATTTACTCAAAATTAAGTATTTATGCTTTTCAAAAATTACAGTGAAGAAAATTAAAAGATTAACCACAGATTTGAAGTATTTGTAAGTCATATAACTGATAAAGAATATCCAAATGAAATGAGAAAAAATATGGGTTTTTTGCAGTTCAATTTTTTTTATCTTAAGTTTTTTTAATTAATTTGAATGAAAGTTTACAGACTTTGGATTTCCATTCCTTCATTGTTGCACTTTTCTCGCTGCCCAAACTCCCCTCCAGTTCGCACTTTTCTTTGAAAAGTAAAAGAAAAATTCTTTCATTGTTTTACAATCCCTCCCCCCAAGTCCACTCCACTATGCAGCCTTCATTCTGAACTCCTGTCATGACAATAATACCTAATCATATATCCCTTTTAAACAGTTCTCTCCCTCATCTGTTTCAATGCAGTATACGTAGTTTATCCCGTCTTTCTCAGTCTCCTCCCAACCCCGATATCAGTCCCGTTTTATAACAGTGGCACTATGCAGTATTTGTCCTTTTGTGACTGAGATATTTCACTCAGCATAGTGTCCTCCAGGGTCACCAATTTTTAATAATATTTCATTAATTCCTGTTTTTCAATGCAGAGTAGTATTCCATTGTGTGAATATACCACAGCTTCTCTACCCATTCGTTTGTTGATGGTCACTTAGATGGTTTCCAAACCTTTGCTATTGTGAACAAAGTTGTGATAAACATGGATGTGCAGCAGTTCAATGTTTTCAAATGGGCAAAATATTTGACTAGATTTTTCAGCAGAGACATATGGATATCAAACAAGCATGTGAAAATATGTTAAGCATCTTTAGCCTTTGGTTAAATGCAAAATAAAACCACAAGTGATACTACTACATCTATTTAAAAAACAAAAACCAAGCCTATAAATCTTTATGCAAGCAGATTGACAGATATTTCTCCTGTGAATAGCCAACCTCCCACTATTTTGCATTTATCCCCTTTTGTTCTTAATTCTTCTAGAATCTTTGCTCAAAATGTTCACTAATGGTATCCAGTAAGTCATGGTGTTTTCAATTGCCTCATATGCAGGTGAAAGCTAAACAATGGAAAAGAAAGACAAAAAAAAAATTGAACATACTATTTTTGGTCTTTGGAAGAGTAGGGGTGAGAGGGAAAGCAGGAATATAATGGATAGTCAATGAGCACTACAACTGAATGCGGAAGGAAAGATCGACCTGAAATGAATTTGTTGTTGTTCTTGTTGTTGTTGCTGTGTGCCGTCGAGTAGTTTGTGACTCATAGAGACCCTGTGTACAACAGCCCTAATCCCCGCTCTATCCTGTGCCGATCGCATTGCCTCTGACACACCCATCCCGATTAACCCAGTCACTGAATCAATCCATCTCATAGAGGGTCTTCCCCTCCTGCGCTGCCCCTCCACCCTACCAAGCATGATGTCCCTCTCCAAGGACCTGTCTCTCCTTACAATCAGATAATATGTGTATTGAGATCAGTTATTTGATCAGTTATGCATGAGTTGCAACAGGGCGTGCATAACTGATCAAATAAGGGAGGTGGAAAGGGAAAAGGAGAAAAAGAGACTAATTAACAAATAAGTGGATAAGGTGAAGGGAAAGAGAGGATATTTTATTTTTGTTGAGTTTAGTTGATTATGAAGCCTGGAAGCAGGAGCGGCATCCACTTCCGAAATGGCTTGCCTCCGGAAACTCTATGTAAGAACAGTGCTCAGGCCATTCGTTCATAGTATCGCTATGAGTCGTCTACGACTCGACGGCACCAAACAACAACAGTTGATTATGACACATAGCGATCCTATGAATAATGGATCTAAACCTGTCCTACACTGTTGCCATCCTGACAATGTCTGACTGACTTAAGTGCATGGTGGCACTCACTATGTCAGTTTATCTGGTTGAAGGTCTTCTCCTTCTTCACTGACCCTCCACCTTTCCAAGCCTGGTAATCTTTTCCAAGGATTGGCCTCTCCTTACAACATACCCAAAATATGTGAGATGAAGTTTCATTATCCTTCCCGCTAAAGAACACCCTAGCTACATCTTTTCCAAGACATACTTTGTTGTCCTTTTGGTCCATGGCATTTTCAGCACACTTATACAACACCACAACTCAAATGCATCACTTCATAATCTGTCATTCTTATCCATTGTCCAATTTTCAGTTGAATCACAGTAATCGAAAAGATTATGGTTTGGATTGTGTGTACCTTAGTCTTCTGATATGACTGCTCCTCAGCACTTTGGAAAGGTCCCTGATAGCAGACTTTCCCAATGCAACACATCTTTTGATTCCCTGGCTGCTGTTGCCAAGAGAAAGGTCTCAACTCGTTAGAAGTCCAGAAGCAACACTAGTGTTAGTGTATAGCAAATATGCTTTGTTTAAAATTTAATTTCAAGTATATGCTTTGATGAAAGTGGACTGAGGCTCAACTGATGTCAGCCTCAAAAAAGGCAAGAGTAAGGGTATTGATCCACTCTGCATTGGCTGGTTGGGAGCAGTCACAGCAGTCTGAAGGGCCTGGAGCCTTTTTCCATTATTTCAGCACTCCCTGTTTTATCTCCTGGGTTGGGTCATAAACCCTTGCTTAGGGGTAAACATTATTCAGATTATTTAGTATTTCCTGGAACATAGGGATATATTCGGGTAGTGTCAGAAGATCAGCAAAATGGAATCCCTTTGGTTTCAACCTTATATTCCCAATAAAAGTAAAGGGATAAAGGGCGAAGATCTTCTAAAAACTATTTCTTTCCCAGATCGATGTGGCATCGTCGTGCTCTCCCGGGCCGGGCCTAAGCCGCGCCGGATGAGGGACGGACATCCCGTAGTGGTAGTGGATGGGACCGCTCTTCTCACTCCGCCAGCGGGCCCCTCGCCCCCGCCTCCCCGCCAGCCGGCGG
>NW_006399928.1:4927394-4933652 GCF_000299155.1 Elephantulus edwardii | reverse complement strand
CATGAGTTCCTTGTTTTTCAATGCAGCATAGTATTCCATTGTGTGAATACATCACAGCTTCTCTATCCATTCGTTTGTTGATGGGCACTTAGGTTGTTTCCAACTTTTTGCTATTGTGAACAAAGCCACAATAAACACAGGTGTGCATGTATCTGCCTGGGTGACAGTTATGGTTACTTTAGAGTATATTCTCAGTAGAGGACTTGCTGGGTCAAATGGTATCTCTATTTGCAACTTTTTGAAAAAGTGCCATACAGTCTTCCACAGAGGTTGCATCATTTTACACTCCCACCAACAATGAATAAGGGTTCCAGTTTCTCCACAACCTCGCCAGCATTTATTGTTTGCTACTCTGTTAAATTTTGCTATTCTGACTGGGGTGAGATGATATCTTATAGTTGTTTTTATTTGCATCTCTCTTAGAGCTAAGGATTTTGAACATTTCTTCATGTGCTTGTTGGCCATCTGAATGTCTTCTTTGGTGAAGTTTCTTTCCATATCCTGTGCCCGTTTTTCAATCTTGTTGTAGTGCTAGGTGATGGATCTTATGTTGAAGGGGGCTCAAGTGGAATTGATTGATATTCAAAACTGGTTAACAGGATCTATCCCATAGTCTAGTTTGTTTAGGCTACAATTCTATTATTTAAAAAATTGAGATAAAATTTTCAGATACATGGTCCAAGTATGATAATTAGGAATAGAATAAGAGATTTACCAGAGGCAGTAGCCAGATAAGTTTTGATAAGTAATTAAAAAATGGATCATAACTACTTGATAATATATCCTTTTATTATTTGTTTCAACCATGTCTGAATTACTGAAGTATGTGCAACAAGTTTAAACTGCATATACTCAACTTGCTCTGCTAGAAGGAAATATAAAGCTAAGGGATTATGAATAACTACATCTGCTAGTGATTTAAGAGAGGTGGAGAGGCCAGACTGTAATTGGCTGTGTTAGTGAAGAGTTTTTCAATACTTGTGTTGAGTCATGTAGAGTCTTAGGTAAGCAAAGCCGCCCCAGGGAACCACTGCTGAAATTATGGCAATGATAACTGCAATGATTAGCCTGAAGGTTTGCTTTTGGCAAAGATGGCATAGGTTGACTGAGTGCCTCTATATTATTGAGAATAAAGATATTAAATGGGGCAAGAGAGCTTAAGGTGCAACCAACCTTTCAAAGGGAGTTATTTAATATGGGAGAGTGCTTTCTGCAATACATTTATCACATAAATTGTTTTTCACACCAGATCCTTTACCTACCCCTCCCTCCACCCATCAAATTGTGCTACCCTATGATTAACCACACCGCACCTTGCCCATCTTCACTCCTTTTCTCCCACACTTCCCCCCTTGGATTCTCATACACATTCTACAATAGCAGTCTTATACAGTATTTGTACTTAAGGGACTGAGTTAGTTCACTTAGCATAATGCTGTCCAGTCCCTCCTAAGGTAGTGATTTACAAAAGCATTGCTCCTGCATTCTGTGTACTATTTCATCATGTTTCTCAATCTATTCCATTGTGGTTGGATATTTGGTGTTGTTTCCATGTTTTTGCGATGGTGAGTTGCTTGGTTCTTAATTTCTTGGGATATATTCCAAGCAGTGGAATAGTGGAGTCATATGGAATTTCTATGTTCAGCTTTCTGAGGAAACTCAAAATTGTCTTCCAGAGTGGATATACCATTTTACAATCCCACCAACAACGCATAGTCACTGAACTTTTAGAGAGAGGTTTTGTGACAATAGCTGAGAGGACAGGGACAAGATATTGTTATGTACCTGGAGGAAAGAAAAATTGCTAAGAGAGTGTGCTTCTGTAGGAGGACGGTATAAGCTCAGCAATCTCCTCCTGTGTAATTAACTGCTTTTGAAAATCCACTGGTGCGTCAGTTATAGGTCACAACAACATTAGGGGATGTAGGATCAGGTGACATATTTAACAGCTGGAGAGATCTTCCTTATGGGAAATAATGTTGGTGTTGTTGTGTGCAGTCGCCTACAACTCATAACAAACCTATTTACAATAGCTCTGAACCCTGCTCTCTCTTGAGCCAACCTCATTGTCTCTGAAACACCTATCCCCATTACCCGAGTCACTGAGTCAATTCATCTCATCCAGGGTCTTCCTCTGTTGTGCCATCTCTCCACCTTCCAAGCAGAATGTCCCCAAAGTATATCAGACAGAGCTTCAGAATCCTTACCTTCAAGGAGCAGCCTGGTTTTACCCTCTCCAGGATGAATCTGTTTGTTCTCTTAGCAGTGCATAGTACATTCAATACTCTTCTCCAGCACTACAGCTCAAAGGCATAAATTCTCCTTCTATCATCTCTAGTCATTGTCCAGCTTTCTGAAGTATAGGACATAATTGTGAAGACAATGGCCTGAATCAGGTGCACCTTAGTCTCCAGATAGATATTGTTGCTCTTTAGTACTCTGGAGATGTCCCTGACAGCAGACTTTTCCAATGCAATTGTCTTTTAATTTCCTGGCTGCTGGTAAAGAGTGTTGATTGTGGAGCCAAGCAAGCTGAAATTGTTAACAATCTCAATCTCTTCACTGTCTATCATGATGCTGCCAATCAGCCCAGTGGAATTATGGAATGATATTAGACATGTTAACAAAAGAATTACTAGACTGGAAAAAGGATGGAAATATATAGGGACAGTATAAATAGGGGGAGTATGCCATGAGGTAACATGTTGTTATTGTTGTTGTTGTTGTTGTTGTTGTTATGTGCCATCAAGTCACTTGCGACTCATAGCGACCCTATGTACAACAGCCTGAAACTCCGCTCTGTCCCGTGCCAATCGCACTGTCTACGATACACCCATCCCGATTACCCCAGTCACTGAATCAATCCACCTCATAGAGGGCCTTCCCCTCCTGGCTGTCCCTCAACCCTACCAAGCATGATATCTCTCTCCAAGGACCAGTCCCTCCTTACATGTCCAAAGTATGTTAGACGGAGCCTCAGAATACTTGCCTCCAAGGAGCCGCCCAGTTTAACCTCTTCCAGGATGAATCTCTTTGTTTTCCTAGCAGTCCATGGTACCCTCAATACTCTTCTCCAGCACCACAGCTCAAAGGCATAAATTCTCCTTCTATCCTCCTTAGTCATTGTCCAACTCTCTGATGCATAACAAGTGATAGCAAAGACCATGGCCTGTATCAAACACACCTTAGTCTCCAGAGAGACACCATTGTTCTTCAGTACTTTGGAGAGGTCCCTAACAGCAGACTTTCCCGTGGCAATACGTCTTTTAATTTCCTGGCTACTGGTGCCAAGAGTGTTGACTGTGGAGCCAAGCAAACTAAAGCTGTGAAAAATCTCAATCTCTTCACCATCCATCCAATGCTGCCAATTGGTCCAGTGGTGAGAATCTTTGTCTTCTTGACATTGAGCCTCAATCCATACTGAAGGCTGCAGTTCTTGACCCTTTGTAGCAAGTGCTTGAGTTCCTCCTCTGTTTCAGCAAGAAGGGTTGTGCCATCTGCATAACGCAGATTGTTGATAGATCTTCCACCAATCTTGACCCCACCTTTCTCCTCATAGAGCCCAGCCTCCCAGATAATCTGTTCTGCATGCAGGTTGAAAAGGTATGGAGACAGGACACATCCCTGGAGTATGCCCTTCCCAATTTTGAACCATGCAGTGTTCCCTTGCTCTGTTCTGATGACTGCCTCTTGGTCCAAGTATAGGTTTCTCATTAGCACAATAAAGTGTTCTGGGATTCCCATCCTTCTCAGAGTCAGCCACAGTTTGTTATGATCCACACAGTCAAATGCCTTTGCATAGTCAATGAAACACAGATAGACATTCCTCTGGTACTCCCTGCTTTCAGCTAAGATCCATCTAACATCAGCAACAATATCCCTAGTACCACGACCCCTTCTAAACCCAGCCTGGACTTCTGGTAGTTCTCTGCTGATGTGCTGTTCCAGTCGTTTTTGGATAATCTTCAGTAGAATCTTGCTTGCATGTGAAATCAATGATATTGTTCTATAGTTTTCACACTCTGTTGGGTCACCCTTCTTTGAAATGGGAACAAATCTAGATCTCTTCCAGGCCAAGTGGTTGTTCTTCAGATTTCTTGGCACAACTTGGTGAGCACATCCAGGGCAGCATCTGTTAGCTGAAATATGTCAATTGGTATACCATCTATTCCTGGGGCCTTATTTTTGTGATTTCCTTCAAAGCAACCTGAACTTCTTCCTTCATCACCATAGGCTCTTGCTTATATGTTGTTTCATGAAATTCTTCTGTTTCTGCCAATTCCTTTCGATACACTGAGTCAGTATATTCTCTCCATCTTCTTTTAATACTTCCTGGATCATGTAATATTCTGCCTAAAGCATCCTTGATTATAGCAACTTTAGGTTTGAATTTGTTCTTCAGTTTCTTAAGCTTAAGAAATGCTGAGCGAGTTCGGCCCTTTTGATTTTCTCACTCCAACTCCTTGCACATTTCATTGTAATATTGCACTTTGTCATCCCGTTCTGCCTTTTGAAATCTTCTATTCAACTCTTTAATATCTTGAATTCTTCCTTCAGCTTTGGCTTCTTTGCACTCGAGTGCAATTTTCAATTTTCTAGATCCATCTTGAAGTACAATATTGTGAGTGACAGGATAATATCCATACACATACAAGGAAATCCAGTGAATACCACTATCATTCAGATATATGCACCAACAACCAGAGCCAAGGAAGAGGAAATAGAAGGGTTTTACCAGCTTTTACAGTCGGAGATTGATCGAACATGCAATCAAGACACATTGGTAATAATGGGTGACTGGAATGCAAAAGTTGAGAACAAAGAAGAAGATTCAGTAGTTGAAAAACATGGACTCTGTGACAGAAATGGAGCTGGAGAGAGAATGATTGAATTTTGCACAATCAATGACTTATTCATTGCAAATACTCTTTTAAGAGACATAAACGTAGGTTATATACATGGATTTCACCTGATGGTATGCATAGGAATCAGATAAATTATATCTGTGGAAAGAACCACTGAAGAAGCTCAATATCAGCTGTGAAAACAAGGCCAGGTGCTGATTGTGAAACAGACCACCAACTACTCATATGCAAGTTCAAGCTGAAGGTGAGGAAAATTAAACCAAATCCACGGGAACCAAAATATGACTTTGAGTCTATCCCACCTGAATTTCAGAACCATCTCAGGAACAGGTTTGAGGCCTTGAACACTAAAGAGCGAAGACCAGATGAGTTGTGGGAGGATATCAAGGGTATCATCCAGCAAGAGCGTAAATGGTCATTGCAAAGACAGAAGAGGAAGAAAAGGCCAAAATGGATGTCAGAAGAGACGCTGAAAATTGCACTGGAGGTAACATATTAGGAAAAAGAAAATAAATTAGGTGTTAGTATAATTCTGAAAGGTTTCCTGGAGCCATAATTCTTCAAAAGGAGAGAAAAAAGGAGAACTTGAAGGTTATGAGGTGAGTATACAAGTTGTGATAGAGAAAATATGTCAGTGACTGGAATGCAAAAGCTGGAAACAATGAAAAAGGAATGATAGCAGGCAAGTATGGACTTTATGACAGAAATGAGGCTGGAAATAGAATGATTGAATTTTGTATGTTCAGTGATTTATTCATTGCAAATATCTTTTTTTAAAAAAACACAAATGGCAACAACCTTACCTGATGGGCTGCATAGGAATCAGGTTGACTACATCTATGGTAGGAATCTTTGGAGAAGCTCAGTATCAGCAGTCAAAGCTAGACCAGGAGAGGATAGTGAACGCCATCAATTACTCATGTGCAAGTCCAAATTAAGGCTAAAGAAATCTAGAACAAGTTCATGAGAACCAATATATTATCTCAAATCTACTCCACTTGAATGGCCAAATCATCTTGAGAACAGATTTGAAGCAATGAATATCAATGGTCAAAGTTCAGATGAGTTGTGGGATGACAACAAGGATATCGTCCATGAAGTGAGAAAAAGGTCATTACAGACAGAGGAAAAAGGGAAAACTAAATGGATGTCAGAAGAGACTATGAAAATAGCACTAGATCATTGAGAAGCCAAAACAAAGCAAAAAGTTGCCAACGTAAAAGAGCTGAAGAAAAGATATCAAAAGAGCTGCTCAAGAAAATAAAGCAAAGCTTTTCTACGAAGATGGCGCCGAAAGCGAAGAAGGAAGCCCCTGCCCCTCCCAAAACTGAAGCCAAAGCAAAGGCATTAAAGGCCAAGAAGGCAGTCCTGAAGGACGTCCACAGCAAAAAAA
>NW_006399928.1:4922459-4927144 GCF_000299155.1 Elephantulus edwardii | reverse complement strand
CTCTATGACATTGATGTGGCTAAAGTCAACACTTTGATTAGGCCTGATGAAGAGAAGAAGGCCTATGTTCGACTTGCTCCTGATTATGATGCTTTGGATGTTGCCAACAAAATTGGGATCATCTAAACTGAGTCCAGTGGGCTAATTCTAAATATAAATTTTTCTCACCATAAAAAAAATAAAGCAAAATATTATAATGGAATGTGCAGAGAGCTGGAATTGGAGAGTAACTAATCCTATTCCACTTTTGAATTTTTCAATGTCTAGACTTTAAATATTCATTTTTGTCTTTTCTTTCACCTCTATTTTTGTAATGACTCTTTGTTTTCTTCATGGATAATATCTTTGATATTATTTCACAACTCATCTAGTCTTCAATCTGATTTTCAATGGCTCAAGTTTATTCTTGAGATGATTTTCAAATTCAGTTGGAATAGACTCAAGATCATATTTTGGGCGAGCTCTGGTGGCCTAGTGGCAAGAAGCTGCACTGCAATCTCGGAGGTACACGGTTCAAATCCACCAGATGCTCTGCTGGAGAAGGAGGAACAATCGCCTCCTGTATCAGTCAGATCTTATTTGACGGTACACACAAAAGACAATGAAATAAAATTTAAAAAATAAAAAAATTTAAGATCATATTTTGGTTCTTATGGACTAGTTTTCATTTTCTTCAGTTTCAATTTGTAGTTGCACGTGAGCAATTGATGATCTGTTGTTGGACAGTCAGTACCTGGTCTGGTAATACTGCTGATATTGAGCTTCTACTAAGATTCTTTCCACAGACATAGTCAATCAAATTCTGTGCAATAGTCTATCAGGTGAAATCCATGTGTATACTCACCATTTGTGGTTTTTTAAAAAAGGTTTTTCCAATTAATAAATCATTGATTGTACAAAACTCAGTCATTATTTTACTCTCTGGTCTCATTTTTATCACCAAGCTTGTAATTTCTTCTTTGATTCTGACTTTTATATTCCAGACACCAATTATTATTTATCAATCTTGTTTGCATGTTTGATCAAATTCAGACTGCAGGAACTGGTAAAAATCTTCAATTTCTTCATCTCTGACTTTAGTTGTTTGTATGTATATTTGAATTAATAGTTTATTAGTATGAAATTCCTTGTATGCATATATATTATAGCCTGCCACTCATAAGCATTGTATTTCAGGATAGACTTTTAAATGTTGAGTTTGGTGGGTTTTTTCGTTGTTGTTGTTGTTTACTATGAATGTAACATCATTCTTCCTCAATTTTTCATTCCAAGCATAGTAGATCATATGATTGTCTGATTCAAAGTGGCCACTGCCAGTCCATCTCAGCTCTCTAATGTTTAGAATATCAATCTTTATATTTTTCTATTTCATTTTTTATAGCTTCCAATTTTTGTAGATTCATACTTTATTCATTCCATGTTCTAATTATTATTGGATGTTTGTAGCGGTTCCTTCTCATTTTTAATATCTTCCACTCTAAAGGCTCTAATTCTAATACTATGTCTAATAGTGTTCCTCTATTTGTTCCTAACATTTTCACCAACTATTTATCTCAGAAATGGATGTCCACTCCAGTTGTTATGTGCCATTGAGTCAGAACCAACCCATAGCTGACCCTCCTCCTTCTTTTGTTGTGTTGTTATGTGCCATTGACTCACCTGTGATTCATAGCAGCCCTATGTACAACAGCTGTAAGGCCTACCCTATCCTGAGCCAGTCTCACTGACTCTGACACACCTACCCCTATTGCCCTAGTTACTGTATCTATCCATCTCATCCGGGGTCTTCCTCTCCTGCGCTGTCCCTCTACCCTTCTGAGCATGATGTCCTTCTCCAAGGAGCAATCTCTCCTGGCCACATGCCCAAACTATGTGCGACAGAGCTTCAAAATCCTAGCCTCCAAGGAGAAACTTGGTTTCACCCTCTCCAAGACAGACCTATTTATTTTATTGGTGGTCCATGGTATGTTTATGACTCTTCTCAAGAACTAAGTGCCCTGCTACCACATCCCCACCCAATACCACCCCACTCAGTTCAAATCCTCCAGGGCTCTGCAAAAGAAAATAGCCAGTTTACTCTTACTGTGATTTGTACCCTCTGAAAATCTGAGAATCTCTAAGAGGAAGGATTATGAGTTTATCAATGCACACAACCTGTAAGATTGGGAACAGCAAGAGTAAATACAGATGAAATGTTTAGGGCGTTTAGGGAGGCACTGATTTTCCTAGTGTTATTTATCAAATTCCCTTTATTACTCTTAAAATATCATTTGTGTGTAAATGTGAAATTAAAGAGGAAAACAAACTTTCAGAAAGTGCTTCGTGTTCTCCAAGGTCTTTGACAAACTGTGATAGAAAAAACAAACTAAACAAGATGCCAACGTGTGTCAGGCAAGAGTTCCCTTCTGTGGCACAGGGCAGGAAGGAGAACAGAGCAAGTGGAATTTCAACGGAGGGGAATAGCAAAATCAGATTTGTTTTTTATGTATCTAAAAGATCCGTGTACCATGGACTGCTAGGAAAACAGATTAATCCTGGAAAGGGTTAAACCGAGTGGCTCCTTGGAGGCAAGGATTCTGAGGCTTCGTCTGACATACTTTGGACATGTTGTAAGGAGAGGGACATGTTGTAAGTAGAGGGACGGCGCAGGAGGGGAAGGCCCTCTATGAGGTGCATTGATTCAGTGACTGGGGTAATCGGGATAGGTGTATCGCAGACGGTGCGATTGGTACAGGACAGTGCCGAGTTTAGGGCTGTTGTACATAGGTTCGCTATGAGTCGCAAACGACTTGATGGCACATAGCAACAATGACATCTAAAAGCTCTCTAATGTCCCTTCTCTTTTGTGAGACTCTGATAAGGCGTAAAAGA
Organism: Elephantulus edwardii; assembly: GCF_000299155.1. Classification (NCBI taxonomy): domain Eukaryota; kingdom Metazoa; phylum Chordata; class Mammalia; order Macroscelidea; family Macroscelididae; genus Elephantulus; species Elephantulus edwardii. The sequence goes on along the minus strand of NW_006399928.1, from coordinate 4,924,273 downwards.
GTGTACAAAAATCTAAGGGCCAAATGCCAAGATTCGACGGAACCTAAACACTTGTATCCTCTACTCCCTATTCCTTAGTCAAACTGCTGAGGAGTCAGAGTTGGGTTTTTCCCAACTCATGCTAGCTGGCTTCGACGAATCAGGTTGAAGGAACAGATTCTGTATTTTCAAGGAAAAAAGAGTCATTAAAATGAATTCTGTTGATTATATAATCATATGTGAGTGAGGCTTAAGGTAGCCTCACTTTGCGCTCTCCTTGAAGGCAGGAAACTAGTCTAGCTCATATTTGTATCCCCGGCACCTAGAACAGACCCAACCAGCCACGCCAGAATCAGTAAATATTGCCTAAAGCCTGGCCTCATACCGGAACGTCTGGCCTCCCGCCAGTAGGTGGCAAAATAGAATCTCGGAGCTCCAGAAAAAGGCTGCTCTGGGCGGAGCGTTTGAAGCCCTCGCGCGCACGCGCGCGCAGCGACCGACCCTATTTTCTTGGGACGCCGGAAGACCGCGGTCCTCTTTCCGTGCCTAGCGAAGCCATGGTAAGTTTCTTGCATTGCGAGCTCTTGTGAAGCATCAGCTTCCATCCTTCCAAGACTGAGGTTTTCTCGGACCTCGAGACCTTCTCGAAGGATGGCGGGGCGTAGGTAAAGGGACCACAGCTTTCAGGGTTAGTCTCAGTGTACTCCAAGGCGAGGTCCCAGGGAAGTGGTTCTTGCTTGGATTCAGGGCGAGAGCCAATACAGACCGCGGGAAGAGTGGGTACACCTTGTACTGAAAAGAAGGCATAATTCTGTGACCCGTCCGTGTATCCTGTTACCACGAGAAAAGAGGTTTTTCTCTTGTGCCGGAGCTGCGTGTTGCCTGGAGGAGGCTCTGGGAGGCCTAGCTCGAAATGGGCGCCAGGTACTCCTGACAGGATTTTCTTTGAGATGAACTGATCTGATGTGTGGCAGGATATCTCCCTCCAATTTGTAAATTAAAAACTGCCAGTGTGCTTTTAGAAAGAGTAGCCGTTGGCACGTGGTTGTGCTGAAGTATGTTTAATCTCAACGTCATGTGGTTTCATTGAACAAACATTTGCTTTACTAACATTTATGTCTGTGTGCCAGGTCCAGCCTCTGTAAGCTGGCCCATCTAAGCCCGGAATCCAGTTCTACTATTAAACTGTAACAGAAATATTTAGTACCGTTCTAAAAAGTAGTAAAGAATAAACATTGCCCTGAACAATAAATGAAGGTTTATGGTGCCTGTGCAAGTAACATTTTGCCAGAACCCTATGGTTTATAACATTACTGATTAGAATTAACATCTAAAACTGTTTTAGGCTCGTGGTCCCAAGAAACATCTGAAGCGTGTAGCAGCTCCAAAGCATTGGATGCTGGACAAACTTACTGGTGTATTTGTAAGTATATATTATGTACATTGGAGGCTTTTTTTTTTATCCCTTATTTTGTTTCCATAAGCGCTACTATAGCATTTGCTATTTGAGATGCCTCCGTGAAATTAAGGACTGGAAAAATGTATTTTGGCTTCAAATGTTTTGTACAGGGTGATGGTTGGGGATGGACTTGGGGCCATTCAGTGCTTGAATGAACTCTAACAGTTTTTATATCTTTTTAAATTACTTTTGTAGGCTCCTCGTCCATCTACTGGTCCTCACAAACTGAGAGAATGTCTGCCATTGATCATTTTCTTACGAAACAGGCTTAAGTATGCCCTGACAGGAGATGAGGTTAAAAAAATCTGCATGCAGCGGTTCATTAAGATTGATGGCAAGGTCCGAACTGATATAACCTACCCTGCTGGTTTTATGG
>NW_006399928.1:4919851-4921164 GCF_000299155.1 Elephantulus edwardii | reverse complement strand
TGAATGACACCATTCAGATTGATTTGGAGACTGGAAAGATTACTGATTTCATCAAGTTTGATACTGGTAAGCAACCACTGGATTCCTAGGTACTTTACCATTTTTAAGGCCCAGATACAGTATAAGCTGTTTTATTAAACTTTTACATTAATTCTGTTGTGTGTGTACCTCTGTAACTAAAGCTATCTAGTTTTGTTGGGATCTTAGATGGGAAATCACCAAAATAGCTTATTTGAAAGGTCCACAGGGGGGGAGCTCTGGTGGCCTAGTGGCAAGGAGCTGCAACTACAATCCCAGAGGCACACGGTTCGAATCCACAGGATGCTCTGCCGGGAAAAGGAGGAACAATCTCCTCCTGTACCAGTCAGATCTGATTTGACGGTACACTCACACAAAAATAAAAAAAAAATAAAAAATGAAAGGTCCACAGGATCAGAATATTCTTTATGGCTGAGATAAGGTCAGGCATAGTCTGCTTTAGATGTTTGAAAAGTTTCATTGTCCATGGATATGACTTGATGAGAACTCTAACAAAAAGTGAACCAGTCTAATTGTAATACCAAACCTGCCGCCATGGAGTTCATTCCCACTCTTCATCATGTTTCTCAGGCTGCAAATGGTTATTGGAAGTGACTATCCATCTTTTCTTCCTCAGTGGTGTGGTGGATTGAACCACCAGCCTTCCAGTAAGCAGCCCAACAGTGCACTGTCACCACTTCTGTAGTATAGCATATTGGTGATAGCAGCATTAATGTTAAGAATTCTTGTTAATGTCTGTAGCAGAAAACGGCTTTTGAAGGCAGTGAGGAGCTAAGTAAAAGAATGGTATGGACCTGATAATGGTACCCAATATAGGTGGAATGGTGTGAGACACACTGCCATTTTTAGAACATTTTGAGAGTCCTAGTGTGTGTAACAGATCTATATGCCCACTGATCACCCAGTCATGACCCTGTCATTAGGTTTCTGAAGCTGTAGAATTTTGAGAGACTGCCCTTCTTCAGAGTGAGGGTCTATAATTAGATCAGCCTCTTTTCAGTGGGCAGCACAACACATGCTCTGTCAGGGCACCAAACAGATTTAAGGAACAAATTAAATGGGGAAAAAATAAACTTCATTTTACATTTAACTATGCTATTTGCCATCGTGAATCCCTTGGATGTTTATAACTGCGTGGTATAGTGCTTGATGATCTTATGAATCTTTTGTTCCTGCCTAGGTAACCTGTGCATGGTGACTGGAGGTGCTAACCTGGGAAGAATTGGTGTGATCACCAACAGAGAGAGACATCCTGGGTCATTTGATGTGGTTCA
>NW_006399928.1:4915677-4919167 GCF_000299155.1 Elephantulus edwardii | reverse complement strand
ATCCGTCTTACCATTGCTGAAGAAAGAGACAAGAGATTGGCTGCAAAACAGAGCAGTGGATGAAATGATCTCTAGGTGGTGTGAATAAAAAGGACAAAATTAAAGATACTACAGCATGATTACTTGCCTCTTGGATTTTTTTTTGCGGGGGTGGTGGTGGTCATTACCTGCTAGTTTGAAAGTTAACATGAAAGTTAAATTCTCAGGCAGGCTTAGGTGATCTAGTTTTCCTGTCTCTTGAATTACAAGACTGGAGCTAGATCGTAGTATGGGGATTCAAAAGCGGTTTCCTACCTATGATAGACTAGGGAGACACAGAATAAGCTGTCACCAACTAGCAAATAGAATCTCTGACTTGAAGTCTTAGAATGTCAAGTAGGGTCTCAGCCCTATTGTAGGCTTTTTTCCTGTTTAAGCTGAGGGTGGGCTTCTGTGGTTTCAAAGAAAATGCACTTGGAGTTACTCATTTCCAGCTTCTCTTCTAGGCCTTACCTCCATTCCTTGCAAGACAAGCTTTGTGTAAAAAGTCCACTTGTTACTGCTTTCCCTAATGTGTAAGAGTCCAATAGCTTTAGTAAGAGGTTTTTGGGGTTTTTTCCCATTTTAGTCTTTATTTCTTCTGGAAGAGAGAGTTGTGATGATTGAAGAAGCTCTTTTTCTAATTAAAATAGTTAATTGTCCGGTGAGAACCAACTTCTAGCTGACCCTCCATTGGATTTCCTAGGCTGTAAATTTCACAGCAAGAGATTACCATCTTTCCCTGTCATAGTCACAAGTGTAATCAAACCACAGATTTAAAAAAAAAATCTAGAGCAAGCTTTTATTACTATAGGGAGGAGACACTTGGAAGTTCATCTTTACATTTTAAATAGTTTTCAAATCCTCAGCCAACCTACTAAAAAAAAGGTAGAATGCTACCAATGCTTGCAGAACAATCTCCGTCTAGAAAGGTCTGATCCATTATTCATTTCCTGTTCTGACACAAATGTACTTGCTCAATAGACAGAATCTGCAAGTGAAAAATCACTCGAAGTAGAGTACAGGTTTGCCAACCAGTGAACTGGAAGCAATCCATATGCGTCAGTACTACAGCATTCAAAATAAAGAGGTAGAAGAGCAAAATAAAATTACGTCAGAGATCTTATTAAATCATTAACAGACTTGTTTTTAGCTGTACTTTTTCTGCACTCTCGAGAAAAAAAGGTTTGCTAACAATAAAGAGAGGGATAGGCTTTTTAAGAGTTGTAATTATTGACAGAAGCAAAGTAGAACCAGAGATTATGTTGGACCATGGGGTGAAGTAGGATCCAAGGAATGACAGTTGCTTTGGAGCATGTCCTCTGGTTATGCATTTCTGACTTTCCCAGTCTTCATTGGCATCCTCAGAGCACCCTAGTTCTGAGTTTGAAAGGAAATAAAGCTCTCACGTCTTTTGGACATTGTTGTTAGGTTAGTAAGAGGTCTTGATACATGGGACCTGCTCTTGCTCCATCCTGGCCTTCTATCTTGTTCTTGCCTGTCTTCCCTTGTTAAACAAACCTTGGTTTGCTATCATAGTAACCAAGAATGACTCCTGATGTTGAATGTTCCCTGTGTTAAGAATTACCACCATTTAATGCTTTTTTTTTTTTTTTTTTTTTTACCCTCCGAATGGGATCTGACTGGCTGGCACAGGAGGTATGGGGGATTCGAACTGTACACCTTTGGCATTGCAGTGCAACCCCTGGCCGCTAGACAACCAGAGCTCCCTTAATGCACTTTTGTGTCATCTTGCCATAAGTGTAAGAAAATTGTGGAGTTCTATTATGGTGCCATGGTCTAGTGGAGGGATGATGTCTCTTGAGATTGTGGTAGTGTCCACCCCTAGCTGAGGCCTGAGCTTGAAGTTTGTCTTCATTGCAAGCAAAAGGTTTCTTTTCAGATAATGTACCATCGAGTTGAAGCTGACTAGCAAATTTTCAGAGGCAGTAAAGATACTGCCTATCTCACCAGCAGAATAACAGGAGCCTAAGAATGAATCAAAACAGAACACAATGCCTTAATACTAAACCACCAGAACTCCCTTTTCAGATTGTGGCTGGCATCTTAAGACCTGTAAGAGGCATTTGCCTGAAGGCACAGGAGGAGACAGGAGATGTGCTAAATTTACCTCCATGAACAAAAGCCTTAGCTGTGAGACAAATTAACCATTACTGAATATTTTGATCAAAGATAGTATAAAAGAATTGTGATAAAGAGATTAGAAAAGAATTTCAAGTTCTCATGGACTGTGGACTTTGTAAAGACTGGATGAACCCCTGAAATTTTTGCACTGAGATGTAAACCAGAATGTTCTGAAAACAACTGAACTAGTAAAATACCTGCCTAATTGGGAACGACTACGGGTACATAAGGCTGCATAATATGAACATGATGGCACTGGATTGTGCACACAGAAATAGGTGAGTGGTTGTTCTTAATAAAAGTACAGTTTTAGATAAGTTATAACAGTTGATGTTACTAGGTGCATCAAGTCAACTGATGCATAGTAGCCCTATGAACGAAGATTGGAAACTTGTTCTATCTTGAACCAACCTCCCAATCTCTGACCTGCTGCTTGAATTTCTCTTCACTTTTCCTACCAGCTTTTTTCCAAGGACTGGCCCCTCTTGACAGCATGCCCCAAATATATGAGACAAGGTTTCATCAATCTTCTAAGGCCAAGACAGATTTGTTCTTTTGGCAGTACATGTATATTCAATATATGACAGTTTAACCTTCATTAAACAATTTTCAGGTGTATTTAAACTGACATTGCTTGTTAGCATTTTGGAAAGGTCCTTGACAAAAGATTTTCCCAGAGTAACATATCTTCATTTATTGACTGCTGGTGTTAAGGGTGCTGATGGTGGAGCCAAGTAAATTGTAGTCCTTCAAGTTGTCTTCTGTCATCATGTTGCCTATTGGTCTGATGGTGAGAACTTTTTCCTGGTGTTCACATGTAATCCATATTGAAGGCTGCAGTCTTTGATCTGCAGTAAGTGCTTCAGGTCTTTCACTTTCTGCAAGCAAGATTGTGTTATTTGCATAAGAGATTGTTGATGAGTCCCTCCAACCCTGATGCCATATTCTTTTTTTAATTAATTTTAATGTACATTTACAGATACTTTGGATTTCCATTCATTCATTGTTGTACATTTCTCCCTGCCCAGCCCTCCCCACCCCCAGGTCACTCCTCTCTTTGAAAAGTAAAAGAAAAATTCTTTCATTGGTATACAATCCCCCCGCACTACCCCCCACCGCCCTGGGTACGCTTCACTATACAACCTTAATTCTGGATTCTTGTGATAAACATAATACCCTATAATATATAGCTTTTAAATTGTTCTCTCCCTCATCTGTTTCAATGCAGTAGACATAATTTATCCACTTTTTCTCAGTCTTTTATTAAATTTTATTAGTTTTAATGAACATTTACAGGGATTTTGGGTTTTCATTCCTTCATTGCTGC
>NW_006399928.1:4909381-4913737 GCF_000299155.1 Elephantulus edwardii | reverse complement strand
TTTCAGGGTGAAGATCTTCTCTCACTACTCTAAAGGGCCCCTTTGGCAGTAGGAAACACATAGACTATTATGGAGATTGATTTTGGAATTTAGATGCATTCTTATTGATTGTGCTTGGCCGTACATGACTTCTTTGTTTTTCAATGCAGGGTAGTATTCCACTTTGTGAATATACCACAACTTCTCTATCCATTCGTTTGTTGTTGGGCACTTAGGTTGTTTCTAACTCCTTGCTATTGTGAACAAAGCTGTGACAAACATGGGTGTGCATATATCTGCTTGGATGTCGGTTATTGTCTCTTTAGGATATATTCCCAGTAATGGAATTGCTGGGTCAAATGGTATCTCTATTTGCAACTTTTTGAGAAAGTGCCATACCGCCTTCCACAGTGGTTGCACCATTTTACACTCCCACCAACAGTGAATAATGGTTCCAGTTTTTCCACAACCTCGCCAGCATTTGTTGGTTGCTGTTCTGTTAAATTTTGCTATTCTGACTGGAGTGAGATGTTATCTCATAGTCGTTTTGATTTGCATCCCTCTTAGAGCTAGGGATTTTGAACATTTCTTCATGTTCTTGTTAGCCATCTGAATGTCTTCTTTGGTGAAGTGTCTCTTCATAGCCTGTGCCCATTTTTCAATTGGATTATTTACCTTTATCTTGTTGTGGTGCTCAAGTATTTTATAAATTCTAGATAGAAGTCCCTTATCTGACATGTGATTACCAAATAGTTTTTCCCAGTCTGTGGCTTCCCTTTTAACCCTGTTGGAGAAGTTTTTGGATGTGCATAGCAATTTGATTTTTAGAAGGTTCCATTAATCTATTTTATCTTCTCCTGGTTGTATACTTTTCAGGATACTTGGGAGACTGTTTATGTTGTGGATTAGGACTTCTAGAGTTCGACCAAGCTTTTCTTTAATGAAGTTTATAGTCCTTGGTTTTAGTCCTAGATCCATGATCCACCTTGAGTTGCTTTTTGTGTATGGAGTGAGGTGTGGATCTTGCTTGAGTCTTCTGTAGATATTTTTCCAATTTTGTCAACACCATTTGTGAAAAAGACTGTTGTTTTCCCACTTGACTGATTTTGTCTCCTTGTCAAAAATCAGTTGACCATAGGTAGATGGGCTGGTTTCCTGGTTCTCAATTCTAGTCCATTGATCTATTTGTTTGTCATAACCACCACGGCAGTGTAGTAGGATTTGAAATCAGGGAGTGAGATGCCTCCTACCATTTTTCTGTTTTTAAGGAGTGCTTTGCTTATTCGGGCCTTCTTTCCATTCCAAATGAAACTGGAGATTACCTTTTCCATCTCGTTGAAGAATGGGAGTGGTATTTGTATTGGGATTGAGTTGAACATGTAAATTACCTTTGGTAGTATTGCCATTTTCACAATATTGAGTCTTCCTATCCATTAGCAAGGGATATTCTTCCACGTCTCCAGGTCTCTTTTTGTTTCTTGTAGTAATGTTTTGTAATTTACTTTGGATTTTGTGCTTCGGGTTGAATTTACTTCCAAGCATTTAATCTTGTGATTAGCTATTGTGAAGGATATTGTTTTTCTTAGTTCTGGCTCTGTATTCTCTTTGTCACTGTAGAGAAATCCAACTGATTTTTGTATATTGATCTTGTATCGTGCTACTTTGCTCAACTGCTCAACTATGTCCAATAGTTTTCTTGCTGAGTGTTTAGGGTTTTCTAAGTATTCTATCATATCATCTGCATAGAGAGATAATTTTACCTCCTCTTTGCCAATTTGGATATCTCTTATGTCTTTCTCTTCTTTTATTACTATCGTTAAGACTTCCAGTACAATATTGAATAACAGAGGTGAGAGTGGGCATCCTTGCCTAGTTCCTGTTCTTAAAGGGAATGTCTTTAATCTCTCTCCATTGAGAACAATGTTGGCTCTCGGGTTTGCATAAATACTTTTTACTATGTTGAAGAAATTCCCCTGTAATCCTGTTTTGTTGAGTGTTTTAATCAGGAAAGGGTGTTGGATTTTGTCAAAGGCCTTTTCTGCATCAATTGATAGGATCATGTGGTTCTTTTTCTTTGCTTTGTTAGTGTGATGAATTACACTGATTGTTTTTCTTATGTTGAACCATCCTTGCATATCTGTTACAAATCCCACTTGGTCATGGTGAATTATTTCTTTGATGTATCGTTGTGTTCTATTGGCCAGTATTTTATTCAGGATTTTTGCATCTATGTTCACAAGAGATAATGGCCTATAGTTTTCTATTTTTGTTGTGTCCTTTCCTGGCTTTGGTATCAAGGATATGTTTGCTTCATAGAATGAATCTAGGAGAATTCTATCTATCTCTATTTCCTGAAGTAGTTTATGTAGAATTGGTGACAGAACTTCTCTGAATGTTTCATAAAATTCATTTGTAAAACCATCTGGTTTTGTTGTATTACCTTTTCAATTTCTTCTTCTGTGATGGGTCTGTTCAGATGTCCAATTTCAATTTGTGTTAGTTTAGGTAGGTTGTGAATTTCTAAGTATTTGTCCATTGCCTCTAGGTTTTCATATTTGTTTGAGTACAGTTTTTCATAATACTCTAATGTTAGCTTTTTTAATTTTAGTTGGTTCTGTTGTGATGTTGCCTGATTCATCTCTTATTCACATTATTGGTGTCTTCTCTTTCTTTTCTTTTGTGAGTTTTGCTAATGGTTTGTCGATTTTATTGACCTTTTCAAAGAACCAAATCCTTGTTTTGTTGATAGTTTCAATTGTTTTTATTTCTATTTCTTTTATTTCTGCTCTAATGTTTATCGTTTCAGTTTTTTTAGAGGGTGTCAGGTTTTCTTGCTGTTCTTGCCATGTTCTTCTTATAGTCCAGCTTCTCGAATGATTTGCTCAGCATGCAACTTGAATAGGTGTAGAGAAAGAATACAGCCCTATTGCACACCTTTCTTAATTTTAAAACATAATATTCCATTGTTCTGCTCAGACAAGTGTTGTTTCTCTGTAGGATTTGTTGGGTTTGGTTGTTGGTTGGTTTTTGTTTTTGTTTTTTTTAGGAGCACAGTTTCAGGATTCCCATTCTCAATGTTAGCTATATAGACGTATTGCATTTGGCACGTCTGCTGTCAGAGACCTAATCAGTCACCTGCGGTGCATCAGAGAACTGGGCAGTGAATAAAAATGACAAAAGAATCAATGTCTGAGTTGTGCTAGAAAATACCGTATATCTCCTGGACTGCCAAAAGAACAAACAGATATGTCTTGGAAAAAGTGCAGCCAAAATGCTCCTTGGAGGCAAAGATGAAGAAGCTTCATCTTTTGTACTTTGGACATGTAGCTAGGTGAAACTATTCCTTGGAAAGGGACTTCATGCTTGGAAAGGTGAAGGGCCAGCGAAGGAAGGGAAGAGCCCTAAAAAGAAGGGTTGACACGGTGACTTCAGCAATGGGCTGTACTGTGTCAAGAGATGAGGATGACACAGGATAGAGCAGGGTTCAGATTGGCTATTCATAAGGTTGTTGTGAGTCATACTCAACAGCATTTAACAACAATAGATAAGCAATGGCATTAGCTTTTAGATGCAAATCAAAATATCAATGAGCCATTATCTCACCCCAACAACAGCAAAATTAAATAAGATCACAAACAACAAATGTTGGTAAGGGTATGGAAAGTTTGAAACACTTATTCACTACTGGTGGGACTGTAAAATGGTTTCAATCCATTTGAGGCTTCCTTAGAAAGTTGAGAATAGACATACCATATCCAGTTTGTATCCATATCCAACCCCACTGTTTGTAGAACAAATTGATAATCAGACATTGTGTGGTCAAGTCAGAACTGCCTCATAGCTAACCCTCCAGCAGGTTTCCAGAGGCAGTTATTCACACAGGAGATTTCTCATCTGGTGGAGCAGCTGGTGGATTCAAACCTTAGGAGTTGCAGCACAGTTTCTTATCACTAAGCCACCAGAGCTCCCAAAAGATATAAGAGTTTCAACATACAACCATGTTTATTGCAGCATTTTCTTTAAAAAAATTTAGCATAATCTGTGTGAAAATTTATGGAGCATATTGTGTTTTGGTGGGTAATATTTAAATTAATTATGCATATTTTGATCCATAATGTTAATTACGGAGAACGTGCTCCTGGGTGGAAGGGAAGCCGGGAAGCTGCGCACCAGGGGAAGTCACCTCAGATAATAGCGAAGAGGCATCTTTCAGGTACACAGAAAAACCGGCGGGAGAACGTGCTCCTGGGCGGAAGGGAAGCCAGGAAGCTGTGCAGAAAGGAAAATAAAATCTACACAGGAGTTCTACAGGACACGTCACCTTCCCTTGGAGACAGTACAACTAAACTTAAGAGACACTGGTCAAAAGAAAAAAAA
>NW_006399928.1:4906635-4907563 GCF_000299155.1 Elephantulus edwardii | reverse complement strand
GGAAAACATGGGCTTGGTGACAGGAATGAAGCTGGAGATAGAACGAATTTTGTACAATAAATGACTTATTCATTGCAAATACATTTTATAAGAGACACAAACGCAGGTTATACACATGGATTTCACCTGATAGTATGCATAGGAATTAGATCCATTACATCTGTGGAAGCCAGTTAGTTTTCTTAAATAAGTTCATCTTCAAGAATGAAGCTGGAAACTGGCTAGCTCAGCAAATTTGAATGGCTGACCTAAAGATAGACTGATGATTCCCTCCACAAAACAAAGATAGAGTATGCTTTATACTGAATATATTTGGTATGACCCCTAGCTAATGCCACAGCCTACTGCTGAATACAGTACTACAAAAATGCATACATACCCTAACTGAAGTGTCGTTACTTGGGGCTGGGTTGCCAAATACACAGACCAATACATTTGTGTCTCTTAAATCTGGGAAATTGGGGGAGTGAGCTGTATATGACATAGTTCATTTCCAGCCATATTCCTGGATTAATAGTTTGAGAAAATTTAACCCTGGACAGATTAGAACTAATTTATGTATGCCCCAAGTGGTCAAGTCTTTGTTTTTTAAGCTCTCTATGGACCCGAGTAGGGCCACCTTAACCATGTGTTACACACAGTGTTTGCTCCATCACCCTCAAGCCAATGTAATAAACCCTAGGAAGAGCAGCTGGGAGAATGTGCACATTAGCTTAAGTGGACTGGTGAGGATGTCAATGATGTTGCTGGAAAATTATCACTGTCTCTCAACATGGGGAAACGATATTTGTGAGTGGGGAAGTGGTGTCTGCTTAATCTTCAATAATGAAGCTAAAAGTGGAAAGAAAGAAAAAGAAAAAGAAAGAAAGAAAGAAAGAAAGAAAGAAAGAAAGAAAGAAAGAAAGAAAGAAAGAAAAGGAGGAGGAGG
>NW_006399928.1:4905835-4906525 GCF_000299155.1 Elephantulus edwardii | reverse complement strand
GAAGGAGAAGAAGAAGAAGAAGAAGAAGAAGAAGAAGAAGAAGAAGAAGAAGAAGAAGAAGAAGAAGAAGAAGAAGAAGAAGAAGGAGGAAGAAGAAAAGGAAGGAAAGAAGGAAGGAAGAAAAAAAAAGAGGATTACGATGGAAGCACAAAGATGATCAGTTCACACTTGGGGCTTGCATGGAAAATCAAGGGACTTGTCTGAGCATGTCCTTATCGGTTTCTGTGTTTCACAGCTCTAATGACCATGTAGCCTCGTGGTGGGAGCCTAAGTACCAACCCTGTAAACTTATTTTTTAATTCTAAAATTGTGTACATACCCTGGTCTTTTGCTCACTTTTGTAGTCCTGCCCACAACAAGGATGGATTACAATTGTCATCAGTTACTATCTTGTGGTGATTTTCTTGGTCTCTAAATCTTAATAAATATAGGACCATGATTTAGTGGAATACAGTTGCAATTACCCCTTACTAATTGGAACATAGAATATATATATATCCAGAAGGAGTATGGTGGTGTGAGCGCAGGAATCGTGGCAAGCTTTTCCGGGCATGTGTTTGTTACGTGCAGGTTTGCTCTGTCCCTAGGAGCGAGACTAGCCAGCCTGGGCCTAGGGTTTGAACCAGGAGGCGGCCTTAAGCCCAAAGACAGCTGGGAGAGGAAGCACCCATGTTGTTCCTGGTTGGCTCC
>NW_006399928.1:4899346-4904240 GCF_000299155.1 Elephantulus edwardii | reverse complement strand
AATCGATCCATCTCATAGAGGGTCTTCCCCTCCTGCGCCGTCCCTCCACCCTCCCAAGCATGATGTCCCTCTCCAAGGACCTGTCCCTCCTGGCAACATGTCCAAAGTATGTCAGACAATATCACACAAATAAAATCTTGCTGAAGATCATTCAAAAACAATTGGAACAATACATCAACAAAGAACCACCAGAAGTTCCAGCTGGATTTAGAAGAGGCCGTGGCACTAGTTATATCATTGTTAATGTCAAATGGAGCTTGGCTGAAAGCAGAGCATAACAGAAGAATGTCTCTTTGTGTTTTATTTACTATGCAAAGGCATTTGACTATATGGATCATAACAAATTATAGCTAACATTGAGATGTATGGGAATCCCAGAACACTCAGTTATGGTCTTGAGAAGCCTATACCTAGACCAGGGTGACCCTTATCCAAGCAAAGCAGGGAAACACTACATGGTTTAAAAGAAAAAAAAAAGATGTGTGCCAAAGCTGTATCCATTCTCCATACCTATTCACTCTGTATGCTGAGCAAATTATTAAAGTCGAACTTTATGAAGAAGGAAGTGTTATCAGGATTGGAGGAAGACTCATAACAACTTTGCACAACCTTGCTTGCTGAATGTGAGGAGGACCTGAGGTGCTTATTGCAGAAGATCAAAGACAAGAGCCTTCAATGTGGATTATATCTCACCATCAAGAAAACAAAAATCCTCAGTGGGCCAGTAGACAGCATCATGTTGGATGGAGAATGATGTTGTCAATAATTTTATCTTGCTTTGATTCAATCAAATCCCTTGGTACAGCAGTCAAATTCAAAAGATGAGTCACACTGAAAAAAATCTGCTTTCAGAGACCTCTCCAGAGTATTAAAGAGCAAGGGTGTCAGCTTAAAGACCAAGGTACAGCTGATCTAAGCCATGATCTTCTTAATTGTTTGTTATGTGTCTGAGAGTTGGACAATGACTAAGGATGACAGAAGAAGAATAATCAATGCCTTTGAGTTGTATTGGAGAGGAGTAATGAATATCCCATGAATTGCCAAAAGAACAAATACATCTTTTTCTTTAAAATCTTATTAATAAAATAAGTATTTATCTTCCCTCACTCAAACCCTGAGCCAATCCCTTTCCTCTGGCTGCCTGGGGAGATACAGGGAAAGGAACATATAGGGTAGATGAGACACAGGGGAGAGAAACCCAACAAACTATGGGAGGTGGAGATGGCTCCTTCACATGGCGAAGAGAATCAGAGAGATCATCGTCAGGCAAAAGATCCTCATGGCCTCTGAGAAGACAAAGCCCAGAATGGTGTAGGAGAAGAGCCGCTGCTTCAGAGGATTCCTGGCATAACCAGTGATGAGACTCTCAAACACAGTCCCAATCCTAGCTCCAGAGCCAGCCACTCCAACTGTGGCATCCCCAGCCTCAATGAACTGGCTACTGTGTCAACACCCCTTGAGATGGTGCTGGTTTAGAAGCTGTAACTAGGGATAAATGAAATCAAAGAATGTGGGAGCTGTCAAGCAGCTGGAGTTCTCATCTGTCTGTGTCTCTGGTTCTTTGAGCACCACTGCAGACAGTGGACGGCTCAGCAGCTGAGAGGCACTCCTGACCAGGGAAAGGGGAGAGACAATCTTGGTGCAGCCATGCATTTTCAGGAGATGAGAGGCTGTGGTAAGAAAGCTGCTCCTATTGTAGAGAAAACCAGAACAAACAAATATATCCTAGAGAAGATGCAGCCAAGATGCTTTTTAGAGGAAAGGAGATGAAACTGCATCTCATACCTTTGGGTATGTTGTCAGGAGATGTCAGTCCTTGGAAAAAAACATTATGGAAATATGGAGGGTCAGCAAAAGAGAGGAAGATCCTCAATGAGGTGGATTGACACAATAGCATTGGGCTCAAGTATAACAAGGATAGTGAGGATGACGTAGGATGAGGCAGGGTTCAGATGAGTTGTAGTTGTCTCAATGGCACATGAGAACAACAACATGATGGCAATGGAAAATTAAAGAGAAATTATGTCATGTTGTTGTCATTGTTATGTGCTGTCACGTCTCCTGAGATTCATAGCAACTCTGTGTACAACAGCTCTGAAACCAGCTCTATCTTGAACCAAATTTATTGTCTCTGACAAACCTACCGTCATTACCTCAGTCACTTAGTCAATTCATCTCATTGAGGATCTTCCTCTCTTGCACTGTCCCTCCACCGTCCCAAACATAATGTCCCTCTCCAAGGACTGGTCCCTCCTTGCAACATGCCCAAAGTATGTCAGACAGAGCTTCAGAATCTTTGCCTCCAAGGAGCAGCCTGGTCTCACCCTCTCCAAAACAAGCTTGTTTATTCTCTTAGTAATCCATTCTCTGTACTCTTCTTCAGAACCACAGCTCAAAGGCATCAATAGTCACCATAAAAAATTATTTCAAGATCCATCCTGAAATAATCTAAATCTTAGTGGATATAGAGTTGTACTGCCAATCCAAACTTTCAAATCCATCAGTTATTCTGTAAGATAAAGAAGCAATCTTTTCCTGTGGAATTTATAGCCTCTGAAAACCCACTAGATAGTCAGCTATGAGTTAGTTGTGACCTGATGACAATAAGTTGAATTAACGAGTTTATCCTAAAGTACAATGCTGTCAGTGACAGGATAATATCCATATGCTTACAAGGAAGACCTCTTATTATGACTATTCAAATTTATTTACCAACCAGTAAAGCAATAAAAATTAAGAAATTGATAATTTCCACCAACTTCTGAAGCCTAAAATTGTTGAGGCATGCAGTCAAGATGCATGAATAGTAACTAGTCATAAGAATACAAAGTTGGAAGGATTGGTATTTGCAAGATAAGATTTTGGTATTAGAAATGAGACCAGAGATCACATGATAGAATTTTGTACCAACAACAGTTTGTTTATTGCAAATTCTTTTTGAAAAACAAATGGCACTATACACATAGACCTCAACTAATGGAATGCACAAGAATCACTTACATTACATCTGTGGAAAGACACAGTGACGTTCAGTATCATCAGTCAGAATAATGCCCAGGGGTTTACTGTGGAACAGATGATCAATTACTCATATGCAACTCAAATTGAAGCTGAAACTTAAGTCCACCAGAACCAAAATATAATCTTGAGTATTGTTATCCTTATGTGTTGTTGGGTCACTTGTGAGTCATAGCAACAACAGCTCTGAACCCTGATCTATGTTGAGCCAACCTTGTCTCTGACATATTGTTGTTATGTGCTGTTGAGTTGCCTCTGACTCATAGCGACCCTTTGCACAACAGCTCTGAAGCCTACCCTATCCTGAGCCAGTCTCACTGACTCAGACACAGTTACCCCTGTTGCCCTAGTTACTGTGTCAGTCCATCTCATCTGGGGTCTTCCTTTCCCTGTGCTGTCCCTCCACCCTTCAAGCTTGATGTCCTTATCCAAGGACTAGTCCCTCCAGGCCATGTGCGAAAGTATGTGAGACAGAGTTTCAAAATCATAGCTCCAAGGAAAAATTTGATCTCACCCTCTCTGAGACAGAACTATTTGTTTTCTTGGAGGTCCATGGTATGTTCAAGACTCTTCTCCAGCAGCACAACTAAAAGGCACCAATTCTTCTTCTGTCATCCTTAGTCATTGTCCAGCTCTCTGATGTGTAGCAAGTAATTGTGAAGACCATGGCCTGAATCAGGTGCACCTTAGTCTCTAGACTTACATCGTTGCTTCTCAGTACTCTGACAAGGACCCTGACAGCAGATTTACCTAATGTAATATGTCTTTTGATTTCCTGGCTACTGGTGCCAAGACTGTTGATTGTGGAGCTGAGCGAGTTATAACTGTTAGCAACCTCAATCTCTTCTCCATCCATCATAGTGCTGCCAATTGACCCAGTATTGAGAATCTTTGTCTTCTTGATGTTGAGCTTCGATCCATATTTTTTGTTGTTGTGTGCCATCGAGTTGGATCACACTGGCACAGGAGGAGATTGCCCTTCCTTCTCCAGCACAGCATTTGTTGGATTCAAACCTCATGCCTTCAGTATTGCAACATAGTTTCTTGCCATTAGGCCACCAGAGGGCCCTGCTTCAATCCATATTGAAGACTACAGTCCTTGACCTTTTGTCCTCCTCAGTTCCAGCAAGCAAGGTTGTGTCATCTGCACAACACAGGTTGTTGATGAGTCTTCCTCCAATCCTGATGCCACATTTCTCCTCATAGAGTCCAGCCTCCCAGATGATCTATTCTGCATATAGATTGAAAAGGTATGGAGATAAAATGTATCCCTGATATACACCTTTCCTAATTTTGAACCATGCAATATTTCCTTGCTCTTATCTGATGACTACCTCCACCTCAGTTTAGAAATCATCTCAAGATTAGATGTTCTAGGGTGCAAAAATGAATGAATGGAATCCCAAAATCTCTGTAGATGTTCATTGAAATGAAAAATAAACAACCTAAATTTAAAAAAAAAAAGATTAGATGTTCTGCATTGTACGTATATTAATGACTGGAAACCAGACAAATATTGGGATTACGTCAAGGATATTATTAAGAAAGCAAAAGGTTATTAGAAAGAAAAGAAAAAAATGAATGTAAAGTAATAGTTCTGAAAACTGCTCAACAACACAGAGAAACTCAAGTGAAAAGAAGAAATGATGAAAAGATCTGAACAGATTTCAAAGGCAGTTTGAGAAGATAAAGCAAAGTAGTATAATGAAATGTGCAAAGACTGGGAATTAGAAAACTAAAAGGGAAAAGCAAATTTGTGTCTTCTAGGTTGCAACACCCCCGAGATACATCTTCAAGGATATGAACATGTACAGCCAAGCACAATCAATAAGAGTGCATCTAAATTCCAAAATCAATCTCCATAATAGTCTATGTG
>NW_006399928.1:4897834-4898901 GCF_000299155.1 Elephantulus edwardii | reverse complement strand
AATAAAAAAAATTTTAAAAAGGGAAAAGCATGCTTGGTGTTTTCTCAAGCTGAAAGAAATAAAGAAGTAATTCAGCCTCAAAGAATTTTTTAGGAAAAATACTGAATAATTCAGGAAGCATCAAAAGAAGATGGAAGAAATCCATAGGAAGTCCCTATACCAAAAATAATTAGTTACCAAAAGGAACATGCAGTCATTTTAGGAGGTACTATATGAATGAAGTACAAGTTTTATAGGAGGAAGAAGTCCAGATCACACTGAAGGCACTGGAAAAATACTCTAGGAATTGAAAGAATACTAATCGATGTGTTTCAACCAACAGTTGCATCCCTGGATACACTTACCAGTCTATGCCAAGAAATCAGGATAATAACTACCTGATCAAGTGACAGGAAAAGATACGTGGTTTTGCCTATTCCAAAAACAAGTGACCTAATAGAAGGTGAAAATTATTTTAAAGTATTTATACCATATGCAAATAAAATCTTGCTGAAGGTTATTTTAAAAATGATTGGAGCAGTATATTGATTGTGAACTGCCAGAAATTAAAAAAAGAAGTTCTGGAACAAGGGACATTATTACTGACATCAGACAGGTCTTGGCTGAAAGCACAGAATACCAGAAAAAAAATTTCATTACTATGCAAATGCATTTCACTGTATGAATCATAATAAATAACACTTTGTTTAAGTGGTACCTGTGCATGGACCAAGAAAGAGGCAGTTGTTCAAACAGAACAAAGGAATATTGCATGGTTTAAAATCAGAAAAATTTTGTTATCTATCAGGGTTGTGTCCTGCTCAATCTGTATGCTGAACAAATAATTCATGAAGCTTCATTATATAAAGGAGATTGTGGCATAAGGATTGGAGGAAGAGTCATCTACAACCTTCCATATATTAATGCTACAACTTTGTTTGCAAGAAACAATGAAGCCTTGGAACATTTAAAAACATTTTTTACATTTTCTCTTAATCACCTATTTTCAGTTTTTAAAAATAATCATTGAACAATCCAGATAACTAAGGTCCTCAGGGAAATTGTTCTTACTTCTACATAAAGAACTA
>NW_006399928.1:4889814-4891895 GCF_000299155.1 Elephantulus edwardii | reverse complement strand
AAAAAAAAAAGAACTAGCTCCAGTTTTCTGTGGATAACTATTGGTTGAATTAACAAAAGCCATCATAGAAACAAACAATCAAAAATTTATAGTTCTATATCACTGAATTAATATTTTTTAAAAAGCCATAAACAAACATTTCCTCTTTCTTAAGAAGATTTACATAGATACATAAATATTAAAGTAGTGACAATTATAAAACATAATGAAATATTAAGATAAGGCTTTATGCTTGTTTTGAAATTTGTAGTCATAGGCAATTGTGCCCAAAGACAACTCTTTCATGAAGTAGGTAGAATTCACATGCAAGGAAATATGTTTCTCCCTTAAAAACAATTCTTCTGTTTCGGATTAGTAGCAGATTAGTAGCACAATTCGGATTGTGAATTAGTAACAATAATACTACGTGAATTTAATGGCTTATTTAATGCCCTTTCAGGTTTTATTTTGAGAATTTAGCCTTTATAAAGTTAGAGGGAGCTCTTGTGGTTTATTTAGTGGTAAGAAATTGAGCTGCCAATATAAGGTATGTATTTAATATAAGGTATGTATTTCTAGTCTGTAGGAGAAAGAAGGAGAGATTCTTGTGTAATCTACGGCCTCTGAAAACTCATCCAAAGGTTAGCTTTGGGTCTGTTCCAATTCAATGGTATACCACAACACACATAAGCTTGGAAGGGAGAGAATATTGTTTGTAAATGTAGAAAACTTACTAACTGCACTGAATTTTATTTTTCTGAAAGTTGGCTCACAATTAAGAACTCGGGATCTCATCCATAGAGAAAAGCCCCAAACCATAGCTGGCTATACTCCCATTCTGAAACAGAAAAAAATACTTATCTTTGAAGCAATAGGTCTTTCTTTTCTTTGAATAAGACTATTTGATGTCACACTTAAAAATAAAGGAAAAACAGAGAATATTATGTTTTGCATGTGCATGTTCTATAATTGATGGCCATAAGGTTGTTATTGCTGGGTCCAAATTCTAACTCAGGTAACCTCAGGCTGCACTGGCAAGCGCGGGCACACTGAAGCATTGCTGGCAGAAGAGTTTTTTGGGAATCAGAGACGAGAGAAAAGCTGAGCTTTTCAGATCTCCAAATTCTAACTCAGGTAACCTCTGGCTGTACTGGCCAGCGCACGCACCCTGAAGGACTGACTGCTGGCAAAAGTTTTTTGGAAATCGGAGAGGAGAGAGAAGCAGAGCTTTCAGACCTCAAAATTCTAACTCAGGTAACCTCAAGCAGCACTGGCCAGTGCATGCACCTGAAGCATAGCTGGTAAAACAGTTTTTTAGGAATCGGGGAGGAGAGAAAAGCTGAGCTTTTAGATCTCCAAATTCTAACTCAGGTAACCTCAGGCCGCACTGGCCAGTGCGTGCACCTGAAGCATTGCCACCAAAAGAGTGTTTTGGGAATCTGGGAGGTGAGAGATGCGGAGCTTTCAGACCTCCAAATTCTAATTCAGGTAACCTCAGGCCTCACTGGCCAGTATGCGCAACCTGAAGCATTGGCGGCAAAAGAGTTTTTGGGGAATCAGAGAAGAGAGAGAAGCGGAGCTTTCAGACCTCCAAATTCTAACTCAGGTGACCTCAGGCAGCATGGCCATCGCGGGCATCCTGAAGCACTGGTGGCAAAATAGTTTTTTGGGAATCGGGGAGAAGAGAGAAGCGGAGCTTTCAGACCTCAAAATTCTAACTCAGGTAACCTCAGGCCGCACTGGCCAGTGCGCGCACCCTGAAGCACTGTGGACAAAAGTGACTTTGGGAATCAGGGGAGGAAAGAGATGCGGACTTTTGAGACCTCCGAATTCTAACTCAAGAAACTTCAGGCCGCACAGGCGAGCGTGCACACCCTGTTTTGCCAGCAAAAGAGTCTTTTGGTAACAGGGAGGAGAGTGAAGTACAGCTTTCATACCTCCAAATTAATTTTTTTCTATAATTATATCTTATTAATTTTCATAAACATTTACAGAGATTTTGGGCTTCCATTCATTCATTGTTGCACTATTCTCTCTACCCTCCTCCCAGTTTGTTCTTGTCCAAATGCCACAGTGCTTGTCAAAGCCAGTTCTGATTAATC
>NW_006399928.1:4886567-4888714 GCF_000299155.1 Elephantulus edwardii | reverse complement strand
ATGTGTTTGTTAGCCATCTGAATGTCGTCTTCGGTGAAGTGCCTGTTCATATCCTGTGCCCATTTTTCTATTGGATTATTTACCTTTATCTTGTTGTGCATACCTCCAAATTCTAACTCAGGTAACTTCAGGCCACACAGTCCAGCGTGCTCACTCTGAATCATTGCCGGCAAGAATTTTTGGGAATCAGAGAGGATTGAGAAGCGGACCTTTCAGACCTCCAAATTCTAACTCAGATAACCTCAGGATGCAATGGCCACCACGTGCACCCTGACGCATTGCCAGCAAAAGAGTTTTTTGGTAACTGGTAGGAGAATGAAGCAGAGCTTTCAGACCTCCAAATTCTAACTCAGGTAACCTCAGACCGCACTGGCCAGCAAGCGCACCCTGAAGCACTACCGGCAAAAGAGTTTTTTGGGAATTGGGGAAGAAAGAGAAGTGGAGCTTTCAGACCTCCAAATCCTAACTCGTGTAATCTCAGTCCGCACTGGCCAGCGTGCGCAACCTGAAGCACCGCAGGCAAAAGAGTTTTATGGGAATTGGGGAAGAGAGAGAGGCGGAGCTTTCAGATTTCCAAATTCTAACTCAGGTAACCTCAGGCCACAGTGGCCAACTCGCACACCATCAATTGGCAGCAAAAGAGTTTTTTGGGTATGCATCAAATGAAAGACCTGCAAAATACATAAAACAAACATTAATAAGACTGAAAAAGCAAATAGACAACACTACTATAATACTTTGTGGAAGGAGGAGTGGCATCCACTTCCATAATAGTTTGCCTCCAGAAACCCTATGAACTTGGAGAGAGGAGGAAAGGCACCCAAGCGTCAAGGACTGTCCTTCACAGGGTCTCTATGAGTCGCAGGCGACTTGATGACACTTAACAACAACAACAACAAAAACAACAACTATAATACTTGGAGACTTCAATACACCCCTCTCAAGAAAAGATAGAACTACCAGAAAGAAACTCAAAAAAGATACTGAAGAATTAAACCATACAATAAACCAACTTGACCTCATAGATATTTACAGACTAATGCACCCCCCAAAAAACACAGTATACCTTCTTCTCCAATGTACATGGAACATTATCCAGAATAGATCACATTCTGGGACACAAGGCAAGCATCAATAAATTTAAAAACATAGAAATAATACAAAGCATCCTTTCAGACCATGATGCTACAAAATTAGAAATTAATAATAGGACGATAAAGGAGAAAAAAACATGCATTTGGAAGCTGAACAACTCCTTGCTTGAACACGACTGGGTACTAGAAGAAATAAAAAAATGAAATTAAAAAGTTTCTTGAAACAAATGACAATGAAAACACCACTTACCAAAACCTCTGGGAAACAGCCAAAGCAGTAATTAGAGGTCAATTTATAGCAATAAGCAAACACATCAAAAGGCAAGAAAAATTGACCATTGATTCTCTAACTTAACATCTTCGGCAAATTGAAAAGGAGCAGTAAGAAAACCAGAAATCCTCTTAAAAAACCGAAATTATAAAAATTAGAGCAGAAATAAATGAACTAGAAAACCGAAAAACAATTGAAACTATCAAAAAAACTAGGAGTTGGTTCTTTGAAAAGGTTAATAAAATCGAAAAACCATTAGCAAAACTCACAAAGGAAAAGAAAGAAAAAACACAAATATTGCAAATAAGAGATTAGTAACCAACATCACAACAGAACCAACGAAAATAAAAAAGCTAACATTAGAGTATTATGAAAGATCATACTAAAAAATATGAAAACCTAGAGGCAATGGACAAATACCTAGAAATGTACAACCTACCTAAACTAACAGAAACTGAAATTGAACATCTGAACAGACTCATTACAAAAGAACAAGTCGAAAAGGAAATACAACAACTTCTGACCGAAAAAAGCCCTGGACCAGATGGTTTTACAAGTGAATTTTATCAAGCATTCAAAGAAGAATTGTCACCAATTCTACATAAACTATTTCAGGAAATAGAGAAAGATGGAATTCTCCCAGATTCATTCTATGAAGCAAACATATCCTTGATACCAAAGCCAGGAAAGGACACCACCAAACTAGAAAACTATAGGCCAATATCTCTTATGAACATAGATGCAAAAATACTGAATAAAATCCTGGCCAATAGAATTCAATG
>NW_006399928.1:4879160-4882088 GCF_000299155.1 Elephantulus edwardii | reverse complement strand
GAAATGCAGCAATGAATGAACGGAAATCCAAAATCTCTGTAAATGCTCATTAAAATTATTTTTAAAAAAATAAAAGAGTTTTTTGGGAACGGGGAGGAGAGCAAAGTGGAGCTTTGAGACCTCCAAATTCTAACTCAGGTAACCTCAGGTTGCACTTGCCAGCGCGCGCACCTTGAAGCACTTGCCGGCAAAAGAGTTTTTTGGTTATCGGTGAGGAGAGAGAAGCGGAGCTTTCAGACCTCCAAATATAACTCAGGTAACCTCAGGCTGCACTGTCCAGCGAGCGCACCTGAAGTATAGCTGGCAAAACATTTTTTTTGGGAATCGGGGCAGAGAGAGAAGTGGAGCTTTCAGATCTCCAAATTCTAACTCATATAACCTCAGGCCGCACTGGCCAGCACATGCACCCTGAAGCTCTGGCAGCAAAAGAGTTTTTTTGAGTATCGGGGAGGAGAGAGAAGTAGAGCTTTCTGACCTCCAAATTCTAACTCAGGTAACCTCAGGCCACACTGGCCAGTGCGCGCACCCTGAAGCAGTGCTTGTAAAAGAGGTTTTTTTGGAATCAGGGAGGAGAGCGTAATAGAGCTTTCAGACCTCCAAATTCTAACTCAGGTAACGTCAGGCCTCACAGGCCATCGCGTGCACCCTGAATCATTGCCGGCAAGAGTTTTTGGGAATCAGAGAGGATACAGAAGCGGAGCTTTCAGACCTCCAAATTCTAACTCAGGTAACCTCAGGCCACACTGGCCAGCGCGCACCCTGAAGCACTGCTGGCAAAAAAGTTTTTTGGGAATCAGGTAGCAGAGACGCGGAGATTTCACATCTCCAGATCCTAACTCAGGTAACCTCAGGCTGCACTGGCCACCGCTCGCACCCTGAATCATTGCTGGCGAAAGAGGTTATTGGTATCGGGGAGGAGAACGAAGCGGAGTTTTCAGACCTCCAAATTCTAACTCGGGTAACTTCAAGCCACACTGGCCAGCGCGCTCGCCCTGAAGGATTGCCGGCAAAACAGTTTTTGGCTGTTGTGGAGGATAGGGTAGCGGAGCTTTCAGACTTCCTAATTCTAACTCATGTAACCTCAAGCCGCACTGGCCATCGCGCGAACCTTGATGCATTCCCAGCAAAAGAGTTTTTTGAGAATCGTGTAATAGAGAGAAGCGGAGCTTTCAGATGTCCAGATTCTAACTCAGGTAACCTCAGGCCGCACTGGCCAGCCCGGGACCCCTGAAGCACTCACCGCAAAAGCATTTTTCGGGAATGGGGAGGAGAGAGAAGCGGAGCTTTCAGACCTCCAAATTCTAACTCAGGTAATCTCAGACCGCACTGGCCAGCAAGCGCACCGTGAAGCATTGCCGGCAAAAGAGATTTTTGGGAATCGGGGAGGAGAGAGAAGCAGAGCTTTCAGACCCCCAAATTCTAACTCAGGTAACTTCAGGCTGCACTGGACAGCGCACGCATCCTGAAGCACTGACTGCAAATGAGTTTTTTGGGTATCGGGGAGGAGATAGAAGCGGAGATTTCAGATCTCCAAATTATAAGGCAGGTAACCTCAGGCCACACTGGCCAGAGCGTGCACCTTGAAGCACTGCAGACAAAAGAGTTCTTTGGGAATTGGGGAGGAGAGAGAAGTAGAGGTTTCAGACCTCCAAATTCTAACTCACTAACCTCAGGCCGCAACGGCCAGCATGTGCACCCTGAAGCACTGCCAGCAAAATAGTTTTTGGTATCGGGGAGGAGAAAGAAGTGGAGCTTTCAGACCTGCAAATTTGAACTCAGGTAACCTCAGGCCACACTGGCCACCGAGCGCAACCTTAATCACTGATGGCAAAAGAGTTTTTTGTCAATCAGGGAGGAGAGTGAAGCGGAGCTTTCAGACCTCCAAATTCTAATTCAGGTAAAAAATTTGCATCAGCTCCTGGCTTCAAATGGAAGACAAGCGGTATTAACCCATGAGAAGGCAATCCTGGAGTGGAAGTTGTACATTACAGTTATATTTAACAACTTTAAATTGAAGTCTTATTGGCTCCAACATAAGAGACTCACCGTGGCACGATATATTCAGAATCAGAATCACAGAAATCCTGATGGCTGGGGACTTAGGCCATCACATCAGGGGCAGGTCAGTGGGAGATGGGTATTGAATGCTGTAGGCAAAAGTAGGAAGGGCTAGTGGTATAGTAAGAAAGCATGGGCGGACAGCAACATTGAATCTATTGGTCATTGCTATAACTGAGCAATTGTCTTTCATCTACTCTTTTCTGTGGAATGCTTGGCTGTCAAATACTATTATATATATTTAAAGATTTAGACAGACTAGGATAAAGGATTGGCTATCCACTTCCGAAAAAAACAGGCCTTCGAGAACCCTATGTACAATAGAGCACACTTAGACTATCGCTTGGTTTAGCAGACATGGCAATTAAGACTGAGATCTTAGAGACAGAAATACAGAGACGAAGGAACAGCTGTAAACAGACACATGTGATTGGAACGTGGAACGTGAGAAACATGAATGTAGGAAAATTGGACATTGTTAAGAAAGAAATGGAATGCATAAATATTGACATAGTTGGTATTGGAGAAAAGAGATGGCTTGGCATGGGATACTTTGACTCAGACGATTATATGATTTACTATATCAGGGATGAAAAGGTGAGGGAAAATGGCGTTGGATTCATAATTTAAAAAGTCATTTCCAGATCCATCCTGAAATACAATGTGGTGAGCGACACTATAATATTCATACACATACAAGGAAGTCCAGTGAATACCACTATAATTCAAATATATGCACCAACAACTAGAGCCAAAGAGGAGGAAATAGAAAATTTCTACCAACTTTTGCAGTCAGAAGTTGATCAAACATGCAATCAAGATGCATTGATAATAATGGGTGACTGGAACGCAAAAGCTGGGAACAGCGAA
>NW_006399928.1:4876969-4878514 GCF_000299155.1 Elephantulus edwardii | reverse complement strand
GAAAACTCAAGCAAGACCCATACCTTACACAATTCACAAAACCAACTCAAAGAGGATCAAGGACCTAGGTAAAACCAAGGATGATAAACTTCATCAGAGAAAGGCTTGGAAGAATTCTAGAAGCCCTAATCTACAACATAGTCTCCCAAGCATCCTGAAAAACCTGCAACCTGTAGACAATAAACTAGATGAATGGGACCTTCTAAGAATCAAATTCCTATGCACATCCAAAAACTTCTCCAACAGGGTAAAAAGAAAAGCTACAAACTTGGGGAAAAATATTTGGTAATGGCATGTCTGATAAGGGACTTACATCTAGAATTTATAGAATTCTTCAGCACCTCAACAAGATAAAGGTAAACAACCCAGTCACAAAGTGGGCACAGGATATGAACAGAAACTTCACCACAGAAGACATTCACATGGTGAACAAACACATGAAGAAGTGTTCAAAACCCCTAGTTCAAAGAGATGCAAATCAAAACAACTATGAGATATCATCTCACCCCAATAACAATAGCAAAATTCAACAGACCAGCAAACAAGAAATGCTGGTGAGGTTGCAGAGAACTGAAACCCTTATTCACGGTTGGTGGGAATGTAAAATGAATCAGCCACTATGGAAGGCAATATGGCACTTTCTCAAAAAGTTGGAAATAGTAATACCATTTGATCCAGCAATTCCACTACTGGGAATATACATACCCTAAATAAATCAGAACTGCCACCCAAGCAGATATATGCACATCCATGTTTATTGCGGCTTTGTTCACAATAGCAACGAGTTGGAAATAATCCAAGTACCCTTCAACCAATGAATGGACAGAGAAGCTGTGGTATATTCACACAATGCAATAATATGCAGCACTGAAAAACAAGAAACTCATGAAATATTAAACAAAATTGGTGACCACAGAGGAAATTATGCTGAGTTAAATATCTCAGTCACAAAAGGACAAATACTGCATAAAGCCTCTGTTATAAAACAGGTCTGACATTGGGGTTGGGTAAACTAAGAATAGAGGGTATAAATAATGTACACAGCATTGAAACAGATGAGGTAGACAACTGTTTAAAAGGAATATATGATTAGGTATTATTTGCATGACAACAGTCCAGAATAAGAGATACCTAGCAAAGTGGATTGAGGAGCGGGAGGGAGGAAGAAAATTGTGCAACCAAAGAAGAATTTTGGTAAAGAGAAAAGCGAACTGTGGAGGCAGGAAAAATGTGCAACGATACATGAAAGGCAATCCAAGTTTTCTGTAAACTTTCATTAAAATATTAATAAAAAAATTTTAAAAAGAAAAAAAAGAAGAAGAAAAGACCAAGATAGATTTCAGATGAGACTCTGAATATTGCATTAGGGCGCTGAGAAGCCAAAGCTAAAGGAAGAAATCCAAGAGCTAAACAGAAAATTTCAAAAGGCAGCCCGGGACAACAAAGCAAGATACTGTAATAAAATGTGCGGAGAGTTGGAGTCAGGAAATCAAAAGTGCCAAACTCACTCAGCATTTCTTAAGCTGAAGGAGCTGAAAAACAAAT
>NW_006399928.1:4864343-4875934 GCF_000299155.1 Elephantulus edwardii | reverse complement strand
TGAGATAGTTAACAGTTTTAGTTTACTTGGTTCCACAGTCAACACTCTTGGTACCAGCAGCCAGGAAATCGGGAGACGAATTGCTTTGGGAGTCAGCTGTGAGAGACCTCTCAAGAGTACTGAAGAGCAACAACGTCAGGCTGGAGACTAAAGTGCGCCTGATCCAGGCTATAGTCTTTGCAATTATGTGCAATGCATCGGGGAGTTGGACAATGAATAGGGATGATAGAAGGAGAATTGATGCCTTTGAGCTATGGTGCTGGAGAAGAGTGTTGAATATACCATGGACTGGTAGTAGAACAAACAGGTTTGTCCTGGAGAGGGTGACGCTGGAATCCTCGTTGGAATCAAGGATTCTGAAGCTTTGTCTGACATACTTTGGGCATGTTGCAAGGAGGGACTCGTCCTTGGAGAGAGACATCATGTTTGGCAGAGTGGAGGGACGGTGCAGGATAGGAAGTGGTGGGAATGAGTGTGTTTGAGACGGCGGGTTTGGCACAGTATAGAACGGTGTTTAGGGCTCTTGTAGATAGGGTTGCTATGAGTTGCAAGCGACTCAATGGCACATAACAACAACAACATAATATACTGGTAGGGAGCTCTGGTGGCCTAGTGGTAAAATCTATGCTGCAATCCTCAACCCATGGGGTTCAAGGCTTCGAGCTGCTCTGCAGGAGGATGGGCAATCTCCTCCCATGCAATTAAGTGCCTCTGAAAACCTGCTAGAGGGTCAGCTACAGGTCTGTTCCTACTCTACACGACAACAATAACAATATACTGGCCAGGATTTTGTTGAGGACTTTTACGTCTATATTTACGAGACATATTGGTCTGTAGGGTTTTTTCAGGCTTGCTTCATAGAATGATGCTGAGAGTGTTCCTTCTTTTTTTTTATTTTAAAAATAATCTGAGTAGAGTTGGTGATAGCTTGTCTCTGAATGTTTGGTAGAATTCAGCCATAAAGCCATCTGGGCCAGGACTTCTTTTGATGGGGTGTCTTTTTACGACTTGCTCAGTTTCTTTTTCTTTTTTTTTTTTCCTTGTTGTGTGTCATAGAGTTGGATCCAACTGACACAAGAAGCCCATCCTTTTCCAGAAGAGCGTCTGGTGGATTCAAACTACCTGCCTTCTGGATTGCAGCACAGTTTCTTGCCACTAAGCCACCAGAGCTCCCTTTCAGTTTCTTCTTTTGTTGATGAGTATGTTCACATGTTCTACTTCAATAAGTGTCAGTTTGGGTGGGTTTTGAGTTTGTAAATATTACTGCATTTGCTCTAGGTTTTCATATTTGTTTGAGTATAATTTTTAATACAATTCTGTTACTAACCTTTTTATTTCAGTTGGTTCTATTGTGGCATCATCCCTTTCATCCCTTATTTGGATTATTTGTGTCTTTGCTTTCTTTTCCTTTATTAGCTTCCTGGTCTTGCTAATAGTTTCAGTTGTTTTTCTATTTTTTTTCTTTTTGCCTTAATTTTTATAATTTTCTTTCTTTTAAAGGGTGTCATATTTCCTTGCTGTTCTTTTCCTATATGTTAGAGATGTTGGATTAAATTCTTCCTTCCCTTTTGATGTGCTTGCTTACTGCTATGAATAAACCTCTAAGTATTGCTTTTACTGTATTCCAGAGGTTTTGGTAATTTGCATTTCATTTCATTTGTTTCACGAAACATTTTAATTTCATTTTTTTATTTCTTCTATTACATACTTATATACATAAAATAAGGCCCCAGGAATTGATGTGATACCAATTGACATGGTTCCACTGACAGATACAGCCTTGGACATGCTCACCAGTTTATGCCAGGAAATTTGGAGGACAGCCATTTGGCCAACTGACTGGAAGAGATTCATATTTGTTTTCATTCTGCAGAAAGGTGATATAACAGAATTTAGAAATTATTGAACAATATAATTTATATCACATACAAGCAAAATCCAAAAATGGCAAGAACAGTGCAATGACAATCACCTGAAGTTCAACCTGGGTTAGAAAAGACCAAGACACCATGGATGGCATTGCTGATGTCAAATGAATATGGGCTGAAAGCAGAACATACCAGAAGAATATCTATCTGTGTTTTACTGACTATGCAAACATATTTGACTGTGTAGACCATAACAAATTATGGCTAACATTGAGAAGAATGGGAATCCTAGAACACTTAATTATGTTCATTCAAAACTTATACCTAGACCAAGAAGCTGTTGTCTAAATAGGCCAAGGATTTGGTTTAAAATCAGGAAAGTTATATGCCAGGGATATACCCTTTCTCCATATCTATTCAATCTGCATGTTGAGCAAATCATTCAAGAAGGTGGACTCTGAAGAAGACTGTGGCCTCATGATTGGAGGAAGACTCATTAACAACCTCCATTATGGAGATGACACAAACTTGTGTTATGCCAGTGACATAACCTTGATTGCTGAAAATGAGAAGGACTTGACGCATTTGCTGCAAAAGATCATTTCAAAATGGCTTACATCTCAACATCAATAAAACAAAAATTCTCACCAGTGGACCAATAGACAGCATGTTAATAGATGGAGAAAAATAAAATAGAAATTGTCAATGACTTTATGTTACTTGGATCCACAATCAACAGTCTTTGTACCCGCGGGAGACGTATCGCATTGGGCAACTCTACTGTCAGGGACTTCTCCAAATTACTGAGGAACAATGATGTCCGTTTAAAGACTAAGGTGAGCCTGATTCTTTTAAAATCACTTCCTATGCTAGGCAACTCTGGTGGCCTGCTGTTAGGAAATGACACTGCATTCCTGAAGGCATGCAGTTCAAATCCACTAGCTGCTCCATGGAAGGATAGACAATCTCCTTCTGTGCAATTAATTGC
Organism: Elephantulus edwardii; assembly: GCF_000299155.1. Taxonomy (NCBI): domain Eukaryota; kingdom Metazoa; phylum Chordata; class Mammalia; order Macroscelidea; family Macroscelididae; genus Elephantulus; species Elephantulus edwardii. The sequence goes on along the minus strand of NW_006399928.1, from coordinate 4,873,078 downwards.
CTCTGAAAACCCACTGGAGGGTCAGCTATGGATAAGTTCTGACTTGAAGGTACTAAAAAACAACAATATGCATCTGAAAGATGGATAATGAATAAGGATGACAGGAGAAGAATTGATATCTTTGAGCTGTGGTATTGGAGAAGAGTATTGAATATCTCATGGACTGCCTAAAGAACAAACATATATGTGTTGGAGAAAGTGCAGTTGGAATGCTCCTTGGAGGCAACGATGACAAAGCTTTGTTTCGCATACTTTGGGTATGTTGCTAGGAGAGGCTATTCCTTGGAGAAGGACTTCATGCTTGGAAAGGTCAACAAAAGAGACTAAGACCCTTGAGGAGTTGGATAAACATAGTGACTGTAGCAATGGCTCAAGTGTGTGATGAGGATGATACAGGATAGGACAAGGTTCAGATCTGTTGTTCATAGAGTTGCTATAAGTCGTACTCAACTCTCTGGCACTTAACAGCAACAATTAAATTCATATGCTAAACAAATCAATTGAGAAGTTGGACTTTATGAAGAAGAATGTGGCAGTAGGTTTGGTGAAAGACTCATCAACAACCTACATTATGCAGAGGAAGACTTGAAGCTCTTGTTTCAGAAGATCAAAGACTACACACTTCACCCTGAACCTATATATCTCTCCATTGTAGTCTTTTGGGGAAAGGGGCAAAAAAGCAGTTTTTCACTAATAGACTCCGATGGTGATATTCTCAAGGAAAGTTCAATCTGTAAAAAGAAGAAAGTATAGCAAAAGGAAAACAGCCATGTTTTGGCTTTATGTAGAAGAAAGGAAAACAGTTTTAACAAAAAGTTCAGATTGAAAATCTAGTAATAACTTATCTTTGAGAAAAGTGTCCTATCTATAGACACCAAAAGCCCAAAGCTTTTACTTTAATTCTAAATTGCTCATTGTTCTAACTGAGACAAAATAAGGAATTCGTGCTATATCAAAGCAAACAAAATGAAATAAAATTAGCAAATAAACACACAAATAAAAGACTACACACTTCAATACGGATTACATCTCAACAGCAAAAAAACAAAAATCTTCACTACTGCGCAAATAGGCCACATTACTATAGAAGGATAGAAGACTGAAGTTGTCAACAATTTCATTTTGCTTGGATCCACAGTCAACACCCTTGGTACCAGTGGTCGAGAAATCAATAGACGTATTGCACTGGGAAAATCTGCTTTCAGGGAACTCTTCAAAATACTAAAAAGCAATTATGTCAGTTTAAAGCCTATGATATGCCTTACCCGTCTTTTCAATTACTTGTGCATCTGAAAGTTGGACTGTGACTAAGGATGACAGAAGATGTCTTTGAATTGTGGTGGTGGAGGCTCAACATAAGTGGTGGAGACCCTCAACAATGCTGACTGTAAACATAGGCTCAAGTATATCAAAGATGGTGAATATGGCATAAGACGGGGAAAGGTTCACATATATTTGTAGGTCATTCTGAGTTGCATTGACTCCACTCAGAGGTACATAACAACAACAACAATTGAGAAAGTAAATTTCTGTTTGTTAAAGCAGCACTAAATCTGTTATAGTAGCACTCAATCTCTAAGACAGTTGTTGTTGTTAGGTGCTATTAAGTCGAGTAGGACTCATAGAGACACTATAAACAACTGATCTGAACATTGTCCTGTCCTGGGACATCCTTACAATCTCTGACACACTCGAGCTCACTGCCACAGTCACCATGTCAACCCACCTGGTGGTGGGTGTTTCTCTCATTTGTTGACCTTTCCAAGTATAATGTCCCTCTCCTAGCAATATGTCCAAAATATGTGAGATGAAGCTTCATCATCTTTACCTTTAAGGAGCACTCTGATTGCACCTTCTCCAAAACATATCTGTTTGTTCTTTTGGCAGTCAATGGGATCTTCAGTACTCTTCTCCAACACCACAGTTCAAAGGCATAAATTCTTCTGTCATCCTTGGTCATTGTCCAGCTGTCAGATGCAAAGCAAGTGACTGAAAAAATCATGCCCTGAATCAGGCACACCTTTGTCCTCAAACTGACATCATTACTCCTCATAGAGAGCTCCCTGACACATACTTTCCCAGTATAATAAATTTCCTGATCTCCTAACTGCCAAGTGTATTGGTTGTGGGTCCAAGTAAGACAAAGCTGTTGACAGTTTCAATTCTTTCTTGGTCCATCATGATGTTGCCTATTGGTCCAGTGGCAAGGATTTTTGTTTTCTTGATGTTGAGATGCAATCCATATTGAAGGCAGTGTTTAGCCTTCTGCAACAAGTGCTTCAAGTCCTCCTTACTTTGTTGGTTGTAATTTTTAGTGTATTTAAATTTTTAATAATAAAATTTTTTATTTTAATTGTGATTTTAATGAAAGTTTACAGAAAACTTGGGTTTTCACTCATTCATGTGCACATCTACTTCCTTTCCCCCTCCCCCAGTTTATGTTCTTTTTTAAATATTCATTCATCATTGCACATTTTCCTCCCTTCCCTCCCCCCCATCCTTTTTTCAATGTACCTCTTATTCTGGACTGTTGTCTTACATATAATGCCTAACCGCCTATTCCTTTAAAACAATTCTTTCCTTCATCTGTTCCAATACAGTGTTCATTATCTAGCTACTCTTTTCCTATTCTCCTTCCAACCACCCATGTCATATTTGCTTTACAATAGTGGTGTCATGCAGTATTTGTCCTTTTGTGACTGAGATCTTTCATTCAGCATAATGTCCTCCAGGGTAACCCATGTTGTGTAATGTTTTATGAGTTTGTTACTTTTTAGTGCTGCATGCTATTTCATTGCATGAATATATACCATAGTTTTTCTATCCATTTGTTTGTTGATGGGCATTTGGGTTGATTCTATCTCTTTGCTATTGCAAATAACACATCAATTAAAAAAATGGGCATGCATACATCTGTTTGGATGGTGGTTCTGGTTTCTTTAGGGTATATTTCCAGTAGTGGAATTGCTGGTTCAAATGGTGTTTCTATTTCCAACTTTTTGGAAACCACCTTCCATAGTGGTTGTACCATTTTACACTCCCATCATCAGTAAATAAGGGTTCCAATCTCTCCACAACTTCACCAGTATTTGATGTTTGCATCCTTCTCACTTTCAGCAAGCAACATTGTGTCATCTGCATAACAAAGTTTATTGATGAGCCTTCTGCCAAACCTAGTGCCACATTTTTCTTCATAGTGTCCACTTTTTTGAAAAATTTGCTCAGCATACAGAATAAATAGGCATGAATAAGGGCTATAACCCTGACACACACTTTTCCTATGAGTTGTGGGAGGAGATTAAGGTTATCATCCATGAAGAAAGCAAAAGGTCACACTAAAAAGTCAGAGGAGAAAGAAAAGAGCAAAACGAATGTCAGAAGAGATCCTGAGAATTGCATTGAAAAACCAAAACAAAGGGAAGTAAAGAACTGAATAGAAGATTCCAAAGGGCAGCTTGGGAAGACAAAGCAAACTACTATAATAGAATGTATAGAGACCTAGAATTGGGGAATAAAAAGGAAAGAACTCACTCAGCGTTTCTCAAGCTGAAGGAGCTAAAAACAAAATTCAAGCCTCGAGTTGCAATATTTAGGGATGATCTGGGAAAATCTTGAATGATCCAAGAAACATCAAGAGAAGGTTGAGTGAATACATTGAGTCACTGTACAAGAAAGAATTGGACGACACTGAACAATTTCAAGAAGTACCATATGATCATAGCCAATGATAATGAAGAATGCAATTCAAGCTGCATTGAAGACACTGTCAAAAAGTAAGGCTGTAGGAATAGGTGGGATACCAATTGAAATGTTTCAAATGACAGTGACAGTCCTGGAGTGCTCACCAGGATATGCTAGGAAATTTGGAAGACAGTTGCTTGGCCAGCTGACTGGAAAATATCAATGTTTGTTCCCATTTCCAAGAACTAAGACAGTAGTATACTAAAAACTCTCAGAAATAAAACCTGTAAGGTTTAAAGTCATATGAACACATGACAAAAATCATAAAGCCAAGAAAATAACCAGTCTTTTATGGAATTTTACCAGAAGTTTAAAATCTTCTGGACATACATCCTATGTTTGGTTCAACAGGTGAGTTTTCAAATATTAAATGCCAATAGCAAAAATAAACAAAGAAACCAACACTGTCTTCCAGTCAATTTATGAATTTATAAATCTTAACAGTAGGCGATTACCCATCTTTGTCCTATCCAGCGGTTGGTAGATTGGAACAGCCAAAGACTAGCAGCCTTTTGGTTAGTAGGAATATCCTATAGACTAGGTTCCTAGTTAGAGGATCCCAATTTCTATCTTTATAGCATTTCAACAAAGAGATTTTTTAATCGGCATACACACAAAAAGTAACAAAACAACCCAGTTAAGTTTGTCACATTATCTTTTTGAAAATGTAACTACATCTCCCTTTTCTGGGGCGGTTGCCTAGGCAGCCTGGGGAAACCCAGAGGTTGGGCATCATGTATTACAAGCACAGTGGTTTCACACAGAAGCTGGCTTCTGCCACCTTTAGCTCGAAAGGTTTAAAGCCTCTGGTTTCCAAAGAAGCACCACCTATCATATTTGTCACACCAACTAAACTGACTTCCGATCCTGAATATGATTACACTGGAAAAAATAAAGTTCCAGAGCTGCAGAGGCTTCTCCAGAAATTCGATGGCTTGCCTACCCACCTCAAGCGAAGCCCGCCTGAAACGCTTTATCCGTTGCTGAACCACCATGGCCCTGACTGGAAGGGGGTGGGAGCAGATGTACCACCTACTGCCTGATTGCCCTCTACATGGCTTCACAGCCCCAGAACAAAAGAGCTAGGCCATGGAGGACAGGTTTGCTTTGGGCATAAACCCTTTGATTTTTTAATTTTTACTATTTCTGTTAATTTTTTAAAAAATTGGATAAGTTATATAACATTTTTGTAGGAAAAATGTAAAGATTATGAAAATTTTGCTTTATGAAATGCATATGGCCTCTCAGACCTCACCCGACTGTTAAAATTATCTCTCCCATGTTAGGTAGTAATTTACAAAGTCAAGGACAAATACTGTATGAGACCATTGTGGTAGAGCGTGCACAAGGATCCAAGGCAGGAAGGGGAGCAGAGAATGGGCGGGGTCTTAATCAAAGGGTCGAACAATTTGATGGGTGGAGGAAGGGCTGGGTAAAGGAAAAGGCAAAGATCCGGTGTGAAAAACAATGTATACGAACTTTGTAAGTAAACGAATATAAAATAAAAATTTTATTAAAAATTATTTAAAAATATTATTTAAAAAAATGATATTGACATTGTTTATTTCTTAACTAAGACTTTGGGTTTGGTTCTTGAAGACTTTCTTCAAGGTGAGTATAATAAGTCAGAGAGGTTTGAATTCAATGCATGCTCAGAGCCAGGCATTGGCCAAGCCGGGAAAAAGGTCGAAGAACAGGCGGCCTACTCTATCCCCTTCGGTTCCACCACCCGGTACCTTCTCTAGTATATCTTCTCTCACATAATACCACCAAATCCGTCACGCCTCCGTCCACTCCCCCCCCCTAGGAATTTGCCACAGCACGGTTTGGATTGGATGGCCGACGCGCTGTCCGCTGTCCGTAATCGTCCAGAACCGGTTGGCCCCACCCCCTGCGAGCAGGGCGCATGCGCAGGGCGGGAGCTAGTGAAATTCAAACTGACGATCTAGACCGTGCGTAATGGAGGCTCCTGTCGAGTTTGCGGAAGCCGAGGCTTTGAGCCCAGAGCAGACTGCCTACTACCTGAGGTATGTGTAAACCTTCATGCAGGTCTACCTCGCAGGCCCTGAGCAGGCTTGGGGTGTGGCCCTCGGATCCCAGGGCCCAGACATCTGAGGCAGGGCCTTGTGAAACATCCACGCTTTTTTTGGATCAAGATTTGGAAATCTCTGGACGCATAACAGATGCGCAAGATTGGGCAAGGTTACGATCTGTTGTTCATAGAGTCACTGTGAGACATTATTGACTATGGAACCTAACATAGAGCCTACTATTTAGAGAGCTCCATTAGGGAGTTGGGATGCTAACCCAAATGCGGTGCCTTTGTGGAGGTTCGAAACCTACCAAACACTACACGGGAGAAAAGATCTCTATAGAATTACAGCTTCTGGAAACCTGCTGGAAGGTCAGCTAGAGTCAGTTTCTGCCTCTATGACAATGAGTTTATGAGCACCTAGAGCGCTAGGGCCCTTCTTTAGAGTGCTCCTTGAGGAAATGCTGCTTCCGCCAGAAAAAGGGTGGTGACTTCGTATTGAATAATGTTGTTAGATTCTGAGAGTAGAGTATTTCGCATAGCGACGTTCAGAGGAATATCAAGGGTAAGGCACATTCCTTGAATGCCATTTGAGGCTAGTGATACAGTCAGTAAATTCTAGTCGTATTTTCAGCTGTGAGAGAGCGATCATACAGCAATTTAAAACTAATTGGCATTATAAAATACGTCATAGACACTATTTTCCGTAGATAGACCTCTGGGTGTCTTTGAAGGGATTTAAGTTGGCGATGCTGTCCCATCTGCTTTCTGATTTTCTTATTGGAGGATCAGTTGGGGACAGGGAGCTTTTATTATTATTATTAATTTATTTGCTCGCTTGCTTGTTTGTTGTATTTTGGATGTAGGCTTCAGGTCCTAAAAGAAAACCCAAATCCACTACACTGCCCTTGAGTTAATTCCAACTCAGAAACACTTAAAAAACAGAGTAGGTCTTGTAAGTAACTGGAAAAAAGAAAGGAATTAAATTAAAAAGTCTAAATTGCAGGGCCTGTTTTTCTGGGATCTGCATTAGAAAGAGGGAAAGGGAGAGGGCTTATGCGAACTTAGAAAACAACAAACCAAGTCTGTTGCTTTTCCAATCAATAATAATGAGCGACCCTATAGGACAGAGATGATGAAGATGACACAGGATAGGACAGAGTTCAGATCTGTTGTTCATAGAGTTGTACTTAATTCCACAGCACCTAGTAACAATAAGACCAGGAACTGCCACATAAGGTTTCCTAGGTTGTAATCTTTACAAAAGCAGACAGTCACATCTTTTCCCTAGTCTTAAAAAAGCCTAGTGAATCCCTAGTTCTGAGGTCTTTAAAGTATAGCTAGAGAAGGAGAAAAAGAATTTAGAGAAATAAAAACATGTATGTATGGTGAGCCCTAGCTTGCTTTGCTATTCATATCCACTACACTTCATTGCATCCATAGAACCATTCTTCTGAATGTGAAACATTTTATCTCACTTCAGGCTCTTTAAACTTCTGTAGCATTTGGCTCTCTACTGGGCTGTTGGGTAAAGCTAAAATTGCAGCCTTATTCCGTTTCCAAAGCCTGTACTCTCTTGACAACACAACATAAATGGTTACCAGTATGAAAACTGGCAGCTTGATATTAACACCATGAAGCTAGTTATTGGTATGCTACAAGAGAGTTTAACTAGGTACTAAAATAGCTAAAATTAGGTACTAAAATATGCCTAATAGCTAATTGCATGGATATCTATCTGCCAGTTAAGAGGTTAGAGTGCAATCTCCATATTGGTAAAGGCTCCTTTACAAAGAAATAGCAGAGGTGGAATAGTTCTGTCTTCCTTTTTAGAAAAAGTTTTAAGCCTGTTAAAATATGTCTCCTTGAAGGACATATTTTGGAAGCAATGAGTCTCTGTTTATGGTGATAAAAACAGTTGTTAGTGTTGTTGATTGCCGTGGAGTAGAGCATGACTCATAGCGACCTTATGAACAAAAGGTCTGAAGTCTTTCTCTGTCATTTCTCAAAGTTCATAGAGTTTCCAGAGGTTACATGTTGTTTAGGAAGTGGATGCCACTCCTGCTTCCAAACAAAATGGCATAATAGCTAAGAGATGAATTATGCTCCTAGCTCCCAAGGTCTTCGTTCCCAGAGCCATGGCTGCTGCCCGCTTCTCTCTTCTCCTTTCTGGGTGGAATTAGGAGCTGTTGGGTCAGATCCCATCGTGGTGACCTTAGAACAGCAGGAGCCCTGCCCGACCCTGCCCTACCCTCACCATTGCTGATGCCCTCATGTCCATTGCTGCAGCCACTGTGTCCACTGTGTTCAAATGGTCATTTCTGCGGGCTGTGGTATATTCCCAAGGTTGGCCAAAGTGATCTTGGGATACTTGGCTGTTGCAGAGACCGAGTTTTCCCAGCAAAACAGCATCAGCTTTGTGCAGTGTTTGTTGAGGTATGCAGCCTTGAAAGGTCATTTTTAAAAAATGAGGATAGTTTAGGAGGCTGCAAGTCCAGGTAGGTTCAAGGTACCGACTCGTGTCAGCTGTGGGGAAAGTCCTTTCTTCCTTCAGCACTGCAGGCCTGGTGTTCCCTGGAAATCTCCAAGCAATGTGGCCTTCCCCTGGGACAAGGAGCTGCAGGGGCCCAAGTTGCTGCAGGACAATCCCCACTCCTGGCGAGTTTTCCTTGTGTAATTGATATAACTATATTGTACACATGGAAAATGCTGGATTATCACATATTGTGGTATACCTTTTTAAATAAATTTTTTATTGTATTTGTGATTTTAACAGAAGTTTACAGAAAAGTTAGATTTTCATTCATTCATAGTTGCACATTTTATACCTTCTCTCACCCTTCTCCCTCCCCATTTCAATTTTTTTAAAAACAAATTTTTTAATTTTATTTTACTATTTTTGTGTGTGTACCGTCAAATTTAATGAAATAGCATTTGAGCCAGAGCCGATGGTGATGAAGGC
>NW_006399928.1:4861530-4862668 GCF_000299155.1 Elephantulus edwardii | reverse complement strand
AAAAAAAAAAAAAAATAATAATCAGTCATTGTCGTATAGTTACCTTCCTCCTCTCCCCCCCAGTCCTCTTTGCAATGTACCTCTTGTTCTGGGCTGTTGTACATATATTGCCTAATCATATATTCCTTTTAAACAATTCTTTCCTTTATCTGTTCCAAAGCAATGTTCATTATCCACTCCTTTCCCATTCTTCTCCCAACCCCCAATGCCAGACCTGCTTTATAACAGTGGTGCTTGCTATGCATTATTTGTCCTTTTGTGACTGAAATATTTCACTCAACATAATGTCCTCCACAGTCACCCATGTCTTATAAGGTTATACCAGTTCATTGTTTTTCAGTGCTGCATAGTATTCCACTGTATGGATCTACACTAGTTTTTCTATCCATTCCTTTGTTAATGGGCACTTGGGTTGCTTCCATCTCTTTCCTACTGTAAATGACACAGCAATAAAAATCGGTGTGCATATATATCTTTGGATGGTGGTTCTGGTTTCTTTAGGGTATATTCCCTGTAGTGGAATTGCTAGATAAATGGTATTTCCATTTCCAACTTTTTAAGAAAGCGCCAAACCTCCTTCCATAATGGTTGTACCATTTTATACTCCCACCAACAGTGAATAAAGGTTCCAGTCTCTCCACAACCTTGCCAGCATTTATTGTTTGCTGCTCTGTTGAACTTTGCTATTGTTGCTGGAGTGAGATGATATCTCATAGTTTTTATTTGCATCTCTCTAATAGCTAGGAATTTTGAACATTTCTTCATGTATTTGCCATCTAAATGTCTTCTTTGGTGAAGTATCTGTTCATATTCTGTGCCATTTTGTAATAGGGTTGTTTACTTTTTCTTGTTGAGGTGTTGGAGTATTTTATAAATTTTAGATATGAGTCCCTTATCAGATATGTGATTACCAAATATTTTTTTACCAGTCTGTGGCTTTCCTTTTTACCCTCCGGGAGAAGTTGTTTTTTTTTTTATGTACAAATACCTGGATTTTTTTATTTCACAATTTGCTTTGTACACTTCACACAAATTATATGCACACATGTGTGTGCGCACACACACACAGATGTTCAACATTATTGTTGTGTTGCTATTGATTGCCTTTGAGTCAAGCACAACTCAGTGACCCTATGAA
>NW_006399928.1:4850004-4856945 GCF_000299155.1 Elephantulus edwardii | reverse complement strand
GTATCTCTGTTGAGTTTTTTTCTGGTAGTTCTATCTTTTCTTGAGAGGGGTGTATTGAGGTCTCCCAGCACTATAGTAGTGTTGTCGATTTCTGGAGAAGATTTTTTGAAATGCATAGAGATTTGATTCTTAAAAAGTCCCATTCATCTGTTTTGTTCTCTCCTGGTTGTAGGGTTTTCATTATGCGTGGAAAACTGTTCATACTGTGGATTAGGGCTTCTAGAGTTCTTCCAGGCTTTTCTCCAGTGAAGTTTATAGTCTTTGATTTTACTCCTAGGTCCTTGTTCCACCTTGAGCTGATTTTTATATGTGTTGTGAGGTATGGGTGTTGCTTGAGTTTTTCTACAAATGGTTTTCCAATTTTGCCAACACCATTTGTTAAAAAGGTTGTCATTTCCCCACTTAGCTTCCTCTCCTTGTCAAAAATCAGTTGAGCATAATAGGTAGATAAACTGATTTCAGTCTTCTCAATTCTGTTCCATTGATCTATGTATATTGTACCACTACTCTCAAGGGGATGATTTCCAAGAGGTTCAGGGGCCTCTTCGAGTCAGAACTAGGAAGTTCTGACTCGAATACACAAGAAAGACACCAATAACGAAGTGAGAGCAAGAGAAAGAAACTGAGGTTTATTAGATGTTTATAACAGACTTTGAACGGGCCAGGACAAACTGACTCCATTTTTATCAAAAGGGTTTCTGTATCCTTTGTTAGCAGGGAGTGGGGTTTACACAGCTGATGGTGCATTTCTTCTGATAGACATATGGTGATTTCAGCCATCTCATTTGTCTTTCCCTTGAGTCTGTTGTTTTGCCACATTCCTTGAGAGTCTGTTTTTATTGTCATATAGCTGCATTTCTTGAGAGTTGGTTTCTATTGTTATATTGCCACAGTCTTTGTTAAAACCAGTTCTGATTGTTCTCTTTCATCAGCATTTCCTTTGCCATTCTCTGTCACTACCACGCTGTCTTGACCACCGTGGCAGTGCAGTAGGATTTAAAATCAGGGCATGAGATGCTTCCTACCTTGTTTTATCTTTTTAAGAGTGCTTTACTTATTTGGGGTCTTTTTCCATTCCAAATAAAATTGGAAATTGCCTTTTTCATCTCGTTGAAGAATGGAATTGGTATCTGTACTGGGATTACATAGAATATGTAGATGGCCTTTGGTAAAATTGTCATTTTCACGAAATTGAGTCTTCTTATCCATGAGTATGGTTTATTCTTCCATTTCTCCAGGTCCCTCTTTGTTTCTTGTAGTAATGTTTTGTAATTTTCTTTGTATAGGTCTTTTGTGTCTCTAGTTAGATTTGCTCCCAAGTATTTAATCTTATGATTACCTATTGTGATGGATATTGTTTTTCTTAGCTCCTTTTTTGTATTCTCTTTGTCACTATAGAGAAATGCAACTGATTTTTTTCTATGTTGATCTTGTATCTCACAACTTTGCTGAATTGATTGACTATGTCCAGTAGTTTTCTTGCTGAATCTTTAGGGGTTTCTAAGTATACCATCATATCATCTGCCTATAGAGCTAGCTAGTTTTACCTCCTCTTTGCCAATTTGGACCTCTTATTTCCTTCTCTTGTATTATTATTGTTCTCGCTAAGATTTCCAGTACCATAGGAGAGGTGATAATGGGCATCCTTGCCTAATCCCTGTTCTCAAACTCAAAAAACTCTTTTCTCTCAAGTCAGAACTGACTAATAGCAGACTCTCCAGCAGGTATTCAGAAGCTGTAAGTAGCTCATGGAGAGGAAATTACCCATCTTTCTTCTGAGGAGCATTGGTGGATTAGAACAGGCCCAGAGTTGCTGCCTTTGGGTTAGCATTGCAACTCCCTTTGGAATAGGACACCAGAGCTTCCTTATAATACTTTAACAACAACAGAAATACCTTCTTGATGAACAAATGTTTTATCTTTAAACTAGATACAGGATTTCCTTAAGGAAGATGAGTAAAACAGAAGGAAGTGAGGTGGGGTGGTAGATAAGAGTACCATTTTGAGAGTTGTACCATTTTGGTTTCAAATTATATTTCTGTCTCTTGCTAGCTAGATAACCTCATGCAAGTCAATTGAGAATTCTGAGCCTCAGCTTTCTCATCTGAAAAAGAGTGATGAGTTTAGTACATTCAGTTCCCTTTCTTTTCCCTAAAAAAGTAAGTGACTCCTCAACATTGCCTCTCTTATACCACCATCTATGTCTCATTTGCTTTCCTGAACATTTTCAAACAATCCAGTCCTTTGACACTTTCCCTAAAACAATTAATAACTGGTAGTAACCCACCCTCTCTTTCTGTTGCTCACCCTTTCTTTTTCTCTGCCCTCTACCCTCAATTTCAAATTGTTACCCACCCTCTCTTTTTCTTTCCTTTTTAAAAAATTGTTTCATCATATCTCTGTTTATATTGCTTGCTTTTTCTCTCTGTTGCTCACTGTGTCTCTCTATTGCCTTTTTGTCCACTTGCTTGCTGTTTTCCTGTTACCTTCTCTCTTTTTCTTGCTCACTTTGGCATTTTGTCATGCACTCCCTTTCTCTGTCGCTTTTTTCTTTCTTTTTTTTCTCTTTGTGCTTTTGAATGCTTTGTTCCCTTTCTCTTTGTTGTACTTTTCCCCTCTCACTTTCTCTAACCCCCCTTCTTTCTTTTGCTTATTTTTTCTGTCACTTACCCTTTCTTTTACATACCCTTTAAATTTTTTTATTTTTTATTTGTTTTTATTTTGGGAGCTCTGGTGGCCTAGTGGCAAGAAGCTGCACTGCAATCCCATAGGTATGTGGTTCGAATCCACCAGATGGTCTGCTGTAGAAGGAGGGGCAATCTCCTCCTGTACTAGTCAGATCCAATTTGACGGTACACATACACAAAAATAATAAAAATAATTTTTCTTGGGGGGGGAAGGATTGTATAACAATGAAAGAATTTTTCTTTTACTTTTCAAAGAGGAGCGAATTGGGGGTAGGGGTGGGCAGGGAGAAAAGTGCAACAAAGATTGAATGAAAATCCAGTCTCTGTAAATTTTCATTAAAATTAATTAAAAAAAACGAATAAATTTTTTTTAGAGATAAAAGTTACCAAGGGTGGGAAGAAGAGGGAAAAGAAGCTAATTGCCTAAGGATTGCTGAATTTTGTCTTATGGGGGAGGGGTGTAAAATTAGGGTGGAGTTACACTGTTGATTAACATAATTGCTTTCAATAAGCTGTATACCTATAAAAAGTTGAATTGACAAAAGTTATGTGATAGATACATTCGCAACGACAAAAAGAAAATAGCAAAACAAAAAGTGGTTAAAGACTGTATCCTTCAGTATGGATTGTTTATTGTTGTTATGTGCCGTAGAATCACTTGTGACTCATAGTGACCCAATGTACAATAGTTTTGAAACCTGCTTTATCCTGTATCAAACTATTGTCTCTGACACACCTACCCTCACTACACCAGTCACTTAATCAGTCCGTCTCATTGAGGGTCTTGCTCTCTTGTACTGTCTCGCCACCCTTCCAAGCGTGATGTCCCTCTCCAATGACTGGTTCTTTCTTGCAACATGCCCAAAATATGTCAGATGAAGCCTTGGGATCTTTGGCTCCAAGGAGCAGCCTGGTCTCACTCTCTCTAAGACAAACCTGTTTGTTCTGGCAGTCCATGGTATATTCAATACTGTTTTCCAACACCACAACTCAAAGGCATCAGTTCTCTTTCTATCATCCCTAGTCATCGTCCAGCTTTCTGATGCATAGCAAGCAATTGCAAAGACTGTGGCCTGGATTAGGCGCACCTTAGTCTCCAGACTGACATTGTTGCTCTTCAGTACTATGGAGAGGTCTCTGACAGCAAACTTTCCCAAAGCAATTAGTCTTTTGATTTCCTGGCTTCTGGTACAAAGAGTGTTGATTGTGAAGCCAAGCAAACGAAAGCTGTTAACAATCTCAATCTCTTTACCATCTATCATGATGCTTCTATCAATCGGCCCAATGGTGAGAATCTTTGTTTTCTTGATATTGAGCTTCAATCCATATAGAAGATAGCATTCCTTGACCCTGTGCAACAAGCGCTTCAGATCCTCCTCAGTTTCAGCAAGCAAGGTTGTGTCATCTGCATAATTCAGGTTGATGAGTCTTCCTCCTATCCTGATGCCACATTCCTCCTAATAGAGCCCAGCCTCCCAGATGATTTGTTCTGCGTATAGATTGAAAAGATATGAAGTTCAGTGATTTATTCAATATGGACTACACCTCAACATAAAGAAAACAAAAATCCTCACAAATGAGCCAATATGGAGAAGAGATTGACGTTTTCATTTTCCTTGGATCGACCATCAGTGCCTATATCAAGTACCAGTCAAGAAAAAAACCCCCAATGTATTATTGCATTGGAAAAAATTTGCTGCAAAAGGCCTCTTGCTTTGAAGACTAAGGTGTGCCTGACAATTAATTACAATATCTTTTTAGAAATTTTTGTCTTTATATTGATTTGCTTACAGAGTTCATATACATTGTTTCACACAACCCTTCATTCACATTGTGTTTCATACAATCATTCTGATTCATTATATTTTATAAAATTAGGAACATTGAACTATGCCAACCACTGCCCTGTCTTTCCAGATCCCTGCTGAATCTTTTTTTTTTGTTATTGTTGTGTTTTTTTTTAGTTTGTACAAAACTTTTTATTCTTTATTTATGTAGGGTAATGCATCTTTTCATCATCCAACTCAAAATGCCCCATGCCAGTCCATCTCATCTCACCAATGCCTAGTATGTCAATATTTATGCGTTCCATTTCTTCCTTAACAATATCTAATTTTCCTACATTCATAGTTCTCACATTCCATGTACCAATCACTAGTGTCTGCTTACAACTGTTCCTCTTCCTTTTTATTTCCATACTTGAAAGCTCAACCTCAGTTGCCCTTTCTGTTATCTACATGTGTTCTGTTGTACATAGGGTTTTCAGAGTCCTGCTATTTCAGAAGTGGATGGCCAATCCTTCTTCCTAGTCTGTCTTAATCTGAATGTCCAGATTTAGAGAAGTATCAGGCAGACCAGCATTTCATAGAAAAAGTGAAAGGTATATACGTTATTGTGGAGTTAACCATTAGTGGTGTCAGTGTTGTCCCTGCCTTTGGCACACATGTCTTTACCCACTTATTTCCCTGCTCCACCATCCACCAGGATACCCATCCACTTCTACCCACTCCCTTCATATCTATCTCCCATTGACCAGCTCTTGATCTAATAGCTTATATATGAAGCTTCTTTGGCTTCTGTGATTCCAAACACATCAGCTGCTGGTGGTTCCTTATATTGGGACCAATATCTCTGAAGTTTAGTGGTAATGTTTCCCGAGTGAAGGTGATATGTCCTGTAGAACTGGTGTGTAGATAAAAATATGGAACGCTTCACGAATTTGCATGTCATCCTTGTGCAGGGGCCATACTAATCTTCTCTGTATCGTTCCAATTTTAGTATATGTGCTGCTGAAGCGAGCACCCCTGCTGAATCTTCTACGTTTCCTTTACCCACCCCTCCCTCGATCATCAAATTGTGCAACTCTATAACTTCCCCCCTGCCCATCCTCAACCCTCTGCTTGTACTCTTCCCTCCTTGAATACTCATACATGTTTTACTAGTTGTTTTTCTATTTTTACAATAATGGTCTCATACAGTGTTTGACCTTATGGGACTGAGTTAATGAATTCAGCATAATGCTCTCCAGTCCCTCCCAAGTTATGTAGTAATTTTCAGAATCATTGTTCTGAGTGCTGTGTAGTCTTCCATTGTGTGAATGTACCACAGTTTCTCAATCCATTCAATTGTGGTTGGACATTTGGACTCTTTCCATGTTTTGCTATGGTGAATAATGCCACTATGAATATTCATGTACAGATCTCTGTTTGTGTCTCAGTCCTTGTTTTCTTGGAGTGTATTCCAAGCAGTGGAATAGCTGAGTCATAGGGAATTTCTATGTTCAGCTTTTTAAGAAAAGGCCAAACTGCCTTCCAAGGTGTTTATACCATTTTACAATCCCATCAACAGTCTCTAAGAGTTCCTATCTCTTCTTATCCTCTTAAACATTTATTGGTTGCTGTCCTGTTAAACAGCCACTGCAACTGTTAAGATGGTACCCCACTGTGGTTTTGATTTGCATCTCTCTTATTTTAAGTGACTTTGAGCATTTCTTTATGTGTCTGTTTGCCATCTAAATGTCTTCCTCTATGAAAGGTTTTTCCATATTTTTTCCCATTTTATAATTGAGTTATCAGTCTTTTTTTTTTGTGGAGGCCCTGTAGGATCCTGCAACCTTTTGTTATGAGGCCCTTGTCTGAAATAGTATTGCCAAATGTTTTTTTCTCAGTCAGTAGGTTTTCACCCTGTTGTGAAAAGTTTTTGATGAATACAGGGATTTAATCTGTAGAAGGTCCCATTCATCAATTTTATCCTCTGCTGGTTGTGTATTTCTGGCTATATTGTCAGCCTTTTTATACCATGGGTTAGGCTTTTTAAGGTTGGCCCTATTTAGTCTCTTATGATCTTTATTGGTTTAGACTTTACCCCTAGATCTCTGATCTACTTTGAGTTGATTTTTTTATACGGTGAGAGGTATACATTCTGCTTCTGCTTTCTGCAGGTAGTAGTCTGGTTTTGCCAGGATCATTTGTTGAAGATGTTAACGTTTCCCCATTTGATAGGTTTTGTGTCCTTGTCAAGTATTAGTTGGCCATAGAAAGATAGATTAATTTCTGGCTTCTCGATTCTATTTCATTGGCCTGTGTGCCTGTCATTGTACCACTACAATTATGTTTTGGTATTACAACCAAATAGTAGTTTTTAAGATAGAGTACTGTGCCTCCCACTTGATTCTTTTTTTTAATTAAATTTTATTAGTTTTAATGAACATTTACAGAGATTTCGGGTTTTCATTCATTCATTGTTGCACTGTTT
>NW_006399928.1:4846660-4849404 GCF_000299155.1 Elephantulus edwardii | reverse complement strand
TTTAACTAACAAATTAAAAGTGCATGAGTCAAAAATTGAAAAGCAATAATATTCTGAGTAGAGGTTCTGATAGTGGCACAAATCAAGTTACAGAGGTAAAGTGGTTCCATTGCCATCCTTACTCTAACTTAATTCTTGTTTTTCAGAAGTGCTTTGCTTATTCAAGGTCTCTTTCCTCTCTGAATAAACTGGCCAGTTACCTTTTCTATCTCTTTGAAAAAGGAATTTGGTATCTGTATTGGGACTGTGTTAAACATGTAGATTGCTTTTGGTAGGATTGTCATTTTCACTATATTGAGTCTTCCTTTCCATGAACAGGAAACATTTTTCCATTTGAATAGGTCTTGTATTGTTTCATGCAGAAGGGGTTTGTAGTTTTCTTTGTAAAGGTCTTTTGTGTATGTAGTTAGGTTTATTCCTGCAATTCCATAGGCATGCGGTTCAAAAATCACCAGCTGCTCTGCAGGAGAAGGATGGGCAATCTCCCCCCATTTGATTAACTGCCTCTGAAAACCCACTGGAGGGTCAGCTATGGGATGGTTTCGATTTGATGGTACACAACAATGGTAAATGGTATTGCTTTCTTAGTTTCCTTATCTGTGTTTTCTTTGTTATTGCAGAGGAAGCCCACTGACATTTGTATACTGATCTTGTATTCTGCCACTCTATTAAATTGGTCTATTAGCCCTAACAGTTGAGTCCTTGGGTTATTTTGTGTGTGTGTGTGTACACTATCGCATCAGAGAGCTGGACAGTGACTAGGGAGGACAGAAGGAGAATTGACGCCTTTGAGCTGTGGTGCTGGAGAAGAGTATTGAATGTACCATGGACTGCCAAGAAAACAAACAGATTCATCGTAGAGAGGGTTAAACCAGGCTACTCCTTGGAGGCAAGGATTCTGGGGCTTTGTCTGACATGCTTTGGACATGTTGCAAGGAGAGACAGGTCTTTAGAGAGGGACATCATGCTTGGTAGGGTAGACGGACAGCGCAGGAGGGGAAGACCCTCTATGAGGTGGATTGATTCAGTGACTGGGGTAATTGGGATGGGAGTGTCAGAGGCGGTGCGATTGGCACAGGATAGAGCAGGGTTTAGGGCTGTTGTACGTAGGGTCGCTATGAGTCGCAAACGACTCGACGGCACATAACAACAACAACAACATCATATCATCTGTATATAGCGACAGTTTCACCATCTCTGTGCCAATATTAATAGCTTTTATTTCCTTCTTCTGTCGTTAAAATATTTATTTTATATTACATTGCCTTTCCTTTCACCCAACTTAACTATTAATTTTTACTCCTTTCTCCCTCCCTCCCTATTCCTTTTAACCATCCATTCTGTGTGTAAACTTTCCTTTATACAGTAATTCTTTGCTCTCAAGCTAGAACCAACTCATAGTTGACCCTCCAGCTGGATGATTCTCAGTTCTACTCCATTTTCCCATTGTACCAGTACCAAGCTGTTTTGATGACTGTGGCTGTATAGTAGGTTTTGATATCGGTAAGTGTAAGGTCTTTTCCTTAGTGATTCTTCACTATTTACTTTGTTTATCTGAGATCTCTTTCCTTTCTATATAAGGTTCTGATTACTTTTCTCATTATCTTGAAAAATGATGATGGAATCTGGATTGGGATTGCACTGTATCTATAGATTACATTTTGTACTATTGCCATTTTTACTATATTGTGCTGTTGTGTGCCGTTGAGTTAAAACTGACAAAGAGCTGAACATCCAGCTGGTTTTCAGAGGCAGTAAAGCACAAGGATGGGCAGTCTCCTGTGCAATTTGCTACCTCTGAAAACCTGCTAGAAGGTTGCTTCTGACTTGACAGCACAAAATAACAGTTAACATGTTGCCGCAAATGATGGCAAATGTGTTTCTAAGCACGGTCGTCAATTTTAAAAGTGTGCGGCAACAACAAATCACACGTAAGGAGATTGGCCATCCTCCTGTGGAGTAGTTGAACTTTGTTATTGTAGTGCACCTAACCACTAGGCAGTCATGAGCATAGTATATTTCTTTCCATTTATGCAAGTCTCTATGGTGCTTTTCTTGTAATTTTGTTTTGTACTTTTATTTGTATAGGTCTTTTGTTAGGTTATTATCTCTGGTTAGGTTTATTCCTAAATATTTCATCTTTTGGTGGCTATTGTAAATGGTGTTGTTTTCTCCTTTTCAGAATTATTCGTAGAGGAATCAGAATTTTTGTAGGTCATCTTGTACTTTGCCACTTTGCTTAATTGTGCAATTAGATTGAGTAATATTTTTTTTCCCGAGTAATTTTCTTGCTGAGACTCTGAGATTTACTATGTATAGGATCATATAATCTGTAAAGAGAGGTAGTTTTCCTTCTTCTCTGCCAGTTTGGATGCCTTTTATTTCCTTTTCTTACCTCATTGCTCTGTCTTAGACTACCAAGATAATATAATAGGAGTGGTGATAAGTTAAGGGCATCCTTATCTGGTTCTTGACAAGAGAAAATGCCTCCAGCCTCTCTTCCTTTGTGAATAATGCTTGCTGTTGTATATATGCTTTTGATTATGTTGAAAAATTTCCCTTCTATTCCTGTGTTGAGCATTTTCATCTGGAAAGGGTGGTGAGTTTTGTCAAATGCCTTTTCAGCATCCGCTTCTCTGTCCATTCGTTTATTGATGGGCACTTAGGTTGTTTCCAACTCCTTGCTATTGTGAACAAAGCCTCAGTAAACATGGGTGTGCATATATCTGCTTGGATGTTAGTTA
>NW_006399928.1:4825120-4845947 GCF_000299155.1 Elephantulus edwardii | reverse complement strand
TCTTCGGTGAAGTGTCTGTTCATATCCTGTGCCCATTTTTCTATTGGATTATTTACCTTTATCTTGTTGTGGTGCTCAAGTATTTTATGAATTCTGGGTATAAGTCCCTTATATGTCATTACTAAATACTTTTTCCCAGTCTGTGGCTTCCCTTTTTACCTTGTTGGAGAAGTTTTGGATATGCTTAGGGATTTGATTCTTAGAAGATCCCATTCATATATTTTTTCCCCCCATTCATCTATTTTATCTTCTCCTGGTTGTAGGTGCAAATTGTTTTCCTAATGTTCTACATCCTGGCATGTTTGCTGTCAATTCCACTTCATTATGATGAATGATGTTTTTGGCATGTTGGATTCCATTGACTAGGAAGAATTCTCTTGAGATTTTTTACATCTGTGGCTGCACTGGGTTCCAGCTGCTGCTGGGAGGTTCCAGCTGCCACTGGGAGGTTCCAGCTCGAGGCATACATCTCTTAAAATGGCTGTCAGAGCACAGTTGTTTCCTACTGCTAACATATAAAAATGACTTTTTAAAAAATTTTATTTTAACATTTTTTGTGAGTGTACCATCAAATCGAATCTGACTGGTACAGAAGGAGATTGTCCTTTCTTCTCCAGGAGAGCATCTGGTGGATTTGAACCAAAAAGGACTTCTCTAATGCTAATATATAAGCTGCCACTACATTGTTAGGTGGAGTGTTAAACATATATCTATCTATGAGATCCTATTGGTTAATTGTATAGTTCTTTGTTAAGTTTTGTTTTGGGTTTTAAATATTTTCTATCACTGAAATTGGTGTATTCAACTCTCCAGCTATTATTGTTTCCTTGTATATTTCTCCTTTAAAATCTGTTAATGTTGGGTACATATATCTTGTAGCTCTGTCATTGGGTATGCAATAACTAATTATACTTATGCCTTCTTGTTTTTAAGAATCTGTTATTATATAATGTTCTTCTTTGTCTTTTATGCTGGGTGTTGTCTATTTTTTTCAGAAATTAATATTGTCATTTGTGCTCATTTTTGATTACCATTTGCTTCATGTATTTTTTCCACCCTTGGATAGTTAGTCTGTCTTTGTACTTTGTCTAAGATGCTTCTCTTGTAGATAGCATATTGAAGAGTTATATTTCCCTAGCCATTCTGCTGCTCATTTTGTTGACTGGAGAATTTAATCCATTCACATTCATTGTAATTATCAATAGGTATGGTTTTATTATTGTCATTTTGTTACACTATTTTTAAGTTTTGTTCTTTTTTATTGTAATTTGAGTGCACATTTGTTGTCCTTTTTTTTTTTTACATTTGTTGTTCTTGTTGTTATGTGCCATCGAGTTGCTTGCGACTCATAGCAACCCTATGTACAAGAGCTCTAAACGCTGTTTCATCCTGTGCCAACCTCGCCGTCTCAAACACACTCATTCCCACCACTCCAATCACAGAATCGATCCTTCTCATCGAGAGTCTTCCTCTCCTGCGCCGTCCCTCCACTCTGCCAAACATGATGTCCCTCTCCAAGGACCAGTCCCTCCTCGCAACATGCCCAAAGTATGTCAGACGAAGCTTCAGAATCCGTGACTCCAAGGAGAATTCTGGCTTCACCCTTTCCAGGACAAACCTGTTTGTTCTACTAGTAGTCCATGGTATATTCAACACTCTTCTCCAGCACCATAGCTTAAAGGCATCAATTCTCTTTCTATCATCCCTAGTCACTGTCCAACTTCCCGATGCATAACACATAATTGCAAAGACTATAGCCTGGATCAGGCGCACCTTAGTCTCAAGCCTGAGGTCGTTGCTCTTCAGTACTCTTGAGAGGTCCCTCACAGCTGACTTTCCCAATGCAGTTCATCTCCCGATTTCCTGGCTGCTGTTACCAAGAGTGTTGACTGTGGAACCAAGTAAACTAAAACTGTTAACTATCTCAATCTCTTCACCATCCATACTGATGCTGACAATTGGCCCAGTGGTGAGAATCTTTGTTTTCTTGATGTTGAGCTTCAATCCATATAGGAGGCTGCAGTCCTTGACCTTCTGTAGCAAGCGCTTCAGGTCCTCCTCAGTTTCAGCAAGCAGGGTTGTGTCATCTGGATAACACAGGTTGTTGATGATTCTTCCACCAGTCCTGACGCCACATTCCTCCTCGTACACCCCAGCATCTTGGATGATCTGTTTTGCATACAGATTGAAAAGATATTGAAACAAAATACATCGCTGACAGACCCCTTTCTTGAGTTTGAACCATTCAGTGTCTCCCTGCTCTGTTCTGACAACTGTCTCTTGGTCCAAGTATAGGTTTTGCATTAGCGCAGTCAAATGGGATTCCCATTCTTCTCGGAGTAAGCCATAGCTTGTTTTGATCCACACAGTCCAAAGCCTTTGCATAGTCAATGCAGTACAGATAGACATTCTTCTGGTAGTCTCTGCTTTCTTCCAAGATCCATCTAACATTAGCTATAATATCCCTAGTACCACGACCTCTTCTAAATCCAGGCTGCACAGCTGGCAGTTCTCTGTTGACATATTGTTCCAAACATTTTTGGATAATTTTCAGCAGAATCTTGCTTGCATGTGATATTAATGATATTGTTCGATAATTTCCACACTCTGTTGGGTCACCTTTCTTTGGAATGGGAACAAATATCGAACTCTTCCTGTCAGTTGGTCAGCTGTCTGTCCTCCAGATTTCCTGTCACAATTAATGAGCACATCCAGGGCAGCATCAGAATTGAAGAACCTCACAACTAGCAAAGAAGAACTATGAGACTATAATGCTCCTTTTGGGGCCAGAGATTCTTGTTCCAACCAGACTAGGCAGGGCCTATGGGAGCAGCAGATATATCAGCTGCAGCAGAGGACCAGAGAACTGATGTGAGATGGAGTGGACCTTAGGACTGCTACCCCACGGGACCAGAACTAGGAGACTTTGCCCAAATTTGTTGGACAACTGAGAGGGGTGAGGAGAGCCATATTGTCTTACCCAATGTGAATTATAAGCCTGGAATTCCTTTAGATTCTGAAAGCTTTTTTCTAGAGCCAATCAAGGTCTACAGTGCAGGCCCGTGTTTTTAAAAGTTGATTGAGTTCCAACTGAGTTTTCCTTTGAAGGCTCTTATGTGAAGCGTTTGGATTGTGAAAGGTGAGTTCCTCTTATTTTGGTTGAAGGTCAGGTGTGGGCTGTTTTGTTCTTTTTATTTCATCCACAACCTTAGAGTAAGGGCCTTAGAGTAAGCGCCTTAGAGTAAGCTTCAGGGGGTAGCTTAAAATCCTTCACTAGGCTTTTGGACAGGAGTCTCCCTCCAGTCTGGAAGTTGACTGAGTAACTGACGGGATGGCTGGCATCTCGATGGCGGCTCCTCTTGGTGGCAGCCAGGCAAGGGAAGTTTCCGGGGTCCTTTTCCTAGTGTGTCACTGTTCTTTTTGTCCTTCTAAAGTGAGTGGGTGGTCCTGGGCCTTAGAGTAAGGGTAAATAAAGGGTGGAGCCTGTCCCAGGGGGTAGCTTAAAATCTTTAGGGCCCTCAGGCCTGCCTTTACTTGTTTTTGGTCAAACATTCTTCTAGGTCTTATAACCCTGGTATGTCTACTTGCTGTACAGAGGTCACTTGTGGTGGCTGTGAAGATGAACACTGTGACACTGATGTGTCAAATTCAAGAATCGTTACCCATAGTGTACAGTGTTTAGTGGAGCTCCCTGATTAAAACAAGCTTGGAAGCAGGAGTGGCATCCACTTCCGTAATAGCTTGCCTCTGGAAACCCTATGAACCTGGAGAAAGGACAAAAGTTATACTAGTGCCCAGGTCTTTCGTTCATAGGGTTGCTATGAATTGCCTCTGACTCAACGGCACTTAGCAACAACAACAACAATATGGTTTTGGGAGTTTGTGAGCTATCACGTTGGATTTTGGACCCAGTATAGTAGTAAGATTGGTGTTGGGATAAGTAGAAAGAGGTGCAGGAGCATGGGGGAGATATTTGTTCTCACGGGAATTTATTTTATGTTGGTGGTGATGTTGACAGGGACCGTCCGTTCCCTAGTGTGGAGTTTGTAAAGGTCAGATATGGCCATCCCCAAGCAACCCTTGCTCTTTTTACACTAATTATTTAGAAGTTCTGTAAGTACACTTCTTGTTCCCACTCTTTGCATTGTAGTTGTCCATATTACAGATTGATATTCCTGGTCTCTTATTTTAAGTGTTGTATTTTTACTATATTTTGTGTATTTCTGTGACTGGGTAAGTTTTTGAATGATGCTGCCATGTATCTTAATTTTAGGTTTTTGTCTCTTGTTAACTTTTGGGTTCCAAGAACTCCCTTTAGTATTTCTTCCAGGATTGGTCTAGTTTTCACAAATTCCTTAATTTCTGTTTTCATGAAAATGTCCTAATTTCATCACCATAGTTAATGGACAGTTTTGCACAGTATAGAATTCCAGGTTGGCAGATTATTTTGTTTTTCTTTCAGAATTTTGTATATACCATCTCATTGTATTCTTGCCTACATACTTTTCAGCTGAGAAATTGGAGTTTAGTTGTATTGGTCCTCCTTTACAAAAATCAATGATAAAATATCTGCACACACATGTTTATCACGGCTTTGTTCACAATAGCAAGGAGTTGGAAACAAGCTAAGTGCCCATCAACAAATGGATGGGTAGAGAAGCTGTGGTATATTCACACAATGGAATACTACACTGCATTGAAAAACAAGGAACTCGTGCAATATTATTCAGAATGGGTGACCTTGGAGGACATTATGCTGAGTGAAACAGCTCAGTTACAAAATACTTCATGGTGCCACTGTTGTAAAACAGGACTGACATCGGTGTTGAGAGGAGACTGAGAAAGATGGGATAAATAATGTATACTGCATTGAAACAGATAAGGGAGAAAACTGTTTAAAAGTGATATGTGATTAGGTATTGTCATGACAGAAGTCCACAATGAAGGCTGCATAGTGGAGTCGACTTGGGGGGAGGGATTATATAACAATGAAAGAATTTTTTCTTTTACTTTTCAAAGATAAGAGTGAATTGGGGGGAGGGAGGGGTGGGCAGGGAGAAAAATCACAAAAGGACAAATACTGCATGGTACCACAGTTGTACAACAGGAGTGACATCGGAGTTGGGGGGAGACTGAGAAAGATGGGTTGAAACAGATGAGGAGAAAACTGTTTAAAAGGGATATGTGATTAAGTATTTTTGTCATGACGGGAGTCCATAGCGAAGGCTGCATAGTGGAGTGGACCTGGGGGCAGGGATTGTTAAACAATGAAAGAATTTTTCTTTTACTTTTCCAAGAGGGTAGTGTACTGGGGGGAGTGTTGGGATGGGGAGAAAAGTGCAGCAATGAATGAATGGAAATCCAAAATTTCTGTAAATTTTCATCGAAAATTAATAATATTTTTAAATGAAATAAAAAAATCAATGATAAAATATCATTGATTTTACATGCAAGCAAGCAAGATTCTGCTGAAGATCATCCAAGAACGACTGGAACAGTACATCAGCAGAGAACTGCCAGAAGTCCAGGCTGGGTTTAGAAGGGGTCGTGGTACTAGGGATAGTGTAGCTAATATTAGATTGATCTTAGCTGAAAGCAGGGAATACCAGAGGAATGTCTATCTGTGTTTCATTGATTATGCAAATGCATTTGACTGTGTGGATCATAACAAACTGTGGCTGACTCTGAGAATGATGGGAATCCCAGGACCACTTGATCATGCTAATGTAAAACCTTTACTTGGACCAAGAGCAAGGAAACACTGCATGGTTCTAAATGGGGAAGGGTGTATGACAGGGATGTGTCCTATATCCATACCTTTTCAACCTATATGCAGAACAAATTACCCAGGAGGCTGGGCTCTATGAGGAGAAGTGTGGCATCAGGATTGGTGGATGATCCATCAACAATCTGCGTTATGTAGATGACACAATCCTGCTTGCTGAAACTGAGGAGGACCTGAAGTGCTTGCTGCACAGGATCAAGGTCTGCAGCCTTCAATATGGATTGAGGCTCAATATCAAGAAGACAAAGATTCTCACCACTGGGCCAATTGGCAGCATCAGGATGGATGGTGAAGAGATTGAGATTGTTCATAGCTTTAGTCTGCTTGGCTCCACAATCAACACTCTTGGCACCAGCAGCCAGGAAATTAAAATACATATTGTGATGGTAAAGTTTACTGTTAGGGACCTCTCCAAAGTACTGAAGAGCAATGGTGTCACTCTGGAGACTAAGGTGCACCTGATACAGACCATGGTCTTTGCAATCACTTGTTATGCGTCAGAGAGTTGGACAATGACTAGGGAGGATAGAAGGAGAATTGATGTCTTTGAGCTGTGGTGCTGGAGAAGAGTATTGAATGTACCATAGACTGCTGATGGCAAATAGCCATTTTTTATTTTTCAGAAAAAAGCGTATATAGGTTTTAGTAGCACATCTGCTGTAAAAATTGCCTTATCTTTTCCCCTGAGATGTTGACTGTCTGGTTAAACATTAACTCTCACAGAACTCAGCACAATACAAAGATGTTATCCAGGATACCTTATTGTATGCTTTAAAGAACAAATGGTTTTGGTTGATAAGGACACTACATTCTTTAAGGTTTGTTTTTTGGGGTTTGTTTTTCCCCTTCAAATGTTACTTGATGACCCCTTCATTTGGTTACTTAAAGCTTTGAACTGAGCTTTAAACAACAATAATTAAGTCTATATACATATATATATTTCTGGCTCTTGGCAATGTCTTCATTCTGTTTGCTCTGTATGCATGCCCTCATCATTTCTGTTACCTTCAGGAAGCAGGCCAATATGGGAAATGGCAGATACATTTAGAACTGTCTTTTCCTGAAATGTTGTGGATCGGATACTGCAAACTGAACAGCGACCGTCAAGGAAAATTGTCACTCTGGGTTCTTTTTTGACCCCAGCATCTGTGAGGAAGCAGCCGAAGTTTCCATGAGAGCCGCGATTCTTTAAGGTTTAAGACATTAGGTCATTATTATTTTTTAACATCCTACTTCTTTGGGTTGTATATTGCCAAGCAGATATCCTAGCCAAGATGGAGTTGGTCTTGCTGGTCTTACAGTACAGGGCTAATCTTGCTTTACAAGTTAGCCTGCCTCTGACAAACAACAAGCTCCTTCCAGCAGTATTCTTTGTGTTTAATTTTATCTTGATCTTTTTCTTTTGTGATCTGGATCTGTGTGGTGTTTGCCTAGGTTCTTGAATGTATATTTCTTTTTCCTTTTTTATAATTTGTGAGGTGTTTATTTCCAATATTCAACATTTTTTCTGTGCTCCCCCCTTTTTTATCTTTATTTGTTATAGACTTTCCATTTGTTATAAACTTTCCAATCACATGTTATTTCTCTTTATATTGTCCCTATTATTCTTTTTAAAAAAATTTATTGTGAAAAACATGTATGGAGATCTAAGGGGGTAAGGGTTGGGAGCAGAAGGGTGAGTATGGGCAGGGATGAAATTGCAGGGCTACACAATTTGGTGAGTAGGGGGAGTAGGCAAAAGAAATGAGAAAGATCCAGTGGGGACCAGAAGAGACAGGGTAATAGTGAGCATAGTCCAGTGGTGGTTAATTTTTTTTTTAACAAAGTAATTGTCTTATTGTAGCTTTCTCATTTGGGAATGGGGCACAGTCTCTCTGGCTTCTTCATGCTGAACAGGGGTGTGCATGGGAAAGGGGAGCCCACTTTTAACACCTTACTGGTGGTCCTGAGTTGAAGCTGCTTGCCTTCTTGTTCTGTTAGAAAATATTTTCCTGACGTTTACTTCCCTCTGAACTGCAGAGTGTTTGCCAATGTGAGTCCAGTGGGACTGGCTGGCTGAACCCTGAGGCTCCATCCTCTTTTGCTTCCTTAGCTGGCAATTATATTTCCCTTTTGTCTCTGGAACTGGGTTCAGCGTTCAGGTCTGGAGTAAAAATCAGTGTTAAGGTTACCTATAGGAAAGAGCGGCACCAACAACAATAGGAAAGAGAGCAAACCTAGAGAGAACAAACTTGTGAGTTACAAATAGAAGGGCTTTGGACATGTTACTTACAGGTGTAGTGAGGGGGAAGATGGGGGAAAGTGGCCTAGATAACATTCTCTGTATTCCCTAGGCAGTTTTCCCCAGTGACCTGAAGGCTCTTCCCGGGGGTTGGACGGCTCACCCCGATAGCCCAGCAGCACACCCCGAGGGCCAGGTGACACACTCCAGGGGCCGGGTGGCACACCCCCCGACAGAAGTCCCCCCCTCCACCTCTAGACCCTTTGCCTCACTGAGGACCACCATGGCCAGGAACAGCGCCCCCAGTTCTGGCACTGCCACCATTATCCCCCTCCCCTCCACCAAGAGGTCAGACTATAATTTGAAGTAGGCAGAGCTGCCTTCCCCCTTTATAAATGGAGAAGGGGATTTGAGAGTGGTGAACAGATCCTCCCTAGGTCTAAACAGTTCTTGGCAGCAGTAGTCAAAAGATCAAAAGATGTGGTATATTGAGGATATCTGCCATATCGGATATGTTGTTATTGTTAAGTATCATCGAGTTGTAGACAACTCACACTGACCCTTATGGATCCATTGTGTTGATGATCTTTTCTGGCTAGTCCAGGGAAATCTTTACTGACAGTGAGATGCTTTCCCTTATCAAGATCTTCACCTCCCGTGGCTCCATGGCACTGCTGCTGCTGCTGCTGCCATCGCCACCACCATCACCACTGCCTCCTGCTCCTGCACTGGGGGCCTGTGGCTCACCGGCTGTACACAAACTCTGCCACACCTGCCGTGGGGCTCAGCGCTCGCTGCCTGGTCTAGGCTAAGGGACCCATGGGCCCCAGCACGGTAGCGTGGGCTCGGCGGCAGGCAGAGGGAAGAAGCTCGATCCATCCATGTTCCCCCAAGAATCTCTGTCCTGATTTTGAGCTCCAGTCCACAGTGATGGTCAGTTTGGGCACATTTAAATTGCATTGCCTGCTTCACTGTGGCCTGCCGCATCTCCTATTGCTGCCATCTTGGTTTTGAGAAATCTTCCCAGAACAAGTCTGTTCTGAGGCAGTGTGGAAGCTCCACCACACCAGCTTCAGGGCCCAGTGCCTGCTGTCCATCCCAGGTGAGGGTTTCCCTGGGGTCTAGCCGTGGGAGCCTCATGGAGCTGCGGTGGCAGCGTGGGGTTGGCAGTGGGGGGCTGGGAACCACAGGCCTCACCTATTCTTCTTTGGGAATCTTTGATCTCTTGATGTTGAGTCTCAGTCCATATTGAAGACCAGTAATTAACTGTTTAATTGTTCAATTATCAATAAACACAGGACTGTAGAGGGCCGTGGTAGCCCTTTTCTATGCAGTTTGCTGTTTCTGCTGCTGCCACTCACTATCTTGGTTCCCCCTCTATCTCTATTATTCTTTTTTTTTTAAAAAATTATTATTTTTTGTGTGTGTATTGTCAAATTGGATCTGACTGGTACAGGACGAGATTGTCCCTCCTTCTCTAGCAGAACATCAGGTGGATTCGGACTGTGTACCTCTGTGATTGCAGTGCAGCTTCTTGCCACTAGGCTACCAGAGCTTCCTTGTCCCTATTATTATTATTATGCTTTCTTTATGTTCTTTTTTTCCGGTTGGATGTCTAAAAGATTAGTATAGAAGGATTTGTTTGCCTAGTTAGTAAGTCTGTTGAATTTCTTTAATTTTACTTTTTGTCTTTCTAATGATTATATATATATAAACAAAACAAAAAAGACAGACAAATGAACCCCAAAGACATGGGGCAGGGGAGGGCAGCACCATCCAGACAGCAGGGAGGATCAGTGCAGACAGAGAGAGAAGGCAACTGGTCCCCTCACCGCAAACTCCACCGGCACTGGGGCCTTGGTCTGGCCCGTGGGGGCTTTGGGTGGGGGTGCAGCCGGGTTGGGCAAAGATGGCACAGCCGGCGGGCAAGAAGCCCAGCACCACTAGATGGCTCAGCCTAGAGTGGAAGCCAGGGGGAAGGGGCGCAGCAGCTGTGGGCCCCCAACCTCTCTGAAGAGCCTTACTCTGGGGTGAGAGAAGGGGCCAAGGATGAGGTCTCTCCCTGAGCTGAGAGTGGTCATTTTGTCCACAGCAGCGATGAGCAGCGGGGTATGCCAGGGACTTCCTTCACCTCCTTATCCACCTGCCTCCTTGGTCCCTTCAGGGAGGGGCCCCACTGACCACGAAAAACAGCCTGTAGTCAGTCCAGTCTGTGGCCCCAGCTCCAGGGAGGAGTTGTTGTGTGGCACAGGCCTCAGCCCTGACTCCCACAGGAGGAGAGTGAGTCATAGAGCGAGTCACTGAGGAACTCTGAGGTCTCCAGTCCTGGGGCACCTCCACTGGCCACTTGGCCATCCTCACCCATGTCCGACGTGCTAGGGGTGTGACTACCCCCAAATGTTGGGCCTGGGGGTGTCGGGGGTGGGTGGCTGGGTTCCAGGCTTGGCTTCCGGTCCACGCGCAAGGCCATGGGGGTCCTGGGCAGTCCCTCCAGTTGTCGAGGTGGGCAGAGGAAGGGGTCACAGGAGTTTCCAGCTGCCCTCGCATTGGGGAAGGTCCAGTTCTTGGCCAGCTGTACAGGAGGGGGAGGGCCTGCGCCCTCACAGGGGTCATCAGGGCAGGTCTTATGACCCCTGTGGCCCGGGTCGAGGTGAGCAGTGCGGGGAAGGCGGGCATGCTGGGGTGCCGCCCGCTCACCAGCAGCTCCTCTACTCCTGGCACTTCCCATTCCAGCGTGTGGGCACGGTGGGGGACTTTGGTAAGGGGCGGGGTCCGAGCTGGGGGTGCTCCAGGTGGGGGCTCTAGCCGTAATGGCTTGGTCTTAGGCAGATTCTTGCTGGGGGTCCCAATGCTGCCGTGGTCTGGAGAAGGGAAGGTCCCAATGCCACTGTCCAGGGTTCACATCAAGGAGCCACAGGCTGTGAAGTGAGAGGTGGGCACTGGCTCGGCCAGGCTGTCCTCTGAGGGAATGTCTTGTCCTCCTGGCTCCGTGCTTGACTTCCCAGAAGGTTTTCTACAGCCCTGAAGAGCACCCACCAGGCCATTTCGGGGCCCGGAAGCAGGCCAGGGGTTCTTAGGATCAGAGGACACTGGCTGGAAATCCTCATACTCCAGTTTAGGCTCCCTTCAACTTTTGGGTGGCAGCTCCTTGCCATCCACCCTGTTGAGTAGCTGCTGCATGAAGGTGTCTGCGCCCTGGTACATGCCAGCCAGCTGGCCCTGCACCTGTGGCCCTGGGGCTGGTCCTCCGGGCCGGGGCCGAGCTCTGCTGCTCAGGTAGGCCTTCTCCTCCTCCAGGGCTCAGGGCAGGTCTTCAGCCTTTGCCATGGTTTGGAAATGTTGAGGCTCTCGGCCTCCAGCTTCCGGGCTTCCATCTTGACCTCTTTCCGGAGTGGAGAGCCCCCGCTGGCCCCATCCTTGCTCTTGGTGGCCTCTGTGCGATGGTTCAGTGCAGGAAGCTTGCTCTTCTTAAGGCCGAACCAGCTGGCGATGCTGCTGGTGTTGCGGTGCTTGGCCTCAGTGCCTGGGGCCCGCTCTTGGCCCTGGAGCTGAAACACATTCTCCTCAATGCCCTTCATCACCTTCTCCTCGATGGCAGAGTGGGGGGGCCCGCCCCTCAGGGACCTGGCTTGGGTCTGTGGGGCCAGTTGCTGAGGGTGTGGGTTGGGCTACAGTGCTACCGCAATCTGCCCAAGGCGGGCTTTTCCCCTTGTCAGGCTTGAGGGGCTCCTTGTGTGCTCCGGGTTGGGGCACCACCTTGGTTGGTGACTTGGAAGGTAGCTTTGTGGGACTTCCATGTGGACTCTTACTGGGTTTGCCCAGGCTGGGTGCTGAGATTGGCACTTTGGCAGGGACCCGGGGCACCTGGGGACACAGGGCCCCTGCCAGCCGGCTCTTGGCCAGCTCCACTTTGGTGAGGCAGCTCCTTGGTGAGATAGGCTCTAGGTCTACTCGTGCCCCCATGGAGTGGGAGGAGTAGACTAGTACTGGGATCCCCCGGCAACCCAGGTTCCTGCTGCTTCAGGCTACTTGTGCCTAAGGCCACTGCCCCCCGAAATGCCCCCTTAGTTTCTGGCTGCTCAGGGGGCCTGGGGCTGGGAGCTACATCTCCAATGCTCTCCCCAAACCTCCCTGGTCCCCAAGTCTTCTTGGTGCCAGGCCTGGCTGGCACTCCATTCTTCTCTGTGCACAGAAGTTCTTCAGAGCCTGTCTTCAGTTTCCCCAGGGCTGCCAGTCTGTCGCGCAGGGGTTTGTAGCTAGGATCCCCAGGTTGACGTCCTGCCCCCTGGCTGGATTTCTTAGAGGAGTTTCCTGGGGTCTTTCGGCCAGGATGTGGGGACTCCGAGCCTGCCGTGTCGAAATTCTTCTCCTGGGGGCTCCCATAGGGGTAGGATTCAGGGAGGCAAGGGCTAGAGGGGAGGCCAGGGCTTCTGAGCACCTCCACAGTTCGTGGCACTTCCAAAGTCAGTTGTGGGTAGGTGGGAACCTGCAAAGGGGATGGAGGGCCTTCTGGGGAAGGACCCCTAAAAGAGCCCCTGGAAAGGTCCAGGATGTTCTCGTAGCAGGGAGACACCACTGGCCCTGGGGACAGCGTGGTGGACAAGGCTGGCTGTGGGGGTCTGAGTTGGGCCTACTCTGATGTTGAGGAGCAGGGTGAAGGGCTGGTGGGCAAGCCCTGTGCCCCCTCAGGGGACAGTTCTCCTCCCCCAAGTCCCTGGCGGGCCAGCAGTGGGGAGGGGCTCCCATCTGAGCCACCATTTCGACAGGGGATTCGGGAGTTCCAGGGGAGCTAAGGGCTGAGCTAGGGGCCCCGTGGGCTGGGGATCTTTTCAGAAGCTGGAGGCAACTTTAGGAACTTGAGACCTCTGGCTGGAGAGGGCAGAAGGGGTCCCAATTTGGAGCTTGTTTTTCACCTGAGATGAGGAGTTGGGGTAGCTAGGCCGTGAGCCCAGGGGGGCATCCCCTGCACCCATGAACATGCTGAGGAAGGGGAGGGGTCCCTGGCTCTCTGAGGTAGCACCAAAGCCTGGTCTATGGGCCTCTGGGGTACCCCCTTCCCAAGCTGGTTTAGGGAGGCCCTTGGATTTGGGCAGCTGCGAGGGCCCCTGGTCTGGGGGGGATGACTGTCCAGGACCTGGGTGGTCTCCGTTGAATGGGCCTGCAGCTCCTGCCAGGAAGGCCTGTAGATAAGACTCTGTGTCCTCAAGGAGCTGGCCTAGGTTCAGCTGTTTGCAGGCTAGAGACCCTAGCAGGGTGTCGGGGCTGGGGGCCTCATTCGGGTCACCTGCTTCATCAGAAGAGGAGGAGGGGCTGCTGCCTGGGGCACAATGTGGGGCAGAGCTGGTGCCCTGGGCCTGTGTGGGTCCCCTGGGTCCCCAGGGCCGACCAGTACCCTCTTCCTCTCTTGATGCCCTGAGGAGGCGCTCCCAGTGCAGCAGGCCTCCCAGGCTATTGGGGCCCAGTAAGAGATAGGGGGCCCAGGAAGAGGGTTCAGGCCGGGATGGGCCACACAGCTCGCTGTTGATAGGTTCTGGAGTGCCAGGCCCCTCTCCTGGAGGCTGCCAGTGGGGTGTAGGTGAACACAGAAGCAAGGGATCAGTCTCTTCCAGGGCCCTCAGCACCTCCAGGATCTGGGCTTTCTTCCGAAGGAATGGGGAAAGGGCATCCAGTGCTGGGGGTGGGGTGGCTGGGGGTCCCGAGTCTCCTGGCCGTAGTTGCTGTTCCCAACAAACCTCTCTCTGCCCAGCACAGCATACCACAGGCAGGGAGGTGGCCAGTCCTTCAGTGGAGCTCGGGGAGGGGGAGGCTGGTGGCTCGGATGGCATCTGGAGTGGGGATAGTGGAATCTGAGGCAGGGAGCCTGCTGTGAGATGGAGCTTCTGCTGAAACAGGGAGCTCAACATCTGGTTCTGTCACTCCAGGTCAAACACCCTCTTCTTCAGCTTGATGCACTCCTCCCGCAGGTCCTTCTGGTTTAGTAGTGCCTGCACCATGTGGTTGGCAACCTCATCCAAACAGCACTCATAGGTCTCCCGCTGGTTTTCGTTGGCCTGAGCAAGTGCCGAGTTCTCTGCCTCCAGCTCCCGAAGCCGGTGCAGAAGCTCCTGGCAGGTGCCTGGCTCCATGGCACCGTCACCATTGTCTCCTGGCTGTGGATCTCGAGGTCCCCCGGCTGCCTGGTCCATTGTCTCTGACATGAGGTCTTAGAGAAAGTGAGAGAAGCCTGGGTAGGCTGTTTCGGCCTCCTCACCAGACTAGTATACTCACTCTTGAAGCCAGAGTGGTCACCTCGCCGAAATCAGGTGTTGAGCTGGGCCGGGGAAGGCCGGACCCGTTGGGTCCATGGCCACTGATCGGGGGCAGGGCGACAGAGAAAGGGGGACTGCTCAGTGATTTTTTTTTTTAGAACTTTTATTAATCTGAAGGAGACACGGATTCTTTTTAATTCTTTATCACAAAGCCCTAATAAAATTTCTTTCTCTGAAAGATGTTCTGTAAAAAAAAAAAAAAAAAAAAAAGGATGTTCTGTTTCTGTATTTTGGCTACTTTTTTTGGTTCCAGATTGCCCTGGGTTTGTGTGTTTGGTTTTGTGGAGGTTTTTTGGGAATTTTTTTAATGGCTTAAGGTTATCTCCTGACTTTAAGATATTACAGTATTGCTGTCTTTGTATTATTTTCTTTTGAAAATCTGAGCCATCTGAATATGTTGCATCATTTGCTAATTTGGTAGTTCTTAATATTTCACTTCCTGTCTTTTGGTGGGTGTAGTAGATGGTGGTGTGTGTAGTTCTTTGTTGTCTCGTTGTGTTGAGCCGTTGAGGGCAGGCTGGGATTGAGTTAATTATAGTTTTGTCGATCAGGTCAACTAGGAGGCTGATTTTAGTCTTGTGGGATGGGCAAAGTATAGGAAGTGTATATTTGGTTGGTACTACTGCTGTCTGTTGTCAGATGGGACAAAGAAAAAGGGAAACACGACAAAACCAACAGAAAGTACCAATACCTGTCCCCTCCATCCCAACATTGGATGGTAAAAGAAAATGTGAAAACCAAAACTGAGAGGAATACAAAATGAAGGAGAATCAGAACAAACTAAAACCAAACCAAAACAAACCCAACAATAGCACAAAACCCACCTTTTTGCTGTTACGAAGTTTGTCTTTCATTAGTGTGTGTGTGTGTGTGTGTGTGTGTGTGTGTGTGTGTGTACCGTCAAATTGGATCTGACTGGTACAGGACAAGATTGTGCTTCCTTCTCCAGCAGAGCATCTGGTGGATTTGAACTGCCCACCTCTGGGATTGCAGTGCAGCTTCTTGCCTTTGGGCCACCAGAGCTTGCCGGGGGTTTATCTTTCAATATGGCTTTTCCAGCACTATTTAAATGTGGATAACTGACTCATATGGATGGGTGGGACTTTGTGACTGAGGCTTGTTGGCTTATCCACCAGAAGACTGGCTATCTACTAATCAACAAGAGGATTGGCTAGTCTCACTAATAAATTGAAGAGCTCTAGCTGCAGAGACAGAATTGTTCCCCCAGCCAGAGAAGAGACCTTCCCCAACCCAGTGAAATGTAGGACATGCTTTGGGATGGAAGCAGCAGCCTTGGCTGAAGTGGAGAAGTTGACATGAGATGAGATGAGATGAGATGAGATGAGACCTTGGGGAGGACTTGGCAGGACTGAGAACTTGGTTGGACAGTTGTGTGGAAGAGCCAATATTGACAGGACTGTGAACTTTATTGTACAATTGTGGGTGGGAAGCCAGTATTGGCAGGATTGAGAACTTGGGAACACTTAAAGCCATTAGGCTAAATTTCCAAGTTTCCCTTTGTGAAGTGGATAAAGGTCAGATATAGCATTCCCCATGCGGCCCTTGCTCTTTCTATAGCTGTCACGTTGGAACTGACTCAGCATTCATAGCTGACCCTCCACTGGCTGTTTTGGAGGCTGTAAAGCACATGAGAGGAGACTGCCCACCTTCTGTGGAGCCACTGGTAAATTTGAACCACTGGTAAATTTGAACCACTAGAGAATTAGAATGTTGTTGTTGTTATGTGCCATCGAGTTGCTTGCGACTCACAGCAACCTTATGTATAACAACCCTGAAGACTGCTCTATCCTGTGCCAACTTTATTGTCTCTAACATACCTACCCTCATTACCCCAGTCACTCATTGATGGTCTCCTTCTCTTTCTCTATCCCTCCACCCTTCCAAGCATGATGTCCCTCTCCAAGACTGGTCCCTCCTTGCAGCATGCCAAAAGTATGTCAGACAAGGCCTCAGAATCCTTTCCTCCAAGGGGCAGCCTGGCTTCACCCTCTTCTAGGATGAACCTGTTTGTTTTCCTGGCAGTCCATGGTATATTCAACACTCTTCTCCAGCATCACAGCTCAAAGGCATCAATTCTCTTTCTATCATCCCTAGTCATAGCAAAGAATTGTGAAGACTATGGCCTGGATCAGGTGCACCTTAGTCTCCAGACTGATGATGTTGCTCTTCAGTACTCTGGAGAGGTCCCTACAGCCAACTTTCCCAGTACAACTCATTTCTTGATTTTCTGGCTGCTGGTACCAAGAGTGTTGATTGTGGAGCCAAGCAAACTAAAGCTGTTAACAATCTCAATCGCTTCACCATCTATCATAATGCTGTCAATTGGCCCAGTAGTGAGAATTTTATTTTCTTAGAGGTAAACAAGGGGGGTGGGGACAGGGAGGAAAATGTTCAACAACGAATGAATGGAAATCCAAGTTCTCTATAAACTTTCATTAAAATCTAAAAAACCCCCAAACTTAAAAAAGAATAAAACAAAGGAAAGGAAGGGGGAAAAGAAGAGACTGTTAAGGGAAAGGAAGAAGATATGGGGGAAAAAAAAGAAGTTACAAAAGCAAAATGTAAAATAAACAAAAATTAAAGAGGCTATGGGATATAAACACTGAGAAGGACAAAAAGAGAAGCATTACAGAAGGGTGGATTGTGAACTTGGTTCATATTTTTGTCACTACTGTGGTGGGTAAAGGCAAGATGTCTGTCCTGGAACAGAGTATTTGCCAGTCCTGTAGAAAGTTGGAATTGGGATATCCAGTCAGCTCAGTTTCTGTTCAGCTAAGAGGTGATTGAGGCTCCAATATGCAAGCCAGACTTCCATTCTTGGAATTGTCAGGGGATGGGACACTCAGCCTTGGACAGTTTCTGCTGGCCTCAGGAGTCTAGGCTAGATATCAGGCTAGAGATGGTATCTTTATCAGTCTAGGAAATGGGTACAGGAAGGTACTCTAGAGATGACTAGTGTGAAGAGTTAGTTGGGAGCATGCACTGCTCCCAATTGTGTCCAGTGAGAAGCAAGGACTACAGTCAGAGGTGGTTATCCAAGGGCTGACTCCAAGGCAAGCATGATACAATCTTCCAGCTCTTGGAGGAAAACAGAATTGGAATCCATGTATATGCTCCTGGGGACTTACACAAAATTACATTGGTTGGCCTCAGGTGGCTGTTAAACCACCTGAACCAAGGGAATGCTGCCAGCCACCGAGTGGGTCCTGGTGGTAGAGGAATGTTATTTCCCTGATCTCCAAGAGGGCATGGAGGAAAAGAGGAGAGATTGTACCTTTCTTGACACCAGAGAGGCGCCTTCATTGGGCTGGTAATGCAACTCTTTATGGGCTGTGCTACTAGAGTTCCTTCTAATAGATTAATAGAGGAATTTGCCTTGTCCATTGCTCAGTTATGTTCTTTTGTCCTTCAAAATGTGTTATCTATTCCTGAAGTTTTAGTCTTAATTGTTCTGCATTTCAATTTACTGTTTTTTGTATTGCTTTTAATATTCCATTTCTTTTATCTGTCTTCTGTACTTTTAAAAAGGGAGGAAGGAGTGGGAGTGGAGGGGTGAGGATAGGTAGGGGTGAAACCACAGGATTGCACAGTTAGGTGGGTGGAGGGAGAGGTGAAGCAAATGGGAAGAATCTGGGTGAAAAGATAGGGACATGACGGTCAAGGTCCAATGGTGATTGATTTTATAAAACATGATTTATTAAACAATATGAATGAAGAATAGTGTGAAACACGATGTATATGAACTTTGTAAGCAAACCTATATAAAATTTTAAAAACATTTTTATTTATGCATTGTTGCAAATGCAGCTCTTATTTTATTTTGTTGTTGTAGATCTTGTTTGGTTTTTAATTGTTGTCATACATATAATACCTAATCATATATTTTTATTTTTCTTAATCCATAAAAAAACCCCACTTTTTCACATTTTGATTTTCATTTACATTGTGTTGAATTCATATACATTGTGTTCCATACAATCCTTCATTTACATTGTTTTTCATATAATCAATCCTTCCTAAATACTCTATTCCATATAGTCACTATTGATCTGTATTACACCTTTCAAGTTCCCATTGAATCTTTTCCAATCCTTTACCCTCATCTTCCTCTCAATCTGCCCATTAAACTCTGTTATCCTAGTGATTTCACCCATACCGCATTTTCTGCCCTCTTCCTCCTTCCCCCTTGTTCCCCTCCCTTTTTGGACATTTACACACATTTCATCTTAATAGTTATCCTTCTATTTTTATGTTAATGATCTTATGTAGTACTTGAGACTGCGCATAATAATCTCTAGACTCCCATGTTATATAATATTTTATGAAATCATTGTTCTTTAGTGCTGCATAGTATTCCGTTATGTGAATGTACCAAACTTTCTCAGTTTGTTTGTTTGTTAATGGCTATTTGTGCTATTTTCCATGTTCTTGCTACTGTCAGTAACTGCTATGAACACAGTTGTACAAATCTCCATTTCTGTCTCAGTTATATTTTCCTTGGGGTATATTGCTAGTAGTAGAATAACTGGATCATATGGAATTTTTATGTTCAGTTTTTTTTCAGGAAATGTCAACCTGCCTTCTAGAGTGGTTGTACCATTTTATAGTCCCATCAGCAGTGCATGAGAGTTCTAATCTTTCCACATCCTTTTTAACATTTATTGCTTGCTACTGGGGTGAGTGGTCATTGTTGTTTTGATTTTTTTAATTTTGTTTTGATTTATTGCCAGTGTTTTTGAGCATTTCTTCACTTGACTATTGAGCGTCCAGATGTCTTCTTTTGTGAACAGTCTTTCCATGTCTTTTGCCCATTTTATGATTGGATTATCAGTCTTTTTCTTGTAAAGGCCCTGTCGTATTCTGTGACCTTTCATTATGAGACCCTTATCTAAAATGTCATTGCCAGATATTTTCTCCACGTCTAAGTTTTCTTTTCACTTTATTGGAAAAAGGTTGGGTTTTTTTTTCTTTTTTATTTAATTTATACTAGGTTATTTACAAAATTCAAATACATTGTTTTTCACAACAGATTCTTCTAATTTCCCTCACCCTCCACCCATCAAATTGCACAAACCTCATGGTTAATCCCCGTCCCCCCACATCCTCTTCCCTCTGCTTCCACCCCCCACCCTAATTTTCATACTCATTCTACAATAATGGTTTTGTACAATAATTGTCCTTGTGGCACTAAGTGGGTTCACTCAACACAAGGTTTTCCAGTCCCTCTCAACTTAGGTAATAATTTACAAAATCATTGCTCTTGCATGCTGTGTAGTATTCCATTGTATGAATGTACCATAATTTCTCAATCTATTTGATTGTGGTTGGACATCTGGGAAAAGTTTTTAATGCACACAGGGACTTAATTTTTAGAAGGTCCCATTTGTCAGTTTTGCCCTCTCCTGGTTTTGCACATAGAAAAATAACTATCATTCTTTTTCATTCCTTATCAGAAAGTTCCAATAGCTTTCTTCTGAAAGATTTTCTGGTTCTTTATTTTGGTCATTTTATTTGTGCATATCATCTTGATTTTTTTTTTTTTAGTGATTTGAGTTAACTGTTGCCTCTGAGTCATAGTGGTATTCTTGTCTTTGTATTGTTTTTTGTTTTGGTGAATCTGAATAAGCCTGCCAGTGTTGCACCACTTGGTTTTGTAATTGTGAATGTTTCACCGGTCTTCTGGTGGGTCTAATAGAGAATAGGATAGAGATATGTGTGTAATTTCTTCTCTGTTGGCTTACAGCACTTGAGGGCAGACAGGGTCAGTGTTCGTTGCAGTCTTTCCTTGATTAGGTGGAATGGAAGCTGATCTCTGTTCTTGCCAGATGGATGAAGTTGCAAGAGGTTTGAGTATGACTGTATTTTGTTGCTATCTATTACCAGATTGGAGAAAGAAAACAGGAAACAAAACAAAAGCAACAAAGTAACCCCAAAACAAAACCAGGATAGGACAGTATAAGAAAATAAAAACAAAAATTGAGAGAGGTACAAAAGGAAAAAGAATCAGAATAGAAAGGGAAAGGAGAGAGGGGGAATAAAAGTCCAGCAAGGGAACCTAAAAATGTTAGAAGAGAAGGTGGAAGAAATGGAAAAACCACATTATTTTAAAAAAAGATAATAAGCAAACAAAAAATCCAAAAAGCAATGGGAAGGGAAAAAAGAAAAGGGAGGAGAGTGGGCTGGGTGCTTGATTGGTGTTCTTGCCTCTGCTTTAGTGGGTAGAGGTTAAGGTGTACCTGGTCTGGACAGCTGTTGGGGTTTTTTGTTTTTTTGGGGTTTTTTTTGTCCAACAGCAGTTTCTCACTGATTTCACATGCAAGCAAGATTTTGCTGAAGATTATCCAAGAACGACTGGAACAGCACATCAGCAGAGAACTACCGGAAGTCCAGGCTGGGTTTAGAAGGGGTCGTGGTACTAGGGATATTGTAGCTGATGTTAGGTGGATCTTAGCTGAAAGCAGGGAATACCAGAGGAATGTCTATCTGTGTTTC
>NW_006399928.1:4818118-4824243 GCF_000299155.1 Elephantulus edwardii | reverse complement strand
GGACATCATGCTTGGGAGGGTGGAGGGACGGCGCAGGAGGGGAAGGCCCTCCATGAGGTGGATTGATTCAGTGACTGGGATAATCGGGATGGGAGTGTCAGAGACAGTGCGATTGGCACAGGATGGAGCAGAGTTTAGGGCTGTTGTACATAGGGTCGCTATGAGTCGCAAGCGACTCGACGGCACATAACAACAAGAGAAGTTTGGGATTAGGATGCCCAGCTGGGTTAGAATATTTGCACATTTGAGAGGTGGCCAAAGCCCCCAAATGTAAGTAGAGCTAAGGATGGCATCTCTTCTGGTTTAGGGTGGTTCACCTAGCTAGGGATATTGTCCTAGCCAGTCCAGGGTTTAGATGCAGGCAACATACCCAAGCAGAGATGGCTAGCATGATTACCAATCTGAGATGGCCAAAAATGGTACATTATGTGGAAGTTGGGGTAAGGTTTAAAGATTACATCAGGGCAAGAGTTTTAAGGGTTCATCTGCCCTCCATGGCTTCAGAAGGCATGTTGTTGTTACGTGCCATTGAGTGGTCTACAACTCATAGAGATCCTATGAATAATAGCCCTATCCTATAAACCCTGCCCTATCCTGAGCCAATCTCAGTCTCCTGACACACCTGCCTCCATTACCATAGTCAGTGTATCAATCCATCTCATCCAGGGTCTTCCTCTCCTGCACTGACCCTCCACCCTTCCAAGTGTGATGTCTTCTCTAAGAACTAGTTCCTCCTTGTAATATGCCCAAAGTATGTGAGATGGAATTACAAAATCTTTGAATCCAAGGGGCAACCTGGTTTCACCCTCTCCAAGACAGACTTGTTTGTTCTCTTGGCAGTATGTTTGATTCTCTTTTCCAGCACAATACCTCAAAGACATCAATTCTTCTGTCATCCTTATTCACTGTCCAGCTCTTTAGTGCATAACAGGTAATTATGAAGACTATGGCCTGGATCAGGTGCACCTTAGTCTCTAGAAGGACATCGTTTCTCTTCAGTGCTCTGGAGAGGTTCCTGACAGCAGGCTTTTTCAGTGTAACTTCTCTTTTGATTTCTTGGCTGTTATTTCGGATGTGGATGGCCAATCCCTTGTCCTAGTCTGTATTAATTTGGATGCTCAGCTTTAGTACAATATCTGACAGACAAGCATTTTACCCTAAAGAGCAGATGAAAAATCCTTCCCCATTACACAACTAACAGATTTGATCTTGGTCCTACCCCCTTCACCATGTGTGTCATGTCCCCTTGCACCACCCTGCCAGCACTCCCCTCTAGCCCCTTGCTTCACCAGCACACTTCTCTCCTGTCTACCAACTAATACCTGATATGATGGCTCAGGCCTCCAGCAATTTCTTTTTTTCTAAATTTTATTTTATTAATTTTAATGAACATTTACACAGATTTTGGATTTTCATTCATTCATTCATTCATTGTTGCACTTTTTTTCTTTACCCTCTTACCCCCAGTTCGCTTCTCTCTTTGAAAAGCAAAAGATAAACTTCTTCGTTGGTATACAATCCCCTCCCCCCAACCTCGATGCTGCCCCCATCCGCCATCCCGCCCCAAATACACTCCACTATGCAACCTTAATTCTGGATTCCTGTGATAATTATAATATGCTATCATATATCACTTTTAAACTGTTCTCTGCTGATAATCTCTCGGCAGGTCCAACAGGATGCAAGTCTAAGCATGGATGGCTAGCATGAAAAGACACTGCCAATCTAAGATGCCCAAGGATGGTACATTATGTGGATGTACCTTTCAACCTTGGCTTAAGGTTTAAAGATTATATCAGAGCAGTAGTTTTAATTAAGGGTTCATTTTCCTTTTATGACTTCAGAAAGCATAAAGTCCATGCAAATTGTAGTATTTTTATTTTCTGAAGCAATATCTTTATTTTATAA
Source organism: Elephantulus edwardii (assembly GCF_000299155.1). NCBI lineage: Eukaryota > Metazoa > Chordata > Mammalia > Macroscelidea > Macroscelididae > Elephantulus > Elephantulus edwardii. The sequence continues at coordinate 4,822,335 of NW_006399928.1, read as the reverse complement.
ATGTGGGTAGATATTACTTTTATAAATATGGGTAGGTTACACTTCTAGCCAATTCCTTGGAGCTCTGGTGGCCTAGTGGTAAGAAGTTGCATTGCAAACTCAAAGGCAAGTGGTTCAAATCTAATAGCTGCTCTGTGAGAGAATATGGGCACACTCCTGTTGTGCAATTTATAGCCTCTGAAAACCTGCCGGAGGTTCAGCAACTCAGTGGTTCCAACTCAATGGCACATAACAACCACCAACACCACAACCAGTTCTCATTTATGGTCAGTAAAGAACACAATGGCACACTTTTCTGTTGACATTTAACTTAGTCTGAATGTCAACTTTTAAAACTCACATATTTAAGTATACCAAATCTTATCTCTGTTAAGCCTCCAAGACTGATCCAATGTGAGAACCATTTATTACTAGCTTTTATGTTAGTGGTCATATATCATAATTGTCTTTTGTGGCTGACTTATGTCACTCAGCACAATATGTTTTACTTTCATACATGTTGAGCAGTATTTCATTAATTCTTGATCATTTTTTTAGTTATGACTGTATTAGAATTCACTGATGGGCACTTGGATTGTTTCTAACTCCTTGTTATTATAAATAGTGCTTTAATAAACATGAATGTCAGTATGTTGGCTTATACTGAACTTTTTATTTCTCTGTATATAAATCTAGTAATGGGGTTTCTGGATTCAAATGATATTTCCTATTTCTAACTTTTAAGGAAATGCCAAATTGCTTTCCATAGTGGTTGCACCATTTAAAATTCCTAACGATTTATCAGAGTTCCAAATCTCTCCACATCCTCACCAGCATTTGTTGTTTTAGTACCTTACTGAACATTGTTAATTTTGTTGTGGTAAGGTGCTATTAACACTGTTTTATTTACATTTCTCTGATAGCTAATGATCTTGAGCATTTATTTTTGTTTGTTGACCATCTGAATGTCTGGGGCTATGTCTGTTCAGGTCCTCTGCCCATTTTGTGATTGAATTGTCTCTTTCTTGTTGAGGTGTTGGAGTTTTAATAAAGTTTAGAGATGAGTCCCTTGTCAGATGTATCATTACCAAATATGTTTGTCGAATCTGTAAATTCTCTTTTTACTATCTTTTTAATTGTGATTTTAACGTCCTGGTACGCTGGCCTGGGTTTTTAAAAATTCATTTGGCACTGAGGTCTTTGGTTGAAGGTGCATGTGTCTAGCTGTTGGATTTTAAAAGGTGAGTTCACCTTGTTTTGGCTGAAGGTTGGCTGTTGGACGGGTTTGTTTGGTTTTCCTTTGTTCACAACCCTGTGTGAGCGGATTGGATTGGTTTTGGCTGGCAGTGAGCTGTGGGCTGGGGGTAGGGTGGGGCTCTGTTGGAGCCAATCAATGCTGGCCTGTATTTAAAAAAAAATTAATTTGGGCCCTCAGGCCTGGTGTTAATTTGTGTTTATAATGAACATCCTCTTAAGTGGTACAGCACTGCTCTGTTAATTTGCTATACTGAGGAAACTTGGGATTGCTCTGATACTTACTCAGTGCTCTGTCATTGGTGTCTCAAATGCATTGTGGTTACCCATGGTGAACAGTGTTTGGTGGAACTCCCAGATAAAGACAGGCTTTAGAAGCAGGAGTGACATCTACTTCCTAAACAACATGCCTCTGGAAACTTATTAATTTAGAGAAACACCAGTAGTTATAGAACAGGTCTTTTGTTCATAGGGTCGCTATGAGTCATGATTAACTTGACGACACTTGGACATTCTCCTCCCTACACCCTCACCCCCAATTTCATGTGTGTATATACATATTAATTTGCTCACAAAGTTCATATATATATATATTTTCCATATTATTCTTCATTCATATTGTGTTTCATACAATCATTAACATGCATTATGTTTTATAAAATCAATCACCATTGGACCTTACCTATCATTACCCAATCTTTTCATGTCCCTGCTGGATCCTTCCCATTTCCTTCACCCCCTCACTCCACTCACCAAACTGTAACCCTGTGGTTTCACCCCTACGCATCCTCACGCCTCTGCTCCCACCTCTTTCCCTCTTATGTCCCCATACATGTTTTACTAGTTATCTTTCTATTTTTACAGAAATGGTCTTATGCAATATTTGTCCTTATGAGACTTAGTTTACTCAGGTTAATGCTCTCCAGACTCTCCCAAGTTATGTAGTATTTTTAAAAATAATTGTGGAGAATTCCTTTGAATTATATAAGGATTTGGTTTTAAGACTATCAGTCATCTAATTTATCCTCTATTGATTGTGGATACTCTATTTAAGCTATAGCTTAAGATGCTTACATTTCCCCCCAGTATTTTCTTTGATGACCTTTATAGTTTTAGGTTGTTCTGAGATCTTTGATCCATCTCAAATACAGAGACTTAGGATTTCCAGTCATTCATTGTTACACTTCTCCCCCCCCCCCCCCTCCCGCCCCAATTCACTCTTCTCCTTGAAAAGTAAAACTTCAATGTTATGCAATCCCTCCCCCCAAAGTCCACTCCACTATGCAACCTTTACTCTGGACTTCTGTAATAACAAGAATACCTATTCCCCTTTAAACAGTCTCTTCTCTGTTTCAGTGCAATATACATCATTCCTCCCCTCCTTTTCTGTCTTCCCTCAACCCTGGTATCAGTCCTGTTTTACAACAGTGGCCCTCTGCAATATTTGTCCTTTTGTGACTGAGATATTTCACTCAGCATAATGTCCTCCAGGGTCATGCATTTTGCATAATAATTCATGAGTTCCATGTTTTTCAGTGCTGCATAGTACTCCATTGTGTGAATATACCAGAGCTTCTCTATCCATTCGTTTGTTGATGGGCAAAGTATGGATTTTTTTTTTAAAAAAAAAACACCACCACAAAAACATCCCATGGAATTCAAACTATATTCTTTCATAAATCTGGGTTTCCATAATGGGATTTATTACTGCAGGATGAAGGGAGGGAAACAAAGTTAATAGACTCTTTAAAGGTGGTGCAACAGTGTGGCTGCAGACTGGCTGCCTGCAACCCCTTGAGCTGGGAGAAGCACAGCAATGCCCAATATCCAGGCCACAACAGGCCAGTACACCTCATGTATGGGTCTTGTTCCAGTTTTTTGTAGATGCTGTTGTTAGGTGCTACAGAGTTGACTGCGACTCATAGCAACCCTATGAATAGTGGCACTGAACCCTGCCCTATTGTGTGCCATCTTCATCTCTGCTATACTTGAGTCCACTGTTAAAGTCACTGTATCAATCCATCTTGTTAAGAGTCTTCTCTCTTATGCTGACCCTCCACCTTTCTAAGTTTGAAGCCCTTTTTCAAAGAGTAACCTCTCCTAACAACATGCCTAAAGTACGTAAGACAGTGTGTAGCCATCCTTGCCTCTAAGGAGCACTGTGGCTGTACTTTCTCTAAGACTTATCTGTTCTTTTGGAAGTCACTGGAACATTGAGTACTTGCTTTTCTTTAACACCACAACTCAAAGGCATTGATACTTCTCTGTCATCCTTAGTCAGTCATTGTCCAAATTTCAGATGCATAGCAAATAACTGAAAATATCATGGTTTGAATCAGGCTTATCTTTAGCCAACACTGTTGAGGAAACTGTCTTTTCCCCACTTAATGAATCTCATCTCTCTATTAAAGAGTAGGTGTCCATAGGTTGATGAATTTCTCTTGGTTATCAATTTTATTTCTTTGGTCATCCTACCTGTCATCGTACCAAATACCACATTGTTGTGCTTACTGTGACTAGTAATGTTGTTGTTGTTGTTGTGTGCCGTCGAGTCATAGCGATCCTATGTACAACAGCTCTAAACTCTGCTCTGTCCTGTGCCAATCTCACTGTCTCCGACACACTCAACCCGACTGCCCCAGTCAGCAAATCAATCCATCTCCCAGAGGGCCTTCCCCTCCTGCGCCTGCCCTCCACCCACCCAAGCATGATGTTCCTCTCCAAGGACCGATCCCTCCTTACAACATGACCAAAGTATGTCAGACAAAGCCCCAGAATCCTTGCCTCCAAGGAGCAGCCTGGTTTAACCCTCTCCAAGATGAATCTGTTTGTTTTCTTAGCAGTCCATGGCACCCTCAGCACTCTTCTCCAACACCGAAGCTCAAAAGCATAAATTCTCCTTCTATCCTCCCTGGTCATTGCCCAGCTCTCTGACGCATAACAAGTGACTGCAAAGACCATGGCCTGTACCAGATGCACCTTAG
>NW_006399928.1:4815829-4816643 GCF_000299155.1 Elephantulus edwardii | reverse complement strand
CACTCTTATTGATTGTGCTTGGCCGTACATGTTCATATCCTTGAAGATGTATCATGGGGGTGTTGCAACCTAGAAGACACAAATTTAACAAGTTAGTAGTTGTAGTCATCTTTTATCATTTTCTTTGTAAAGATTTTTTTATATCTCTGGTTAGATTTATTCCTAAATATCTCATCTAATGGGTAGCTATTGTAAATGGCATTGATTTCCTTATTTTCTGAAGAAAGTTCTCTTTGTTATTGTAGAGAAATCCAACTGATTCGTCTATATTGATCTTGTGCTTACTTTACTAAATTGTGCCATTAAATCTAGTCATTTGTCTTGCCAAGTCTTTGGGATTTTCTGTATCATATCTTCTGTGAATAGTGATAGGTTTTCTTATTTTTTTTTTGCTAAGTTAGATGCCATTTATTTCTTTTTCTTGCCTTATTTCTCTGGCCAGGACTTGCAATACAATAATGGCTAGGAATAGTAATAAAGGGCAAGCTTGTCTGAGTCCTACTTGGGACAGGAATGCTTTTACTCTCTCTCCATTGGTTTGTATATATACTTTAATTATACTGAACAGTTCCCCTTTTATTTCTATTTTCTTGTGCATTTTTATCAGGAAAGGATGTTGAATTTTGTCATGCCTTTTTATACAACAATTGAGATAATCACATTCTTTTCCTTTGTTTTACTGGTATGGTGGATGACACTGTTTTTTTATTATTATTATTATTTTTGTGTGAGTGTACCATCAAATCAGATCTGACTGGTACAGGAGGAGATTGTCCCTCCTTACCCGGCAGAGCATCTGGTGGATTCGAACCGT
>NW_006399928.1:4810647-4814249 GCF_000299155.1 Elephantulus edwardii | reverse complement strand
CACTGTTGGTGGGAGTGTAAAATGGTGCAACCCCTGTGGAAAGCAGTATGGCGCTTTCTCAAAAAGTTGCAAATAGAGATACCATTTGACCCCGCAATACCACTAATGACAGATGATTTTTGTTTATGTTGCTTTACAAATTTATGCATCTATGTTTATGAGTGATTTTGGTCTAGAATATACTTTTTTTTTAAGTGGTTTCTTTGCCTGTAGATGTTGTATACCATTGAGTTGGGACCAACCCATAGCTGACCTTCCAGCAGGTTTTCAGAGGCAGTAATTGCACATCCTTCTTCTGTAAAGCAACTGGCAGATATTTTTTATACATTTTTTTTTATTGTTTAAATTAAGCAGAATAAAATTAGAATGAGGTTTCAATGGTACATTCATTTCAGGCATAATTTTTTTAAAAGTTGAATTATTTTTTAAATAAATAGTAATAAGATAATTATTAATGGAAAGAACTTGAATTGTATACAAATTTTTTATTCTAAATAATAGTGTGGAAGCTGCTTTAGACCCAGTCAAATATTTGGAGACTGAGTAGAGTTCAGGGCTGGAATTCCATTATCCTTTTCAAAGTTAATCAGGAATTTTTCTGCTGAGAATTTTAGTACCTATATCTTTAAATGAATACAGTGCCTTTTGAAGAACATTGCTGTTCTTTCCTGATGCTCAGATATCTCATCCAACCCATAAAAGTAGTGTATGATACTTTATCTGGTATAATTTGTCTATATTATCACTTTTCATTTCAATCTAATATAAAATTTTTATGTCTTATCCTCCCATATGCCTCCAGAAACTGTATGAACTTTGATAAATGTCGATAGTTGTAGAGGAGCTTCAGGCCTTTTGTTCATAGGGTTGCTATGAGTCATGCTTGACTTGAAGGCAATCTACAACAAACAACATCATCTTCCGCTAGTATCTTTTTTAAAAAATCTTTTTATCTTTTAGATTTTAATGAACGTTTATACACAATTTGCATTTCCATTCATTCATTGTTGCATGTTTTCCTCCCTGCTCCCCCAGTTTGCTTTTCTCTTTGAAAAAATTCTTTCATTACTGTACAATACCCCCCACCCCCTTCCCAAAGTATATTAATGAGACATTTTTAATTTAAAACATCAATGTACTCACAGTACTTAGCATAAGAATTTGCATAGAAGAAGAGTTAAACGGAATTAGGGAATCCTAATTATTAACTTCCATTCTCCCCCATGTATCATGACTATTTTATCATGACTATTTGTGAGGACTTTTGTTTTCATGATAAGCATTCTTTCTTAATTATTAATGAACATATGAGTAAATCATCATAAGATCTTATTGAAAAGCAAAATCTAGGCGAGTTCTGGTGGTCTAGTGGCAAGAAACTGCACTGCAATCCCAGAGGTATGCAGTTTGAATCCAAAAGATACTCTGCTGGAGAAGGAGCGACAATCTCCTCCTGTACCTGTCAGATCCGATTTGACGGTATACAATAATAATAATAGAAAAGCAAATTCTAATTTCTTAGGCCTCGGGTGGACCTGATATCCTACATTTCTAGCCAGCTCTTTGATGATAGTCAACAAGACCTCCTGGTAGACACTTGAATTTTAGGCCAAGCCCTTGTCTCCATTTTAGAGACAAACTGGCAGATTTGAACTGCGTGCCTTTGGGACTGCAGCACAGATTCTTACTACTAGGCCACCAGAGTTCCCTAGCTTTGATATTAGTGTAATACTTGCTTCACAGAATGAGTGCAGGAGTATCCCATTCCCCCCCCACCCCATATTCTGAATTAGCTTGAATAGAACTAGTATCAAACTAGTGTCTTCTGTCAATGCTTAGATGAATTTAACAGTGAAACCATCTGGGCCAGGACTTTTTTTTTTGGCGGGGGGGGGGTATGTTTGACTGGCTCAATTTCTTCTTTTATGATGATTCTGTTTCAGTTTTTTATCGGGGGGGGGGAGAGTTAAAGGTTAGAATTCAGATTAATAACAAAACCCAGTCAAGATAGCTCCCAAAATATACACACAGTCACCTCAGCTTAGAGCTTCATGGCTCTAATTGTCCAACAAAGTTCTCAGTCCTGCCAACATTGGCTTCTCTCACCCCAAATTCCCATCTTACATCCAGTTCTCCAGTTCAGCCATTGCTGTTGCTGCTGCCATCCCCAACAGGTTGGGGGACATCTCTCTTCTCTCGCTAGGAGAAGAATCTATTCTGGTGTGGGAGAATTCCTTCTGTGAGGGGAAGAATTTGCGAATTTTATTGATGGGGAGTTTTTCCATGATCTGTTCAATGCTTTCCCCCAACCCCTTATCCCTCCCCCCAGCACCTTTTCTTGTAATAAGTCTGTTCAAATTCTCTACCTGTTCATTTATGTGAGTTTCTAAAAATTTGTCCATTTACTCTTAAAATTTAAAATTTATTATCGTTCTTCGTAGTATCCTGATAGTATTCTTTTCATTTCAGTCAATTCTATTGTGATGTCACTCTTTTGAATTTCTTTTTTTAGGGGGGGTTTCACATTTGCTGATTTTTACTCATAAACTGTTTTTCAATACAATTTACATCCTCATCCACATTTCCATCCTGATTATACAGATGCTAGTGGCAGAAAGGCCTGGGATAAATAGATCCAAGGGAGAGGGTAAGAGGCAATGCTGTAAAGCTATGTGCATGCACAGGCTCTAAGAGGGAGAGGGGGAAGAGTGTCTTGGGAGTAAACTCAAGGTAATTAGACAGTTTCAGCTCAAGTTTGTTCAGTCATCCTTGTCTTTTGCTCCATGTTTCAGGATGCGTGTGAACTTGATTTTTTTTTCCAATTGAGCTTCTCATCCTCCTCCTCTGTAAAGTGGTCCCCTATGGTGGTCAGCAGCTCTCTCAGGTAGTCTTCCTGAATGGCACCTGTTGCTTCTGCATCAAAGCAGGCAAAAGCATTTCTGATGACATCCTCTGGATCTGTCCCATTGAGCTTCTCCCTAAACACCATGAGGACCATGGTAAAGTTGATGGGCCTCATTCATCATGGCTTCCAGGTATGCATCCATTGGATTCTTCCATAGAGAGGCGACCATATTATGCAAATCCTCCTTGTTGATGAAGCCATCTCTCTTCTGGCCAAACATGTTGAAGGCCTCTTTGAACTCCTGAATCTGGGACTAATCAAACATGAGAAACACGTTGTGTGCTGAGGGCGCTTCTTGGTGGTCTTGGTCTTTGCATTTTTGCTCGACATAGTGGCTGTTTAATTCGTCAGATGCCTGGACAGGGCTGCGGTACTCTTTTAATTTCTTATTTGAGTTATCTGTGCCTTCTCCTTATTTTTGTTTGTTAGATTTGCCAGAGGCTTGTCTATTTTATTACTTTTCTCAAACAGTCAGTTTCTAGTCTTTTTAATGTTTTTCTATTTTCTATGTAATATATTTATGCTCTATATTTTTTCTTTTCTATGCAGGCTTTGCTTGCTGTTCTTTTTCCATTTGTTAAAAAGGTTGAGTTAAAGTGTTGTTTGTTGTTGTTATGTGCCGTCGAGTCGTTTCCGACTCATAGCGACCCTATGCACAACAGCCCTAAACCCTGCTCTATCCTGCGCCAACCGCACC
>NW_006399928.1:4789735-4808742 GCF_000299155.1 Elephantulus edwardii | reverse complement strand
AATCAGCCCCCGGCCTAGTTTTCACAGCTGATAATGAGCTTCTCCAGCGGTTCCTTCCACAGATGTAGTCGATCTGATTCCTATGCATACCATCAGGTGAAGTCCATGTGTATAACCTGCGATGAGTTAAAGTATTAATTTTAATTCCTTGTTCTTGATGTATTTGTTGCTATAAATTGTCCTTAGACTACAGTTTTTGCTGTTTACCAAAGATTTTGATGTTATTTTTTCCCCAGAAACTTTTAATATTTTCTTTTTTTTAGGGTAAAATAGTAAAGATAGATTTATTAGAAAGTTAAATCTCCAAAGGGATAGACCTCTCCCCTTGAAAGGCAACATGGAGGAGACAGACAAAACATAAAAAAATAAAAATGGGTCGTTGTTATGTGCCTTCTGGTTACTTGCAACTCATAGCGATCCTATGTACAACAGCCCTAAACCCTGCTGTGTCCTGTGCAAATCTCACTGTCTCTGACACACCCACCCCGATTACCCCAGTCACTGAATCAATCCACCTCCTAGAGGGTGTTCCCCTCCTGCGCTATCCCTCCACCCTCACAAGCATGATGTCCCTCTCCAAGGACTGGTCCCTCCATACAACATGCCCAAAGTATGTCAGACGAAGCATCAGAATCCTTGTCTCCAAGGAGTAGCTCGGTTTAACCCACTCCAGGGTAAACCTGTTTGTTTTCTTAGCAGTCCATGGTACATTCAATACTCTTCTCCAGCACCAGAGTTCAATGGCATCAATTCTCCTACTATCCTCCCTAGTCATTGTCCACCTCTCTGACGCATAACAAGTGACTGCAAAGACCATGGTCTGTATCAGGTGCACCTTAGTCTCCAGAGTGGCACCATTGCTCTTGAGTACTTTAGAGAGGTCCCTAACAGCAGACTTTCCCATTTCCTGTCTGCTGGTGCCAAGACTGTTGACAGTGGAGCCAAGTAAACTAAAGCTGTGAACAATCTCAATCTCTTCACCATCCATCCTGATGCTGTCACTTGGTCCAGTGGTAAGAATCTTTGTCTTCTTGATATTGAACCTCAATCCTTTTTATAATAAAACTTTTATTTTATACTGTTATCTTGTGGTAAGAAGCTGTGCTGCAATCCCGAAGGCATGCAGGTAGAGGCCAGCAGCTGCTCCCTGAGATAAAGTTGGGCAATCTCCTCCCATGATTCACGGACTCTGAAAACCCACCAGAGGATCAGCTATGGGTCGGTTCCGACTATATGGTACACAACAACAACAACAACATACTTAAGAGGGAGCTATGTTGGCCTAGAGGTAAGAAGCTGTGCTGTAATCCCGAAGGCATGCAGTTTGAGGCCACCAGCTGCTCCGCAGAAGAAGGATGAGCAACCTCCCTGAGTCATAAGGAAAAGGGGATGGCGTATTCTCTTAGCTACTTCCTGCTGAAAAGGGACGCTGTGGGTTTCAGGGTGAAGATCTTCTCTCACTACTCTAAAGGGCCCCTTTGGCAGTAGGAAACACATAGACTATTATGGAGATTGATTTTGGAATTTAGATGCACTCTTATTGATTGTGCTTGGCCGTACATGTTCATATCCTTGAAGATGTATCATGGGGGTGTTGCAACCTAGAAGACACAAATTTGACTAACAAGTTATAAGTACATGAGTCCAAAAATTATGGAAAAGTAAAAGAAAAGATTCTTTCATTGTTTTACAAACCCTCCCCCAGGTCCCCTCCACCATGTAGCCCTCGCTCTAGTCTCCTGTGATGACAGAGATACCTAGTTATATATCTCTTTTAAACAGTTTTCTCCCTCCTCTGTTTCAGTACAATGGAATATTATACAACACCAAAAAACAAAGAACTTATGCAATATTATACAAAATAGGTGACCCTGAAGAACATTATGCTAAGTGAAATATCTCGGTCACAAAAAGACAAATACTGCATAATGCCACTGTTATAAAACAGGACTTGCATGGGGGTTGGGGGGAAACTAAGAAAAGAGGGGATAAATAAAGTACACGGCATTGAAACAGATGAGGGAGAGAATTGTATAAAAGGAATATATGATTAGGTATTATTGGCATGACAATAGTCCAGAGTAAGAGTTGCATCATAAAGTGGTCGGGGGTGGGGGACTCTGTAACAATAAAAGACCTTTTTTTCCAAAGAAAAGGAAAATGTGTAGCAATGAATGAATGGAAGTTAAAAAAACAAAACAAAACCCAACCTGATTTGTTAACTTTCACTAAAATCACAATAAAAAGTGAAAACTTATTAAAAAATAAAAGAAGATAGGCAGTCACTTCCACTGTGACATGCAGCCACTGAAAAATCCGCTGGTGGATCAACTCTGAATTGGGTCTTAATAGATGGTACATATCAATACAGTAGTGTTATTTATTTTCCATGTACTTGATGATCTCATTAATTGCTAATTTTATACCATTGTAATATGAGAAGATGCTTTGTATTATTTCAGTGTTTCTAAATTTATATGTCTAGGACATCTGAGTGTTTAATTGTTTAATTCTTCTATATCTTTCTTAAGTTTCTTTTTAGTTATTCTGTCCTTCATTGAAAGTGGTGTATTGAAGTCTCTGACTGTTTTTCTTTTGCATCTACTTCAGGTGTCTTGCTCTGTCATTAGGTGCATAAATATTAATTATAGTTATAACCTCCTTTCAATTGACCCTTTGATCATTATTTATAGTCCTTCTTATGCTTGTTTTTGTCTTTATTTTTTTATTATGATTGTTACAAAAGTTTATAAAAGCTTGAGTTTTCATTCATTCATTGTTGTTGGTTTGTTGTTTTTTTTTTTTTTTTTTTTTTTTTTTTGTCAACCACAGAAATCCATCTTTATTTTATTTAACATGCTTCATGGGCCCCTTCCCACTGTATACCCAAGGTCTTTGTGCCATTCTGTGGGGCCTCTGACATCTGTGCAATATCCTGTGTGCCTGGTGCCAAAATATATGATGAGGTGTACATGGAGGAGGGCTGTGGATGTAGACGTGTCCCTCCCAGACACTACCCACTGTGTGCCCTCAGCCTCGCAAGCATCTATGTGTGCTTGTCCTTGAACAAGTAGATGCTGATGAGGTAGCCCAAGTCAAAAATGACACAGAGAAGGACAAATCCAAGCACTGTCTTCAGGACAATGCCCAGTTTGCCTGTGCACAGCTTCTGGCAAACCCTCTTAGGCATCTCGTCTTATACAGGATCACCTCAGATCTGCTGTCCTTCCTCTGGGTGTACTGGATTTCACACTCCTGGGTCTGTGTGCTCTGTCTGCTGCAGCTCCTCAGTGTCCATTCATTCATTGTTACACATTTTCCTCTCTTCCCTCCCCACTCTTCCGGTCTACTTTGTAATGTACCTCTTTTTCCAGATTGTTAATTATCAAACACAGTGCCTAACCATATGTTCCTTTCAAAGTCCTTTCCTTTATCTGCTCCAGAGTCCCTTCATCTGCTCCAGTGCAGTGTTCATTACCTATCTACTCTTTTCCTGTTTTCCCCCAACCCTCTATGTCAGTATTATTTTATTACAGTGATGTTAGGCAGTATTTGTCCTTTTGGGACTGAGATATTTCACTCAGCATAATGTATTATAGGCTCACTCATGTTGTGTAATGTTTCACAAGTTCTTCATTGGTTTTTAATTCTGTGTAATATTCCATTGTGTGACTGTATCACAGTGTTTCTATCCATTCGTTGATGGGCAGTTGATTTGCTTCCATCTCTTCACTATTCTGAATAATAACACAGTAATAAACAAGGGTGAGGGAGCTCTGGTGGCCTAGTGGCAAGAGGCTGCATTGCAATCCTGAAGGCATGCTGTTCAAGGCCACCAGCTGCTCTGTGGGAGAAGAATGTGCAATCTCCCCCAGAGCAATTAACTGCTTCAGAAAACCCACCTGGAGGGTCAGCTATGGGTCAGTTTTCTGACTCGACAGTATACAACAGCAACAAACATGCGTGTGCATACATGTGTATGAGTTGTCACTCTGGTTTCTTTAGGGTATATTTCCAGTAATGAGATAGCTACATCAAATGATATTTCTAACTTTTTGAGAAAGTGCTAGACCACTTCCATAGTGGATATGCCATTTTACCTTCCCACCAGCAGTGAATAAGAGCTATAATCTCTCCACAACCTCATTTGTTGTTTGCTATCCTATTGAACTTTACTGTTACTGGGGTGAGATCATAGTTGTTTTGATAGACAGGGATTTTGAACATTTCTTCATGTTTGTTGCTCATCTGAATTTCTTCTTTGGTGAAGTATCTATTCTATCTTGTGCCTGTTTTACATTTGTATTGTTTGCCTTTTTCTTGTTGAGGTTCTGGAGTATTATATAAATTTTAGATCTGAGTCCTTTATCAGATATGTCATTTCCAATTATTTTTTTCCCAGTCTATGGGTTTCCTTTTTTACCTTGAAGTGTTTTAATATGTATAGGGCTTTGAGTCTTAGAAAGTCCCACTCATATATATTATCCTTTCCTGGTTGTGGGTTTTTCATTATGCTTCGAAAACTGTTCATGCTGTGGATTTGGGCTTTTAGAATTGTTCCTAGCTTTCCTTTGGTGAGTTTTATAGTCTTTGGCTTTACATTTAGGTCTCTGATCCACCTTGAGTTTGGTTTTGTGTATGGTGTGAGGTGTGGGTCTTGCTTAAGTTTTCTGCAGATGGTTTTAAAATTTTGCCAGCACCATTTGTTAAACAGGCTGTCATTTCCCCACTTAAATGATTTTTTTCCCATTCTCAAAGATCAGTTGACCGTAGGTGGTTTTTGTTATTATGTACCATTGAGTTGCTCGCAAATCATAGTGACCCTATGTACAACTACTCTGAACCCTGCCATATCCTGAGTCAATCCATCTCATCCAGGGTCTTCCTCTCCTGCACTGTCCCTCCACTCTTCTAAGCAGGATGTCCTTCTCCAAGGACTGGGAATGTACCCTAAGTATATGAGACGGAGCTTCAAAATCCTTACCCATAAAGAGCAGCGTGGTTCTACCCTCTCCAAAACAGACCTGTTTGTTCTTTTGGCAGTCCACAATATGTTCAGCACTCTTTTCCAGCACCACAACTCAAAGGCATCAATTCTTCTGTCATCCTTAGTTATTGTCCAGCTATTTAATGCATAGCAAGTAATTGCAAAGATCATGGCCTGGATCAGTTGCACCTTAATCTCCAGACTGACATCATTGTTCTTCAGTACTCTAGAGAGCTCCCTGGCAGCCAATTTTCCTAGGACAATTTGTCTTAATTTTCTGACTGCTAGAGCCAAGAGTGTTGATTGTGAAGCCCAACAAGCAGAAATGGTTAACATTCTCAATCTCTTTTCTGTCTTCCATGATACTGCCAGTTGGCCCAGTGGTGAGAATCTTTGTTTTCTTGATGTTGAATTAAAATCTCTATTGCAGCAAAACCCCCAGTTTCAGCAAGCAAGGTTGTATCTACATAACACAGGTTGTTGATGAGACACATTGCTCCTCATATTTAGTTTTCCTATCCATAAGCATGGTATATTCCATGAAGAAATAAACCTCTCTTGAAACAAATGAGAATGAAAACACAACTTAATAAAACCTCGAGGAAACAGCCAAACAGTACTTAGAGGTCAGTTCATACCAATAAGCACATCAAAAAGAAAGCAAGAAAGTCAATTATTTAAACCCAACATCTCCAACAATTAGAGAAAGAACAGCTACAAAACCTGGCAACCTTTAAAAGAAAGGAAATTATAAAAATCAGGGCAGAAATAAATGGAATAAAAAATGGAAAAACAATTGAAACTCCCAAAAAAATCAGAGTTGGTTCTCTGAAAAGGTCAATAAAATTGACAAACCACTAGCAAAGCTAACAAAGGAAAAGAAAGAAAAGACACAGATAATCCAAATAAGAGATGAAAAGGGCAATGTCACAACAGAACCAACTGAAATTAAAGTTTAATAATGGAATTTTATAAAAAAACTAAAATATGAAAACCTAGTGGAAACTCACAATACACCCAAACTGACACAGATGGAAATAAAATACCTGGACAGACCCATCACAAAAGAAGAAATTGATCAAGTCATAAAAATCCTTAAAACAACAATGCCCTGGACCAGAAGGTTTTACTAGTGAATTTTTCCAACGTTCAGAGAAGAGCTGTCATCAATTCTACATGATGTATTTCAGTAAATAAAAAAAAAATGATATGGCATATTCCCAGACTTATCCTGTGATGCAAACATATCCTTGATACCAAAGTCAGGTAAAGACACTACCAAAATAGAAAACTATACACCAGTATCTTTCATGAACACAGATGCAGAAATCCTCAACAATATCCTGGCCAATAGAATTCAACAGTGTTTGTGTGTGTATGTGTATATATATAATTCATAGTGACTATGTGGGATTTATAATTGTGCATTATATTGAACCATACCAGAGTCACTGTATCAGAAAGAAGTGATTGACACTGAAAAATTTCAGGAAGTACCATATGAACAGGAGCCAGTGGTAATGGAGGAAGTGAAACTGCATTGAAGGCATTGATGAAAAATAGACCCCTGGAATCAGTGGGATACCAATTGACTTGTTTCAATTAACAGATGCAGCCTTGGATGCACTCACCAGTCAATGCCAGGAAATTTAGAGGATGGCTGGCTGGCCAATGGATTGGAAGAGGTCCATATTTGTTCTCATTCCCAAGAAAGGTGATTCAACTGAATGTGGATATTATCCAGCAATATCTTTGATATCACATGCAAGCAAAATACTGGTGAAGATCATTAAAAACCAGCTGGAACAGTACATAGATAAGGAACTTCCTGCCAGAAGTTCAAGTAGGATTTAGAAGAAGCCGTGGCACCAGAGATAGTATTTGTTGTTCTTGTTATTGTTATGTGCCATCGAGTCACTTGCAGCTCATAGCGGCCCTATGTACAACAGCCCTAAATGCCATTCTATCCTGTGCTAACCTCACCGTCTCAAATGCACTCATCCCCACCATCCCAATCACAGAATCGATCCATCCCATCAAGGGTCTTCCTCTCCTTCCACTCTCCGAAACATGATGTCCCTCTCCAAGGACCAGTCCCTCCTTGCAACATGCCCAAAGTATGTCAGACGAAGCTTCAGAATCCTTGACTCCAAGGAGCAGTCTGGCTTCACGCTCTCCAGGACAAACCTGTTTGTTCTCCTAGCAGTCCACGGTATTATATTCAACACTCTTCACCACCAGCACAGCTCAAAGGCATCAATTCTATCATCCCTAGTCACTGTCCAACTCTCTGATGCATAGCACGTAATCGTGAAGACTATAGCCTGGATCAGGCGCACCTTAGTCTCCAGCCTGATGTCGTTACTCTTCAGTACTCTTGAGAGGTCCCTCACAGCTGACTTTCCCAATGTCTCTTGATTTCCTGGCTGCTGTTACCAAGAGTGTTGACTGTGGAACCAAGTAAACTAAAACTGTTAACTATCTCAATCTCTTCACCATCCATACTGATCCTGCCAATTGGTGATGTCAAATGGATCCTCACTGAAAGTAAGGAATACCAGAAGAATGTCTATTTGTGCGTTTGACTGTGTGCATCATGACAAGTTGTGGCTGACATTGAGAAAAGTGGGAATCCCAGAGCACTTGATTGTGCTCATTCGGAACCTATACCTGAGTCAGGGGAGCACTGCATGGTTTGGATTGGGAAGGGAGTACGTCAGGGCTGTATTCTATCTCCATACCTGTTCATTATGTATGTTGAGCAAATTATCTGAGAAGCTGGATTCTATGAAGAGAAATGTGGCATTAGGATTTGAGGAAGACTCACCTGCATTATGCAGATGATACAACCATACTTGCTCAAAGTGAGGAGGACTTGAAGCACTTGTTGCAGAAGATCAAAGAATGCAGCCTTCAGTAAGGATTGTCTCAATATCAAGAAAACAAAGATTCTTACCATTGGACCAATAGGCAGTGTCATAATGGATGGACAGGAGATTGAAATGGTCAACAGCTTCATCTTGCTTGGATCCACAGTTAACACCCTTGGTATGAGCAGTCAGGAAATGCACAATGCACTGGGAAAATCTGCAGTTAGGAACCTTTCCAAATTATTGAGGAGTAGTGATGTCAGTTTGAGGACTAAGGTATGTCTCATTCAGGCCATAGTCTTTCCAGTTACAAGCTATGAATCTGGACAGTGGATAAGGATAACAGAAAAGACCTGGACAGAGCATAAGGATGACAGAAAAGAATTGACACCTTTGAGCTATGGTATTGGAGAAGAGCACTGAACATCCCATGGATGGCCAAGAGAACAAACAGATGTGTCTTGGGGAAGGTGCAGCTGGAGTGCTCTTTTGAGGCAAGAATGACGAGGCTTCACTTCACATACTTTGGACATGTTGCTAGGAGGTGCTATACCTTGGAGAGGGACACGATGTTGGGAAGGGCGGAGAGTCAGTGAAGGAGAGAACACCTTCAACCATGTAGATTGATACAGTGACTGCTGCAATGAGCTCTTGTGTGTCAGGCAATGTGAGGATGATGCAGGATAGAACAGGGTTCAGAACTTTTGTTCATAGGGTCACTATGAGTTGTACGTGACTAGACGGCACCTAACAACACAAATATATACATAATAAAAAATGCACACTCAGGAAATGTCCTGTTATAACTCAGTGACAATCTTTTTTTTTCAAATGGATATCCAGTAGAAAAGAGTATTCTTTTACTACTGAATTGTCTTGGCATCTTTCCCAAAGATCACTTAATCTCAAAAGACTGAATTTTAAGCACAGGTTTGACACAATTACTTCTTTTTTTGGCTAAAGGTGAGTTTTTATTCTAGGTTTGAAGAATGGTTTAAGGCCAGTCTTGGAGTTTACACCAGCATATCAGACCAAAGAGCCAGTTTTTTTATATATTTACCAGTTCACTACTAGAAAATACAAATGTTTTGGAAATTAGACTATATTATTCTAAGTAACCCTTTGGTTAAAGAAGGAAATATAAAGTCATTTGAGCTGGATGATAATGAAAACACAGCAAATAAAAATTTGTGAGATGAACTAAGTCAGTGTACATATGGAAACGTACGAGTGTTAAATGCTCATATTACAAAATAAGATCTAAAAAGTGTAAAATCAAATTCCATAAGCATCTACCCAAGAATCTATTTCAAGAGCCAATTAAACTGGAAGTAGAAGGAAATGATCAAGTTTTGCAGACATTAAAACAAGGAAAAATTATGAACAAATGCTAATATAGCAATTTAGATTAAAAGACATAATTACTTTTACTATTATTTTATAACATGAGCACTGGCTACTCTGTAGACTGTATTAGAAGAGGCCAAGACTAGAGTTAAGGAGACTATTGGGTAGGAAGTTGCAATTATATAGGTCACATATACTGGTAACTTGGGCCACAGTCGTAGCAGTGGAGATGGAGAGGAGGTTAGTTAAAATATACTTGGGAAATAAAATTAGTAGAACTTGGTGACTGCTTGTGTATTTGTTAATAAAAAGAGGGGAATGATCAAAGATGAGTTAAATTTTGAGGGTTTTTAAAATGTTTTAATTTTTATTATTTTTTGTGCATGTACCATCAAATCAGATCTGACTGGTACAGGAAGAGATTGTCCCTCCTTCTCCAGCAGAGCATCTGGTGGTTTCAAACCGTGCACCTCTGGGATTGCAGTGCAGCTTCTTGCCACTAGGCCACCAGAGCTCCAAATTTTGAGTTTTAATGAAGGATAATGTTCATGTTTCTAATTTGGGTGATTATGTAGTCATGTCATTTATTACCAGAGTGTGAGAAACTTTTTAGGGAGGATAATGAATTTACTTTGGAGCAAATGTAATTTGAGATTACATATGACATTTTTGGGCAGTAGGCAGTTGAAATATCTAGAAAAGAACTTGGGCAAAAGCTCTGGATTAGAGAGAATGAATGTGAATCATCAGCATATAGATGGGAGTAGAAACTCTGTAAAAGCTCAAGAAGAGATTATAAAGAGTGACAAGAGGGCCCAGGAAGATAAATAGTCCATAGGCATTCAGTGGAAAGAGGGAGTGACTAATAATGTCACATTCTTCAGGAAGGTCCAGAAAAATAGTCTGAGAAGTGTCCATCTTTTCTTTGCCCACACACATAGTTTTATTTGTTTTACGTATCATTCCATACTTTTGTACATTGTTTTCCTTAACTAGTACCTGAAGGTGTAGCTGGTAGTGTCTGTTGGATATTTGTGTCTTCAGTTGACACCAGCTTTCATCTTTTATCTTCTAATATTTCTCATCCTGGATTGAGGATATTAAAAGCTTATTAATTATATTTTGTATTCCAAAATGGACTTTAAGTGGTTCTTGGGATGAATATTTAATCTTTTTCCTTTCTTTCTAATTGTATTTTCTTTTAAACTTTTTTTACAGGTATGTGAAAGAGGCCAAAGAAGCTGTTAAGAATGGAGATCTAGATGAAGCATTTAAACTTTTCAATTTGGCAAAGGATATTTTTCCCAATAAAAAGGTGATGAGTAGAATAAAGAAAATACAGGAAGCTTTGGAAGAGTTGGCAGAACATGGAGACGATGAATTCACAGATGTGTGCAGTTGTGGCCTCCTGCTTTATCGAGAACTGCATGACCAACTATTTGAGCACCAGAAGGAAGGTGTAGCTTTCCTCTATAGTTTATATAGGGAAGGAAGAAGAGGTGGTATTTTGGCAGATGATATGGGATTAGGGAAGACTGTTCAAGTCATTGCTTTCCTTTCTGGTATGTTTGATGCCGCACTTGTGAATCATGTGATGCTGATCATGCCAACCAATCTCATAAGCATGTGGGTAAAAGAATTTGTCAAGTGGACTCCAGGAATGAGAGTCAAAGCTTTTCACGGTCCTAGTAAGGACGAACGTACCAGAAATCTCAATTTGATTCAGCGAAGGAAAGGTGTCATTATTACTACATACCAAATGTTAATTAATAATTGGCAGCAGCTTTCAAATTTTAATGACCAAGAGTTTGTGTGGGACTATGTTATCCTTGATGAAGCACACAAAATAAAAACTTCATCTACTAAGTCAGCAATAAGTGCTCGTGCTATCCCTGCAAAGAATCGTATCCTCCTCACAGGGACACCAATACAGAATAATTTACAAGAATTGTGGTCCCTATTTGATTTTGCTTGTCAGGGGTCCCTACTAGGGACATTAAGAACCTTTAAAATGGAGTATGAAAATCCCATAACTAAAGCAAGAGAGAAGGATGCTACCACAGAGGAAAAAGCCCTGGGATTTAAAATATCAGAAAACTTAATGACAATCATAAAGCCCTATTTTCTCAGGAGGACTAAAGAAGAGGTACAGAAAAAAGTGTCAAAAAACCAAGATATCAAACTTGGTGAAATGAATCCAAATGTTGATGCCATTTGCCAAATGCCTTCACTTTCCAGGAAAAATGACTTAATTATCTGGATACGTCTTGCACCACTACAAGAAGAAATATACAGGAAATTTGTGTTACTGGACCATATCAAAGAGTTGTTGATGGAGACACGCTCACCTTTGGCTGAGCTAGGTGTCTTAAAGAAGTTGTGTGATCATCCTAGGCTGCTGTCTGCACGGGCTTGTTGTTTGCTGAATCTACAGAGGCCCAAATTCTCTTTTCAAAATGAAAAGAATAGGGAAGAGTTTTCAGATATGAGCCATATTAATCAAGTAACTGATGATACATTGATGGAAGAATCTGGAAAAATGATCTTCCTAATGGACCTTCTTAAAAGACTACGAGATGAAGGGCATCAAACTCTGGTCTTTTCTCAATCAAGACAAATTCTAAACTTCATTGAACATCTCTTAAAGAATAAGCATTTTAAGACACTGCGAATTGATGGAACAATTACTCATCTTTTGGAGCGAGAAAAAAGAATTAACTTATTCCAGCAAAATAAAGATTACTCTGTTTTTCTGCTTACTACTCAAGTTGGTGGTGTTGGTTTAACATTGACTGCAGCAACTAGAGTGGTCATTTTTGATCCTAGCTGGAACCCTGCGATTGATGCTCAAGCTGTGGATAGGGTTTACCGAATTGGACAAAAAGACAATGTTGTGGTTTATAGGCTAATCACTTGTGGGACCGTGGAGGAAAAAATATACAGAAGACAAGTTTTCAAAGACTCATTAATAAGACAAACTACTGGTGATAAGAAGAATCCTTTCAGATATTTTAGTAAACAAGAATTAAGAGAGCTCTTTACAATAGAGGATTTTCAAAGCTCTGCAACCCAGCTACAGCTTCAGTCTTTGCATGCGGCCCAAAGAAGATCTGATAAAAAACTGGATGAACATATTGCCTACCTGCACACTTTGGGAATAGCTGGAATCTCAGACCATGATTTAATATACACACATGATCTATCTGTCAAAGAAGAGTTTGATGTGACAGAAGACTCTCAATATATCCAACATAGAGTTCAAAAAGCTCAATTCCTTGTTGAATTAGAGTCTCAAAATACACAGCACCAAAGGGAAAGACAAAAGACAGTAAGTGAAGGGGCCTGGCTGACAGAACCTGTGTTTACTTCTCAAGTAAAGAAGAAATGCCCTAAGTTGAATAAATCACCGTTTCAGCCTTTGCCACTCATAACTAATCCTCATAGCCAGGAAGAAGATGTAATCATTAATGATCTGACTGAAGATCTAGCAAGTGTAATCATTGATGATCTAGCTAAACAGAGTGAGAAACAAGACCTCTCCGATATAAATATTTCTGTCCTACAAGATGGTAGGGACACATATGAAAAGAAATTTGATCCCAAGTTTGTAGCTACTTCACCCAGAGGGTGTGGAACTATACAAGATACTGGCACTGAATCTTTACTAGATATAGCCAAAAGCTTTATATATGACAGTGAGGCTTTTAAAAAGGAAGCATTGCAAGAGAACCCTCTGGGAAGTTTTAATTATTTGCTTAACAAATCAATCAGAGCTGATCCTGACCCAGACCTAGATATACTGAAGGATGGTGAAATTCTCCATCACTGTAATCTATGGCCCATCAATTCTCTAACAAATAAAAATGGAGAATTGACTACATCCATTATTGAAATAGCTGACAACTTGTCAGCATGTGATAGTGCTCAGCAGGGTGATCAAGCAAACGATAGCAAATCAGAAGAGGAACCTTTAACATCTTCACCACAGTATGCATGTGATTTCAAACTTTTCTTGGAAGATTCAACAGATAATGGCCACAATCTTTTCAGTCAGTCTTTGAAGCAAGTTGAGAAAGAAAAATGTTTGTGTAGTTCTTCAGCTAGTTCTAGCACAGAGTTTGTGCTTAACAAATCATGTTGTCTCAGTTTGGATTCTTCTGAAAAGGATGATGAAATAGAACTAGATAATATGAAAATTAGGAGTCAATCTAGGAGGATTGTTTCAGATAGTGAAGATGAGTATAATTCTTTTAAAAGTATTTCAGGCATAAATCTATTCAATACATCTCCCTTTCCCTTCTCTCCTGTGAAACAGTTTGATGCTTCAACTCCCAATGACATCAATCCACCTCAAAGCTGCTTTTCACCTAAAACAGATAATAGTAAAAACAAGACTATGAACTCTAGACGATCTCTGGCATCTAGGAAGTCTCTTATTAATGTGCTTTTAGAACATGTGAAGGATATGGAGGAAACACTTGACAGTAGTGAAGCAAATGGTATTGATGATTATCTGGAAGGAGTAGATGAAAACAGTAGAAAAACCTCAGACTACATAGAAGAGGATCCTTACAAAGAAAAGTTAAATTCAGAAAATAAGTCCAGCTGGTTAACTACATGTAAACCTGGTACTCTAGGTCAGGAAAGCTCTACTGGTGATCCTGAACCTTTGTCTGGTAAACAGTTGGTTGATTTTCCTCAGGATAAGGCAATGGAGACTGTGACTGAATATGAGACTCTTGTAATGCGTGGAAGAGAACTAAAAGAGTGTGGCAAAGTACAAGAAGCCCTAAACTGCTTAGTTAAAGCACTTGACATAAAAAGTGCAGATCCTGAAGTCATGCTTATGACTTTAAGTTTGTATAAGCAACTTAATAAAGCTTAAGAATATGACTAGTTTACTCCATTTTAAAGTTAAATTGAGTATGAAGTAATCTGTGTTTCCTAATTGGATTCTTTAGGAGCATTGTTAAGGTGAAAGAGAACTCAGAACAAATTTTTGTTTGTAACTCTTTTAAAAATGATGTCTTTATACATTCTCCCCCCAGAATATTTTGGTATTCTGAGCACAAATTTTTTCCCCACTCATATATGCTTACATTTTTCTTTTAGGCATAGCAGAACTATGCTAGAAAGGTTTTAAAAGTTTGCACTGAAACAAACAAAAGAAACCTCATTGTCATTAAGACAGGTTTTCAGAGTCTGTAAATCAAATACCAGGAGATTGTTCATCTTTCTGTGAAAGAGCAGCTAGCTAGACAATTCAAACCATCCACCTTTGGGTTGTTAGCGTAACACTTTAACCCAATAACCATTGCTTCCTATATTAGAAAAAAATGTAAAGGTTAAGAACTTTAAAATTTATTTTCATTTAATCATTCACATAAATTGTTTTATAAAATTATTTACAATTGATAATGCTTATCACCACATCTCATCATACCGTTATTGCACCTTGTTTATTCCTGCTGCTCAAATATTTT
Source organism: Elephantulus edwardii (assembly GCF_000299155.1). NCBI lineage: Eukaryota > Metazoa > Chordata > Mammalia > Macroscelidea > Macroscelididae > Elephantulus > Elephantulus edwardii. The sequence continues at coordinate 4,794,055 of NW_006399928.1, read as the reverse complement.
TCCCCTTCCCTTTTCTTCCCCCACTTCTTCTTTTCCCCCTCCCAATTTGGACATTTAAACATAACTTGTTCCAAGTTGCTAATTGCAAAAGCTATATTGTCCGTTTGTCCATTCTTCCCAGGTCTGTCTTCATGATCCTTTACAATGCTCCTTCTCTGTGCATTTTATCTCTGTTCTCCCATTCTCCTATCTGCCCCCTGTCCTCCAGAGTTTCCCACCAATTTTAACAGTTCTTGTCTTATACAATATTTGTCTTCCTCTAGACTCATCCATGTTGTGTAATATTTTACACATTCTTTAATGCTCCATAGTATTCCATCAGGTAAATGTACCACAATTTCTATATTGTTGACGGGTATTTGGGCTGTTTCCATCTTACTATTGTGAATAATGCTGTGATAAACATAGTTACTAGGTGCCTTCAAATCAAGCACAACCCTGTGAACAAAAGATCTGATAGAACCCTGTTCTATCTTATGCCATCCACACACTTCCTGACACACAAGAGCCCACTGCAGCAATCTTTGGTAATTGGAGAGCTTGGTAGACAATGACTTTTTGCTTAAACATTTTCTTTTTAAACCTGTTCTTCAACTTGTTTGGTAGCAAAGTTACAAAGTAAAAAAGTTACATTTTAAATTTAAGCTGATACATTTTATGTTTTTAGCTAAATTTACAATATTATTTATTTCCATTCAAAAGACAACACTTTTACACTTTCCATTATTCCAGGGGTGATCACTATCTCAATAAGGGGGTTTTGGTTTATAAAAAAGATGTTTTGGGTCATAATATTGCCTAAATTCATCATTCCAATCTCATGTTTCATGATTTATTCTACCACTTATACCTTTCATAACATCTTCCCTCTGGTCACTTTCAAACCTTTTGAAAAACATATCCCAAAAACCATCAGGGTGTTTTGCATTAAATTAATCATATTTTCCAGTATATGGAAGAGGTTTATCTGTAGGCTCTGGAATTCTGTAAGGGCCTCTCCCAATAGGGGGCTGCCACAAACAACCATTACCTAACAGATAAACAATTCTTCCACCTGGTGTTCTCATGGTGGGGGGCAAGGGTTTGGGTTTTTCCTTTGAAGGAGTTCTTATAAGCCCTAGAAATCTAGGAGTCTCTGGAGTGGTCATCTCTAGGATTTCTACCATTAATTCTTTTTGTTATAATGCATCATATTGTTCTTGAGAAGTTTTAGTAATGCTAAAAGAACCGGAGGTAATGTTTGCGTATCAAGGTCGTCACCTCCATTTAGTTCTTTCTGGGAACATTTAACAAACTTTTAGTAGGAACACTTTATGTAAAGAACACAGCCCTTTTCCCCTGTCCCACATAGAAAACACAAAGAGACAATAGAAGAGAAATTACAGAAAGGCCAAGAACAATCATGGAGAAAGCACACGTTCTGAGAGGCTGACTTCCTTGAAGTTTTCGCCTCAGTCGGGTGATTTTGTCACGCAGACTCCCTTGGAGTTGGTGTGGCACAAAACGACAAATTTTTAAGTGAAGTATTTCACATGGGTATGTCAAAGTGCACAGACCACAGTAACCAGAAACAACAGAAAAAGAAACATGGCTAAAGTAAAACCTGACACTTAATGTGAATGGACCAACTGCACCAATTAAGAGAAAAAGTAGCTGAATGGATTAAAAAAAAAAGCAAAGCCCATCAGTATGTTGCCTACAAGAGAAATCTAAAAAACGAAAAGATAAAATAAGGCCCCAGGAATCGATGGGATACCAATTGACATATTTCAGTTAACATGCATCTTTGAATGCACTCACTAGTCTATGCCAGGTAATTTGGAGGTGGCTGGCCAACATTCCCATTTCCAAGAAAAGTGATCCAACTGAATGTGGACATTATTGAACAATATCATTGATATCACATGCAAGCAAAATACTGCTAAAGATCATTAAAAATTATTTGGGAATAGTACTGCTGAAACAGTACATAAATAAGGAACTGCCAGAAGTTCAAGCAGGATTTAGAAGAGGCCATGACACCAGAGATATCACTGGTGATGTCAAATGGATCCTGGCTGAAAGTAAGAAATATCAGAAGAATGTCTATTTGTGCTTTAATTGATTATGCAATGGCATTTGTGGATTGCTACAAGCAAGTTGTGGCTGAAATGGAAAAGAAGGGGAATCACAGAACAATTGATAGTACTCATGCAGAACCTAAACCTGGACCAGAGCAGGGAAGCACTGCATGGTGATAAACATAGGTATACATATATCTCTTTTTGTGTCAGCTATGATTTCTTAGTATATTCATAGCAGTGGAATAGCTGGGTGCACAATCGAGCTCATGTAACCAGGGTCAGAAGAGAGTGGCTCAGTTTATAAGGAAATACAGACACATTTTACAGAACTAAGACAGTAGGACTCATGGTACCTAGGACCAAGAGCCCCGAAACTAGAAAAGTCCTTATTAGAGCTTATCTTCCTGGACCCTTCCATGAGAAACATCTTAAGGAGTTGTTCCCAGCAAAACCAAATTGTTCTGCCCAGGGACATTTTTCGATAAATGTTTCAGCAAGGTCATATGAAAACATTACCAAGATCAATAGGTCGGGTCTGGTTACTTTGTTCCACATCCCTTCACTGATAAGTTACATAGGCCATACATCACAAGCCGTTTGCTGCTTCATGCCCTTCTCCAGATGTGACTCATTTGCTCAGAGCTCTTAGCCAAGTGATCTCCAACAGATACCACTTTTTTTTCATACGACGCATCATGGTCAGGATTGGGAAGGCTTTCTTTGCTGTATGAGACATACTCTGATTTTGCAGAATATACTTAAAAAACATCCAATTAAGACCAATCTGACTAGAAAATTTACACTGTAACTTTTAAAACATGTGACTGGATAAAAATGCTTTCTGTAATGGTTCAGCAAACTCGAGCTGCCCAGGCTGGTATCTTTTTGTGTGAGAACTAATAAAGAATATAATTTTGCAATTAATATCAAAATTACATTGGAAGGGAGCTCTGGTGGCCAAGTGGCAAGAAGCTGCACTGCTGGTTTGACTTTGCCAGATGTTGTGTTGAAGGAAGGGCAGTCTCCTGTGCCAGTCGGGTTTGACTTGATGGTACACACCAAGAAAAAAAAAACTGGGAGTAAAGGCATCCAAAAAGGGTGGTATTTTCTAAATTTGCTCTCCTAGTCAGATTTCCACATTCTGTTGGGTCACTTTTCTTTGGAATGGGACAAATAAAGATCTCTTCCAGTCAGTTGGCCAAGTGGTTGTCCTACAGATTTCTTGGCACAGTTTGGTGAGCACATCTAGGGCAGCATCTGTTATTTGAAATATATCAATTGATATACCATCTATTCCTGGGGCCTTATTTTTTGCCAATTCCTTCAAAGCAGTTTGAACTGCATCATAGGTTCTTCTTGCTCATATGTTGTTTCATGAAATTCTTCTGTGTGCCAATTCTTTTGGTACAGTGACTATATTCTTTCTACCTCCTTTTAATACAACTGGATCATTTCATATTCTGCCCAAAGCATCCTTAAGTATAGCAACTCGAGGTTTGACTTTGTTCTTCAGTTCTTGAGGTTAAAAAATGCTGAGTGAATGTACACCCATGTTGATTGCAGCTTTGTTCACAATAGCAAGCAGTTGGAAACAACCTAAGTGCCCACCAACAAACGAAAGGATAGAGAAGCTGTGGTATATTCACACAATGGAATACTATGCTGCATTGAAAAGCAAGGAACTCATGCAATATTATTCACAATAGGTGACTCTGGAGGACATTATGCTGAGTGAAGTATCTCAGTCACAAAAGGACAACTACTGCATGGTGCCACTGTTGTAAAACAGGACTGACCTTGGGGTTGGGGAGAGACTGAGAAAGATGGGTTCAATAATGTATACTGCATTGAAACAGACGAGGGAGAAAACTGTTTAAAAGGGATATGTGATAAGGTATTTTTGTCATGACAGTAGTCTAGAGCAAAGGCTACATGGTGGAGTGGACCTGGGGGAAGTTTTGTAACACAATGAAAGAATTTTACTTTTCCAAGAGGGTAGTGCTCTGGGGTGGAGGTGGGGAGTTGGGAGGGGAGAAAAGTGCAACAATGAATGAATGGAAATCCAGTCTCTAAATTTTTACTGAAAAAAATTTAGATGAGGAATGCAATGGATTTATAACTGCTCATGTTAATAACACTATATCATGGCATGGAGGAGGAATAGTGGAACTGTATCCACATTTACAGTATTCTTCATACCAAAACCATTTATGAAAAACAGGAACTGCATTGGAACATGTATCTATGGATTGGAAAT
>NW_006399928.1:4783978-4788735 GCF_000299155.1 Elephantulus edwardii | reverse complement strand
GAAGTAGCTAAGAGAATACACCGTCCCCTTTTCCTTATGAATCAGGGTGAAGTCTCTCTCAGGGAGGAGTGATAGGGAGTGGCAAAGGACACACTGACAAAGGAGATTAATCAGAACTGGCTTTGACAAGCACTGTGGCAATGGGACAAACTTTCAAGGAATATTCAACCTGAATCCTGATCACATGGAGATTTTTGAAAGTATTTCTTTGAGTTATTTATGTTTGTTTTGTGTATAAAGGATGCTCATCTAGATGATAACATAATTATGATAAAAGCAAAGGGGGAGAATATGGGAAGCCAATACTAAATATTTGTAATAAACTGAACGCTATTTAAATAAATAAAAAGAAATGCTGAGCGAGTTCGGCCCTTTTGAGTTTCTGACTTGAGCTCCTTGCACACTTCATTGTAATACTTTATCTTCCCGTGCTGCCTTTTGAAATCTGCTGTTAAGCTGTTTAATATCTTGAATTCTTCCCTGCTTTGGCTTTACCTTTCCAAAGAAAGGTGACCCAACAGAGTGGCACTTATCGAACAATATCATTGATATCACATGCAAGCAATATTCTGCTGAAGATTACACAAAAATGACTGGAACAGCACATAACAGATAATTGCCAGAAGTCCAGACTGGTTTTAGAAGGGGTCCTCGTACTAGGGGTATTGTATCTAATGTTCGATCTTGGCTGAAAGCAGGGAGTACCAAAGGAATGTCTATTTGTGTTTCATTGATTATGCAAAAGTGTTTAACTCTGTGGATCACAACAAACTGGCTGACTTTGAGAAGAATGGGAAACCCAGAACATTTGATTGTGCTAATGCGAAACCTATACTTGGACCAGAAGGCAGTCGTCAGAACAGAGCAAGGAAACACTGCATAGTTCAAAATTGGGAAAGGTGTACACCAGGGATGTGTCCTATCTCCATACTTTTTCAACCTATATGCAGAACAGATTATCCCGGAGTGTGGGCTCTATGAGGAGAAGTGTGGCATCAGGATTGGTGGAAGATTCATCAAAAATTTGCCTTAGGCAAATGACACAACCCTGCTTGCTGAAACTGAAGAAGACCTGAAACGCTTGTTGCAGAAGGTCAAGGACTGTAGCCTTGGATTGATGCTCAATATCAAGAAGACAAAGATTCTCACCACTGGACCAGTTGGCAGCATCAGGATGGATAGTGAAGAGATTGTTGACAGCTTTAGTTTGCTTGGCTCCATAGTCAACACCCTTGACACCAGCAGCCAGTAAATTAAATGATGTATCACGATTGGAAATTCTGCTGTTAGGGATATCTCTCCAGAGTACTGAAGATCAATGGTGTCACTCTGAAGATTAAGGTGCGTCTGATACATACCATGGTCTTTGCAATCACAGGCTATGCATCAAGAGCTGGACAATGACTAGGGAGGATAGAAGGAGAATCGATGACTTTGAGCAGTAGTGTTGGAGAAGAGTATTGAATATATCATGGAATGCTAAGAAAACGTACAGGTTCATCCTAGAGGGGGTTAAATCAAGCTCCTCCTTGGAGACAAGGATTCTGAAGCTTCGTCTGACATACTTTAGACATGTTGCAAGGAGGGAACAGTCCTTGGAGAGGGACATCATGCTTGGGAGGGTGGAGGGACAGCACAGGAGAGGAAGACCCTCGATGAGGTGGATTGATTCAGTGACTGGAGTAATGGGGGTGGGTGTGTCAGAAACAGGCTGGCACAGGACAGAGCAGGGTTTAGGGCTGTTGTACATAGGGTCGCTACGAGTCGTAGGCAACTCAATGGCACATAACAGCAACAGATTACTGATACTTTTCGACCAAATAGTTCTTACTCAAATGTCTGCGTCTTTTATTTTGGGTGGTCTAGAACTGGCTGGCTGTTGTGGTCCAATTTTTACAAAGTGGCAGTTTGAACTGTGTTTTTTGGTTTCTTTCATTGTGAATCAACTCTTTAAAAATCTGTGATTTTAACAAAAGTTTACAGAAAAGTTAGATTTTCATTCACTCATTGTTGGACATTTTCCTCCCTACCCTTCCCCAGTTCACGTTTTAAAAAATATTCATTCATTGTTGCATAATTTCCTCCCCCCCACGAATCCTCTTTGCTATGCACCTCTTATATTGACTGTTGTCATACAAATAATGCCTAAATAGAAATTCCTTTTAACCAGTTCTTTCTTCGTCTGTTCTGTGCAGTGCTCACAATCTCCTCTTTTCTGTTTCCCCCCAACTCCTACTTCAGTCCTGTTTTATAACAGTGGTGTTAATGGAGTATTTATTCTTTTGAGGCTGAGATATTTCACTCAGCATAATGTCCTACAGGGTCACTCATTTTGTAATATTTTATGAGTTCCTTGGTTTTCAGTGCTGCATAGTATTCCATTGTGTGATTATACCATAGTTTTTCTATCCATTCATTTGTTGATGGGCACTTGGTTGGTTCCATCTTTTTGCTATTGTGAATAATGCTGCAATAAACATGTATGTGCATATACCTGTTTGTGAGGCAGCTCGAGATTATTTAGGGGATATTCCTAGTAGTAGAATTGCTGGATCAAATGGTATTCTATTTCCAACTTTTTGAGAAAGTGCCATACCACCTTCCATAGTAGTTACACCATTTTACCCTCCCTCCAGCAGAGAATAAGGGTTCCAATCTCTCCACGACCTTGACAACATTTGTTGTTTGCATCTCTGTTGAACTTTGCTATTGTTTCTGGGGTGAGATGATATCTCATAGTTGTTTTTTAACTGTTTCATGAAGAACCATAGTGGATACACTTACAGCAGAAAGAATAGCTGTAAGAGAAACTTCCAAAAATTAGCACTCCTAAAAATATTTGAGATCTATGTAGAATCTTATTAAATGCAACTTTCATAATAGCCAGAACAAGCATACCTTCCTGACTTTCTGTAAGATTTACTGGCATACAGTTTCTAACCATTCTAATTAGCTGAACCACTGTTTTATTCCAAGCTAATGTCTGATTCAGAGAGTTGGACAATGACTAAGGAGTCCAGAAGGAGAAGTTGCCTTTGAGCTATGGTGCTGGAGAAAAGTATTGAGGGTACCATGGAGTGCTAAGAAAACAAACAGATTCATCCTTGAGAGGGTTAAACTGGGCTGCTCCTTGGAGGCAAGGATTCTGAGGCTTCATCTGACATGCTTTGGACATGTTGTAAGGAGGGACCCGTCCTTGGAAAGGGATATGCTTGGGAGGGTGGAGGGGTGCAGGAGGGGAAGACCCTCTCTGAAGTGGATTGATTCAGTGACTGGGGTAAACGGGATCGGTGTATCGGACACAGTGCGATTGGCACAGGACAGAGCAGAGTTTAGGGTTGTACATAGGGTCGCTATGAGTCGCAAGCAACTCGACGGCACATAACAACAACAAACTTTGATTAAGACAAGAAGAGTAAGAACAATTAAGACAGTTGCGTGGTTTTATTATACTCAGGTTCTCTACTAGAAACTCATATGGGACAAAAGCACATTTTTTTTTGTTTTAAAATAATTCTAATTTTGTTTAATTGGGACAGGCAGAATTAATATATCCATTTTATAACTTTCCTTCCTGTAACACAACAGCTATTTTCCATAATGTCTTTTGAACAGGGTTATGAAGATTATTTTCAGCAATGGAGGACTTAATTATGTACTGTACCATCTAATGTAATAATGATACATCATTGTTTTCTAAGTGACTCCCTATTTTATTCACCCAATGCTACAAAAGTGTATGCCAAGTATGATCGCTGGATACTCCGTGCAGCTCTCCTACAGAGCTCAAATAAATTATCTCTCACTGACTTAGTTGTTTGAGATACCCAGACTCCTACACAGGAGTTCCATGGAGGCGGAGGGAGGAAACATCCTATTGGTCTCTAGTATGGCATTGTGGGAGCATGAGATGGAAGGAGTTAGTGGTTTTATTAGATCTTTTGAAAGAAGAAGTCTAATAAAACTAAGATTCTGAAGGTTAATATCTGAACTTGTCCTCTTATTACCAAACAGAATGAAGTCCTATTCCCCTGACTTACACACAAAGGAGGATGTTCTGCAAGATCATTATGATTACAACTGGGTTTTCCTATATGAAGGGCCAGGAAGCCAATCAGGACTATTATGATAGAAATACAGGAGGAGAATCTAACTAGGTGACTGGTCTCATCAGAGGATTGAAAATAAATGCCCAGTAGGATCTATGTCCAATTTACAGTCTAGTTTGAAAGATGTCAACTTAGAAAGCATGTTAGAAAGACAAGATCCTAGCACTAATAGTAGGAACATGTTTTGTTAGAGTATTTTGAACTAAAATAAAACTTAAGAGTAATCTTGATATGCTTAGATTTTCTAATCTGAAAGACTGTGTAGAGCAGGAAACAACCCAAATGCCCATCAACAAACAAATAGATGGAAAAACCATGGTACGTTCACACAACGAAATACTGTTGTTATTATGTGCCATCAAGTTGCCTACAACCCATAGTGAACCTATGTACAATAGATCTGAAGCCTACCTGTCCTGAGCCAGTGTCACAAACTCTGACACACCTACCACCATTGCCCTCATTACTGTATCAATCCATCTCATGTAGGGTCTTTCTCTCCTGCACTTTCCCTCAACCCTTCTGAGCATGAGCATGATGTCCTTCTCCAAGGCCTCCTGGCCACATGCCCAAATTATGTGAGACGGAGCTTCAAAATCCTACACTTGGGACCCACGACCCCCATCTTCAGGTATCGCATCGCTCTCC